>NC_069124.1:88678629-88991527 GCF_026914265.1 Mya arenaria
CACTATTAGTAGCCTTGATATTATTAGGATTACTCGCTTTACAAAACAAGTGGTCTTACTGAGTTTGTGTAAAAAAAATTTAAACGCCCAATACCAAAACAATATGTCTTGAAACGTATGTTAAAAGTGTTATCGTCTATAAGTCCTTTCGATATTCCAGTTTTACAAAGGCCCATCACTTCACTAACATACACAAAATAAAACAAACGACTCGGATAAGTACTGAGCACAACAGTATCACATACATATTCTGCATATACCACTCATCTTGTGACTTCTGGTTGGATCCCCACGTCAAGTCGTTTCTACGCTTATGACGTTTTGAGACGCGCAGTGCCGATGGAAGTGCCTTATATAAGTGTATAAACATGACATCAAGAAGACTTTCACAGGTAATTTAAGATTATATTTTTTACAATTCTATCTTTCGCTCGGTGCTGGCTCACTATGAAGAGAAACTCTCTCGAGCCCTCCCCAGACGACCCCATCTACGAAAGTGCGGCCACACTACGCCCCAGTTTGACCTTAATGTTTGTGGGACGGTCTTAGACAAAGAATAATTTGTCTTTGAAAAAACGTACGAAAAATCAGAAAACGCAGAAATTCACCTATATACCCCAATTTCATTTTTTGGCAATCGGATGCAATTAAAGCTGCACACTCACAGATTTACAGTTTTCACTTTTTTAAGTTTTTGTCGCAGAATCAGCTGATTTGGTATCAATCGCTTCAATACAGTCATATATGATAACTCACAATAGAACAGATCTCAATTGCATGGAAACACACCGAAAAACTATTTTTTCGTAAAGCGTTAGTAACGAGTTTCGCCATAAAACTTCAATTTACGAACGTAAGTGTGCAAAACTATGATCTGATCTTTGGTCAGCAGACTTTTATTACTGGTTTCCAGACATTTACGCAAACACCGGCTAATTCCCAGACAAAAAAATAAGTTGTCAATACTGTAATTCTGTGAGAGTGCAGCTTTAAGTTATTGAGCTTACATTGCTTGTTTGCGTAAAACTATTTTTTATGATGCAAGGAACTCATAATTGAAATATATGCTTTGCGATCGATTCCTCCGTAAAGCGGTTTATATGGATCCAAACTATAGATGGAATAATGTGCACGAAACAATATCGTATTATTTTGGATACAAAGACATGTGTTAACAACGTCTGCAGTTTTGCATCATGGCCTAAACACTTCGGCATATTCACTTACAAAACCGTCGTGCAACCGGAACTCCTCGGGCATTTTTATCGAAAACAACCTCGGATGTATGCCGGTACATCAGTTGAAGTAGTTCGTACATTTTTAAATTCTATAAATAATTAACTATAGTGTTTTAGACTTGTGTTTATTGATCTAAGCTTAAATTCATTGCCAGTGATGTGTATTATTGCAAACATAATTAAGATTCCCAAGGGTAAAGTCATAAAGTTTAACTGCTAAATAAAATTACTACGCGATCTACTTGCAGCGGTCTTAAACGTACCGCTTTTTGAGTATGTAAACCGTCCAAATACATCCGACTTCGATAAAAATGGCCGAGGAGCTCCGAATGAGCCGTCGTCATATGTGCTCGGGCTGTTGCCCATTTTGCGGGCTTCTGCCGAGGGTAACAACCAAAAAGGTGTATTAACCCTTCAACAGTAACAAACAGAAGAGTAGCCATTTAAAGGCACAGTCTGTCACATTAATTGCATCTTACATGCTTATGCATTTAGAGTATGCAAAATTATTTAATACTACAATGTACATGTATATGTGAACCACAAGAAAACAAAATAGTTAATTAAATAATACACCACACGTACATTGTGCCAAATATATTATAAACAGCTAATACAACTTATACAGAAATGTTAGGATCATAATGGAATTTAATATTAATCCGGGATAAAATATATAAGAAAAATAGTTCATATATGTTTCGTGGCATTTCACGTGGAAGACGCATTCGTATCTATGGTTTATGAAATAAGTCTATCATTTTAAATAAACGAAACAAAAATCAACAATGAACTTTCCGCATTCTGTAATACAAGATATACACTTAACAAAATTCCTTACCGGCCACCTAAGTAATCTTCTAATGTTCCTTTCCCTGTGAAATAAGCCTAATTACAAATTAGTTTTAAGAAAAGACCATTACCTCGTACACATGCTGTGAAAACTTGGTTCACATATTTCGCTTTGTCAAAAAGATACAGTGTCTCAAATGACAACACTCTCAATCATAAAAGTCACAAAATATAACATAGCGTGTAAAGGAAGAAAAATACCACCCTTAATTACTTTAAAATGATATTACATCATATGTGAGACTGAAACACAGTCATCAACGGCTTAATTAGTTCAAATGAAAGTTCAACTTTAACATTACCATCTATGTGAAACAAAGCCTGAGTCAAAATATTGCTAAAAATACAAATACAATGAAAATTTTGATTCCCTATGGAATTTGCATTGTTATTTCTTTTCCTTGTGACTTTTGGATTTGGGAGTTACCGCATATGGACTGTGTTTTCTCTGCCGTTTATGCTTCGATTTAGCTGAAATTTTCAAAGACTATTGCCACGAGATAGCGGATATCGAATACTGAACTGTATATTGATTATACTTAATGCACTTTTCAGGAAGGTTACTTTACTTAGTGGCCGGTTAGGAATTTTGTTTAGTGTATGCTAACAAACACTGCAGGCGCTTGATGAAAGTTTGAGCATTTTGGCCGTGTTCCTTTTATATCCACAGGTGGGAAATCTCACCAGTTACCATACTTGTGTCGAAATGACATCCGTTTATCAAGTCATTGTTTATATATGAGAAAGTTGATGATTAATGCCAATATCTCTGTAAGTGTAATAAATGGTTGATGGTTGATGCCAATATCTCAGTAAGTATAAGAGATGGTTGGTGGTTGATGCCAATATCTCAGTAAGTATAAGAGATGGTTGATGGTTGATGCCAATATCTCAGTAAGTATAAGAGATGGTTGATGGTTGATGCCAATATCTCAGTAAGTATAAGAGATGGTTGATGGTTGATGCCAATATCTCAGTAAGTGTAAGAGATGGTTGGTGGTTGATGCCAATATCTCAGTAAGTGTAATAGATGGTTGGTGGTTGATGCCAATATCTCAGTAAGTATAAGAGATGGTTGGTGGTTGATGCCAATATCTCAGTAAGTATAAGAGATGGTTGGTGGTTGATGCCAATATCTCAGTAAGTATAAGAGATGGTTGGTGGTTGATGCCAATATCTCAGTAAGTATAAGAGATGGTTGATGGTTGATGCCAATATCTCAGTAAGTATAAGAGATGGTTGATGGTTGATGCCAATATCTCAGTAAGTATAAGAGATGGTTGATGGTTGATGCCAATATCTCAGTAAGTATAAGAGATGGTTGATGGTTGATGACAATATCTCAGTAAGTATAAGAGATGGTTGATGGTTGATGACAATATCTCAGTAAGTATAAGAGATGGTTGGTGGTTGATGACAATATCTCAGTAAGTATAAGAGATGGTTGGTGGTTGATGCCAACATCTCAGTAAGTATAAGAGATGGTTGGTGGTTGATGCCAACATCTCAGTAAGTATAAGAGATGGTTGGTGGTTGATGCCAACATCTCAGTAAGTATAAGAGATGGTTGGTGGTTGATGCCAATATCTCAGTAAGTATAAGAGATGGTTGGTGGTTGATGCCAATATCTCAGTAAGTATAAGAGATGGTTGGTGGTTGATGCCAATATCTCAGTAAGTATAAGAGATGGTTGGTGGTTGATGCCAATATCTCAGTAAGTATAAGAGATGGTTGGTGGTTGATAGTGGATGCCAGTAAGTAATAGATATTCAATATCACAGTAAGTATAAGAGTTGGTTAATGGTTGATGCCAATATATCAGTAAGTATAAAAGATGGTTGGTGGTTGTTGCCAATATCTCAGTAAGTATAAGAGATGGTTGGTGGTTAATGCCAATTAATATATCAGTAAGTATAAAGGATGGTTGGTGGTTGTTGCCAATATCACAGTAAGTATAAGATATGGCAATGTTACAGTAAGTAAAAGAGATGGTTGATGGTTGATGCCAATATTCCAGTAAGAATAAGAGATGGTCGATGGTTGATGCCAATATTCCAGTAAGAATAAGAGATGGTTGATGATTGATTCCAATATTCCAGTAAGAATAAGAGACGGTTGGTAGTTAATTCCATAATTCCAGTAAAAGCAATTGTGTCTATATCAGCTAATGACGCTGTGTTGATTTTAGAGTGTCCAGAATTTAAAGTCTTGTGAATGTCGGCTGCTCCGATGGTACAAATGTCGGATTGTCCATTCCACCCTTGTTATCCAGTGCCTAAAGTAAAGAAACTAAATATTATGCACGTGAATTTGTACTTTGGGGTTGTTGAAACAAAATCTAAAAAAATCGACAAAAATGTAAACCCGACATTAATAATGAATACACTAGGAACTATAAGATTTATGTTACGAACCGTCTTGTACGCTGGCGTAGATTCGCTTTTAGTGGCAGGGACCCCGTGACCGTCCGAAATGTATCCATTGGGCCGGTTCAGGTCGGCCAGGGAGCGCTCCCCTTTGTCCTGGGATCGTAACTGATAATCTCTTAAACCCAGCGGCTTGAACGCCAACTGAAATGTCTACAAAAACACACACGGCTGGTAACCATTGTTCGACTTTTAAAATAGACCGGAACAGAAACAACTGAAAACCGACCACATTCTGGGAGAAGAGCACTTAATAACAAAAAATGGGTACCGCACCTCCCAGCTGGAGCCGTATCTGATGATGTGGTAGAGCCAACCAATGGGAATCCAGACGGCGGCGAACGCGGCCATCGTCCATCCGATGGCCACCGCCCACTGGGGATATTCGTAGACGCCCTTCGGTCGCTTGTAGTCAAGTTCGGAGTAGCTGATAGTGCTTAACACGAAAATTACCTGAAATATTTTTTATTAAAAATCCATTTGATCTGTCGTCGGTAACCACGATACTTTCTTACACTACACTTCAAACATTCCGTGGAAAAATTGACTGACAAAATGTGAGTAAAGATGACGAGACAACGCTTCTTCCAATGGATTCACATGTTACAATTAAATACTCTTAAATAACCCTGTACTGTCAGTTTACCCGCAAGTCTAAATGGCTGGCTTAAAACTAAAAAGCAGTTTTCAGACGGACGGACTTTTATTCAAGCTTTCGTCGGAATGCTTTTTATACGGGAAACTTTAGAACGAGCGTGTGTGCAAATGTGAGTGTCAGAATTCCGGAGAGGGTTTATTGCGAAACCAATGAAACTGCCTCATCGATAAGTCATGACCTCGAGATGTTCCTAACCATGCCGACCAAGGTACACAACGACGGATACCGCAGTAGTGCGTAGGTGAGCCCGACTTCGTGGAGTCTTTATCAGCTCTACATGATATCTATTGATCCGAATCCCGATGACGTAAACAGAAGTCTACATTTACTGTACTAACCATGCAGAATATTGGACTCAGAACAGTCCAGCAGATGGCCATGTATGGGTTGATTCTCCAACCGTACATCATTTCCAGGTTGTCATAGAAACGGCGAATACCTGCAATAATAATTGTAACACATTCAGTTGTTTTGTAAAGTGTAGCTTTTATTTTAAAAGGTGTTTTGATGATCAATTCCTAACAGAAAATGTCGACAAAATGCGATCCATAGCTATGTTACATGATCTAAATCCGATAAAATACCAGGACATATTTTGATAATGCATGCCTTACCACAACACCAAGATATGTGTGGATGACTCACGCCTTACCACAACACCAACCTATGTGTGGATGACGCACGCCTTACCACAACACCAAGATATGTGTGGATGACGCACGCCTTACCACAACACCAAGATATGTGTGGATGACGCACGCCTTACCACAACACCAAGATATGTGTGGATGACGCACGCCTTACCACAACACCAAGATATGTGTGGATGACGCACGCCTTACTACAACACCAAGATATGTGTGGATGACGCACGCCTTACCACAACACCAAGATATGTGTGGATGACGCACGCCTTACCACAACACCAAGATATGTGTGGATGACGCACGCCTTACCACAACACCAAGATATGTGTGGATTCCGCACGCCTAACCACAACAACAGGATATGTGTGGATGACGCACGCCTTACCACAATACCAGGATATGTGTGGATGACGCACGCCTTACCACAACACCAGGATATGTGTGGATGACGCACGCCTTACCACAACGCCAAGATATGTGTGGATGACGCACGCCTTACCATAACACCAGACTATGTGTGGATGACGCACGCCTTACCATAACACCAGGATATGTGTGAATGACGCACGCCTTACCACAACACCAGGATATGTGTTGATGACGCACGCCTTACCATAACACCAGGATATGTGTGGATGACGCACGCATAACCACAACACCAGGATATGTGTGGATGACGCACGCTTTACCATAACACCAGGGTATGTGTGGATGACGCACGCCTTACCATAGCCCCAAGATATGTGTGGATGACGCACGCTTTACCATAGCACCTGGATATGTGTGGATGACGCACGCCTTACCATAACACCAGGATATGCCTTACCATAACACCAGGGTATGTGTGAATGACGCACGCCTTAAAACACCACCAGAATATGTGTGGATGACGCACGCCTTACCATAACACAAGGGTATGTGTGGATGACGCACGCCTTACCACAACACCAGGATATGTGTGGATGACGCACGCCTTACCATAACACCAGGATATGCCTTACCATAACACCAGGGTATGTGTGAATGACGCACGCCTTAAAACACCACCAGAATTTGTGTGGATGACGCACGCCTTACCACAACACAAGGGTATGTGTGGATGACGCACGCCTTACCACAACACAAGGGTATGTGTGGATGACGCACGCCTTACCACAACACCAGGGTATGTGTGAATGACGCACGCCTTAAAACACCACCAGAATATGTGTGGATGACGCACGCCTTACAATAACACCAGGGTATGTTTCGATGACGCACGCCTTACCACAACACCAGGATATGTGTGGATGACGCACGCCTTACCATAACACCAGGATATGCCTTTCCATAACACCAGGGTATGTGTGGATGACGCACGCCTTACAACACTACCAGGATATGTGTGGATGACGCACGCCTTACCATAACACCAGGATATGCCTTACCATAACGCCAGGGTAAGTGTGGATGACGCACGCCTTACCATAACACCAGGATATGCCTTACCACAACACCAGGATATGTGTGGATGACGCACGCCTTACCATAACACCAGGATATGCCTTTCCATAACACCAGGGTATGTGTGGATGACGCACGCCTTACAACACCACCAGGATATGTGTGGATGACGCACGCCTTACCATAACACCAGGATATGTGTGGATGACGCACGCCTTACCATAACACCAGAGTATGTTTCAATGACGCACGCCTTACCACAACACCAGGATATGTGTGGATGAAGCACGCCTTTACCATAACACCAGGGTATGTGTGGATGACGCACGCCTTACCATAACACCAGGGTATGTGTGGATGACGCACGCCTTACCAAAACACCAGGATATGTGTGGATGACGCACGCCTTACCATAACACCAGGATATGTGTAGATGACGCACGCCTTACCACAATACCAGGATATGTGTGGATGACGCACGCCTTACCAAAACACCAGGATATGTGTGGATGACGCACGGTTTACCATAACACCAGGATATGTGTGGATGATTCACGCCTTACCACAATACCAGGATATGTGTGGATGACGCACGCCTTTCCACAATACCAGGATATGTGTGTATGACGCATGCCTTACCACAACACCAGGATATGTGTGTATGACGCATGCCTTACCACAACACCAAGATATGTGTGGATGAAGCACGCCTTACCATAACACCAGGATATGTGTGGATGACGCACGCCTTACCACAACACTAAGATATGTGTGGATGACGCACGCCTTACCACAATACCAGGATATGTGTTGATGACGCACGCCTTACCACAACACCAGGATATTTGTGGATGACGCATGCCTTACCATAACAACAGGATATGTGTAGATGACGCACGCCTTACCACAACACCAAGATATGTGTGGATGACGCACGCCTTACTACAACACCAAGATATGTGTGGATGACGCACGCCTTACCACAACACCAAGATATGTGTGGATGACGCACGCCTTACCACAACACCAAGATATGTGTGGATGACGCACGCCTTACCACAACACCAAGATATGTGTGGATTCCGCACGCCTAACCACAACAACAGGATATGTGTGGATGACGCACGCCTTACCACAATACCAGGATATGTGTGGATGACGCACGCCTTACCACAACACCAGGATATGTGTGGATGACGCACGCCTTACCACAACGCCAAGATATGTGTGGATGACGCACGCCTTACCATAACACCAGGATATGTGTGGATGACGCACGCCTTACCATAACACCAGGATATGTGTGAATGACGCACGCCTTACCACAACACCAGGATATGTGTTGATGACGCACGCCTTACCATAACACCAGGATATGTGTGGATGACGCACGCATAACCACAACACCAGGATATGTGTGGATGACGCACGCTTTACCATAACACCAGGGTATGTGTGGATGACGCACGCCTTACCATAGCCCCAAGATATGTGTGGATGACGCACGCTTTACCATAGCACCTGGATATGTGTGGATGACGCACGCCTTACCATAACACCAGGATATGCCTTACCATAACACCAGGGTATGTGTGAATGACGCACGCCTTAAAACACCACCAGAATATGTGTGGATGACGCACGCCTTACCATAACACAAGGGTATGTGTGGATGACGCACGCCTTACCACAACACCAGGATATGTGTGGATGACGCACGCCTTACCATAACACCAGGATATGCCTTACCATAACACCAGGGTATGTGTGAATGACGCACGCCTTAAAACACCACCAGAATATATGTGGATGACGCACGCCTTACCATAACACAAGGGTATGTGTGGATGACGCACGCCTTACCACAACACAAGGGTATGTGTGGATGACGCACGCCTTACCACAACACCAGGGTATGTGTGAATGACGCACGCCTTAAAACACCACCAGAATATGTGTGGATGACGCACGCCTTACAATAACACCAGGGTATGTTTCGATGACGCACGCCTTACCACAACACCAGGATATGTGTGGATGACGCACGCCTTACCATAACACCAGGATATGCCTTTCCATAACACCAGGGTATGTGTGGATGACGCACGCCTTACAACACTACCAGGATATGTGTGGATGACGCACGCCTTACCATAACACCAGGATATGCCTTACCATAACATCAGGGTAAGTGTGGATGACGCACGCCTTACCATAACACCAGGATATGCCTTACCACAACACCAGGATATGTGTGGATGACGCACGCCTTACCATAACACCAGGATATGCCTTTCCATAACACCAGGGTATGTGTGGATGACGCACGCCTTACAACACCACCAGGATATGTGTGGATGACGCACGCCTTACCATAACACCAGGATATGTGTGGATGACGCACGCCTTACCATAACACCAGAGTATGTTTCAATGACGCACGCCTTACCACAACACCAGGATATGTGTGGATGAAGCACGCCTTTACCATAACACCAGGGTATGTGTGGATGACGCACGCCTTACCATAACACCAGGGTATGTGTGGATGACGCACACCTTACCAAAACACCAGGATATGTGTGGATGACGCACGCCTTACCATAACACCAGGATATGTGTAGATGACGCACGCCTTACCACAATACCAGGATATGTGTGGATGACGCACGCCTTACCAAAACACCAGGATATGTGTGGATGACGCACGGTTTACCATAACACCAGGATATGTGTGGATGATTCACGCCTTACCACAATACCAGGATATGTGTGGATGACGCACGCCTTACCACAATACCAGGATATGTGTGTATGACGCATGCCTTACCACAACACCAGGATATGTGTGTATGACGCATGCCTTACCACAACACCAAGATATGTGTGGATGAAGCACGCCTTACCATAACACCAGGATATGTGTGGATGACGCACGCCTTACCACAACACTAAGATATGTGTGGATGACGCACGCCTTACCACAATACCAGGATATGTGTTGATGACGCACGCCTTACCACAACACCAGGATATTTGTGGATGACGCACGCCTTACCATAACAACAGGATATGTGTAGATGACGCACGCCTTACCACAATACCAGGATATGTGTGGATGACGCACGCCTTACCAAAACACCAGGATATGTGTGGATGACGCACGCTTTATCATAACACCAAGATATGTGTGGATGACGCACGCTTTATCATAACACCAGGATATGTGTGGATGATTCACGCCTTACCACTATACCAGGATATGTGTGGATGTCGCACGCCTTACCATAACACCAGGATATGTGTGGATGTCGCACGCCTTACCACAATACCAGGATATGTGTGGATGACGCACGCCTTACCAAAACACCAGGATATGGGTGGATGACGCACGCCTTACCATAACACCAAGATATGTGTAGATGACGCACGCCTTACCACAATACCAGGATATGTGTGAATGACGCACGCCTTACCAAAACACCAGGATATGTGTGGATGACGCACGCCTTACCACAACGCCAGGATATGTGTGGATGATTCACGCCTTACCACAATACCAGGATATGTGTGGATGACGCACGCCTTACCACAATACCAGGATATGTGTGGATGACGCACGCCTTACCACAACACCAAGATATGTGTGGATGAAGCACGCCTTACCATAACACCAGGATATGTGTGGATGACGCACACCTACCATAACACCAGGATATGTGTGGATGACGCACGCCTTACCACAACACTAAGATATGTGTGGATGACGCACGCCTTACCACAATACCAGGATATGTGTGGATGACGCATGCCTTACCAAAACACCAGGATATTTGTGGATGACGCACGCCTTACCATAACACCAGGATATGTGTAGATGACGCACGCCTAACCACAATACCAGGATATGTGTGGATGACGCACGCTTTATCATAAAACCAGGATAGGTGTGGATGACGCACGCTTTATCATAACACCAGGATATGTGTGGATGATTCACGCCTTACTACAATACCAGGATATGTGTGGATGTCGCACGCCTTACCATAACACCAGGATATGTGTGGATGTCGCACGCCTTACCACAACACCAAGATATGTGTGGATGACGCACGCCTTACCATAACACCATATGTGTGGATAACGCACGCCTACCATATACCAGGATATGTGTGGATGACGCGCGCCTTACCACAATACCAAGATACGTGTGGATGACGCACGCCTTACCACAACACCAGGATATTTGTGGATGACGCACGCCTTACCATAACACCAGGATATGTGTGGATGACGCACGCCTTACCACAACACAAGGATATGTGTGGATGACGCACGCTTTACCATAACACCAGCGTATGTGTGGATGACGCACGCCTTACAACACCACCTGGATATGTGTGGATGACGCACGCCTTACCACAACACCAGGATATGTGTGGATGACGCATGCCTTACCATAACACCAGGATATGTGTAGATGACGCACGCCTTACCACAATACCAGGATATGTGTGGATGACGCACGCCTTACCAAAACACCAGGATATGTGTGGATGACGCACGCTTTATCATAACGCCAGGATATGTGTGGATGATTCACGCCTTACCACAATACCAGGATATGTGTGGATGACGCCCGCCTTACCACAATACCAGGATATGTGTGGATGACGCACGCCTTACAACAACACCAGGATATGTGTGGATGTCGCACTCCTAACACAACACCAAGATATGTGTGGATGAAGCACACATTACCATAACACAAGTATATGTGTGGATGGCGCACGCCTACCATAACACCAGGATGTGTGTGGATGACGCACGCCTTACCACAACACCAAGATATGCCTTACCATAACACAAGGGTATGTGTTGATGACGCACGCCTTACCACAACACCAGGATATGTGTGGATGACGCACGCCTTACCACAACACCAGGATATGTGTGGATGACGCACGCCTTACCACAACACCAGGATATGTGTGGATGACGCACGCCTTACCACAACACCAGGATATGTGTGGATGACGCACGCCTTACCACAACACCAAGATATGTGTGGATGACGCACGCCTTACCACAACACCAAGATATGTGTGGATGACGCACGCCTTACCACAACACCAGGATATGTGTGGATGACGCACGCCTTACCACAACACCAGGATATGTGTGTATGACACACGCCTTACCACAACACCAGGATATGTGTGGATGACGCACACCTTACCACAACACCAAGATATGTGTGGATGACGCACGCCTTACCACAACACCACGATATATGTGGATGACGCACGCCTTACCACAACACCAGGATATGTGTGGATGACGCACGCCTTACAATAACACCAGGATATGTGTGGATGACGCACGCATTACCACAACACAAGGATATGTGTGGATGACGCACGCTTTACCATAACACCAGGGTATGTGTGGATGACGCACGCCTTACAACACCACCAGGATATGTGTGGATGCCGCACGCCTTACCATAACACCAGGATATGCCTACAATAACACCAGGGTATGTGTGGATGACGCACGCCTTACAACACCAGCAGGATATGTGTGGATGACGCACGCCTTACCATAACACCAGGATATGTGTGGATGACGCACGCCTTACCATAACACCAGGGTATGTTTCAATGACGCACGCCTTACCGCAACACCAGGATATGTGTGGATGAAGCACGCCTTACCATAACACCAGGATATGCCTTACCATTACACCAGAGTATGTGTGGCTGACGCACGCCTTACCATAACACCAGGGTATGTTTCAATGACGCACGCCTTAGCACAACACCAGGATATGTGTGGATGAAGCACGCCTTACCATAACATCAGGGTAAGTGTGGATGACGCACGCATTACCACAACACAAGGATATGTGTGGATGAAGCACGCTTTACCATAACACCAGGGTTTGTGTGGATGACGCACGCATTACCATAATACCAGGGTATGTTTCGATGACGCACGCCTTACCACAACACCAGGATATATGTGGATGACGCACGCCTTACCATAGCACCAGGATATGTGTGGATGACGCACGCCTTACCATAGCACCTGGATATGTGTGGATTACGCACGCCTTACCATAGCACCTGGATATGTTTCGATGAGGCACGCCTTACCATAACACCAGGCAACGGCAACGCACATGAAGGCTGCGACAAAGAGGATGATTCTACTTCCGGAATAGTAATCGAATAGCTGGAACACATACATCCCGCCCTGGAAGCAGTTAACGTTTTGAAAAATTGTCTTATTTACTATGCATTTATAACGAGGAATGTTTATTTTTAGGTGGCTAAATCATTAACTATTTTACTCCTTTATACAAAGCATATACTAACTTTACATACAACATTAGATGATGCCAGTATATGGAACACCTTTGTCAATGGCTTACCGGGCAGACCATGGGCAGGCCAACGAGAAACTGGAGGATGCAGACGCAGCCAATGAAAACCTCCCTTCTGTGGCCCTTGCGCAAGAAGCCCGGGAATTGATCCACAACCGCTGTCACCACACCCTCCACACCAACAAACTGGAGGACACGAATGTATCATTACATATAGATATCGATTATATGCTCGTGCACCAATGCAACCTTTAAACAGATAATAGATTCAAATATATTGCGTCTCATAAGCAACATACAAGTACATTTTGAATTGACAATCGTATTTGACGAGACAGTTCATTAAGCAAACGCATCATTTGACCAAAGTTCTTTCATAGACCATAATAAAACTTATAGAATTGAACGGGACATAATTCGATGGCAAAACATTAATGAATATATTTATGCTGTTAATATTCAGTTTCGGATCCTTGCTTTAAATTCACTCTTGTGTTACTCTAACAATGGCACACCTGGCTGTCTAGCCCGAGCAAGATGACCATGAGAAAGAACATGATGGACCAGAACGGGGCCCCCGGGAGCAACGTCAACGCCTTGGGGTACGCGATAAATGCCAACCCAGGACCTGGAATACATAAAAAATGTGACTATACATACATTCTTCTCGTGTTCTGGGAGTACGCCGGATATGAACACGTGAGACACTATTTTTGTTTTTAAAAAAATCTAAGGTTGTCAACATATTTATTAAATGATTTCAGAATAATTATTTGGTCTTAGAAATATTCATAAATGTTATTCTCAAAAAGATTCGTCTACCGACCTGCTTCGGCGACATCTGCTATATCCTTTCCCTGCACGACTGACATGTGACCGAGGATGGAGAATATGATGAATCCCGCGAAAATGCTCGTGCCGCTGTTCGCACATGCGAAAATGATGGCGTCCCTGTGAGAAATTGACAGTGAAAACATCTTATAAGCCAGCCTTGAGTGTTTTGTTCACAAAATAGATGACGAAGATCTTACCCAAAACGTAAAATGGTAGACCTACACTTGTCGAATAAAAGCATTGGTGTCGTGTTTTAATATAATGCTTAAATTTGGTGGAACACTATTAAAGTTACGTACAGAGCGTACACACTTTTAGAACCTGAATGTTGTTGTTTTTAAAAGACTCGTTAATCTTAATGTATTACTCTGATATTGAAGCTACAGACCTATTATATATAGGGAATTATAACAGTCATATCGTCTTTCTATGGTGAACATTTATGATAAGTTATATATTAAATTTGGACTGCTGTTACGGAAATATAGACGGACTGATGTACGACCCGCAAAACCTCGTTTTTTTTTCAAATATTGGACTGAGCAGACAACTGATGATCGGTGCACACTCAGTGCTTTCGTTCGGTAGCATGTACGTGAACTTAGCGGCCTAGCGGCGTGAAGTAAGCGGCCTAGCGGCCTAGTGGCGTGAAGTTAGCGGCCTGGCGGCTTAGCGGCCTAGCGGCGTGAAGTTGGCGGCCTAGCGGCCTAACGGCCTAGCGGCCTAGCGGCCTTAATATATTTTTCTATTTCCAAGCAATTGTTAATGCGTTTTTTTTAAAACCATGATAAATCAAAGTTTTTTATTCATATAGTTACATAGCGGCCTTAAATTATTTTCTATTCAGAACATTTTTCATTACCTTTTATTCTAAAATAATTTTAAATTAACTGTTTTATGCACAAATTATCACTCTGAAGCGTTTTTCAACTATTTTCAAAAAAATCGATCAAGCACTTAAGCGACCTAGCGGCATAGCGGAGTGAAATGAGCGGCCTGGCGGCCTAACGGCCTAAATTGAATCCTATTCCAAAGCATGTATACATGCATTTTCTTCTAAAACAATGACATATTAACTGTTTTTATGCAGACATTAACACATTGAAGCGATTATCAACATTTTTTTATAAATCGTCGATAAAGCTGTCAGCTAATTCAAAGCATTAAACATGCATGTTCTTCTAAAACAATGATGTATTTACTGTTTTTATGCTGAAGTGCTTGATCGACTTCTTTGAAAAAAAGTTAAAAACGCTTCAGAGTGATAACATGTGCATAAAGTGTTAATTATAATCATTTTAAATTCAAACGTATAGAAAAATGTTATGAATAAAAAAACAATTTAAGGTTGCTATGTAACTGTATGAATAAAAAACTTTGATTTATCAATGTTTGAAAAAAACGCATCAACAATTGCTTGGAAATAGAAAAAATAATTAGGCCGCTAGGCCGCCAAGTTCACGCCGCTAGGCCGCTAGGCCGCTAATTTCACGTACATTTTGGTAGCCCATACGTGTAACCACATTACTATACATTGTATTACGATAAAAGCGCTCCAAGTGATATGAGACTAGGGATTCATAATACGAAATTTACTTACCCGTTTTTCAATGAAGATGATTAATAAAGTAAGGGTTAGAACCTTGGTCATATATATATATAGAAATATAGGCAAGGAAAGGTAAAACTATATAAATAAGGGAAATACTTAGGCACAACTGTATTTAGCATGATTAAGTTTGCGAAAAAAAATTGTTGAATAAATAAACATGCACCAAAGCAATGCATTATAGTTTAAAAATTGCTTACCTGTATGAGTTGTGGTGGAACTTGTTGTAGCTGCCGAGGGCTGTTAGTGCCCCGAGGGAGATTGAGTAGGAAAAGAAAATTTGCGTCCCCGCGTCAACCCACACCTGTAAGATTCAGTTTTAAGAATTGCCTAACATATTTATATAAAGGAACAACATGAGGGTATACAGTCCTCCAAACTTATCATTTTGATATAGGTTACCCAGAGTCAGTGTTTATTAACACCTCCGTGATAATGATCTTAAGCAAGCCACAGAGTTATAAATACTGACTGCCCAGCTGGTATTCAATTTCTAACACATGTTTCTGAGAACCGAGCTGTACATCGTATTTTCACTTGTTTTTGTCGTTCAGAACATTTCGGAACCGATTAAGTATACTTTAATTATAGAAAAATTAATTTTATTGCATTTCTTTATTATAAGACACTTAAAATTTACATACACCATTGAACACTTCAAGGTACATGGAATGATCATTTCAAGGCCAGAGTATGAAAAAGACCCCATTTTTTTCAATATTCATCTCTTCTTTTTAAGTTTATTTAATTATTTGTACTTTCTTTGAGACTCATATGCTATCAATATGGATTGCTAAAATTTCAAATACATTAAATTATCATGAAAAACTATCACACTTTTATTTCAGCTGATAATTTGGAAGTGAACATGCACATTCCTCATTCTTATTCATGATTTAAGAAGGAAAAGAAAATCGTAAATACGTGCAGTTTAAATGTTTTCTGAAAGGATATCATTTTGTATTTCTCTTGAATAACTGCAACATAATATCGCTTTGTGAATAAGAGTTGTAATAAATAATGATATTGATATCTTACATGATTGAAATTAGCTTCATCATTATTTCTCCCACCTCAGATAAGTAGATCCAATGATTTAACAATGCTAGAAATTCTTATCTTGCCCACGGGCGAAGATAAAATGCCCGTATGGAACTCCTTTTTAATGGTCACCACATTGAAATTACCTCCTTGGTTGATGACTGTCGTCTGTAACATCATGGAAATCTTGTCTTGTGACAATATTTAGAACGCTAATTAATTATTTCTCGCTTCAAATGTCACCATAAAACAGTTTTCACGCACCTTTCAATGAATAATGCCTCACTCTCCTAAGTACTATTTAAAGACCGATTTGACTATTCACATAGACTAAATCACTGCGCGCATATCCATGACAACCACGAATGATCGCATATCCATACGCAATAATTTTCACTAAGCACAAAAGAGTTCCAGCAAAAAATACATTTTTGCTTTATTTTGTTTAACTGAGGTGGGAGAAAAAGCATCTACCATAGCCGCTCGTGTAAGATAGGTTCATCCCGACCCTCGCGCAGGGTGTTTTGCGGAAACTCGGTAAACCCCGTTTCCGCAAAACAATCTACGCTCGGGTCGGAATGAACCTATCTAACACTCTCGGCAATGGAGATACTAATAGTCTAATGTTCTTTTCAACACAAGCTATTGGCATTTTATTAAAAAAGTCAATGTTATCAATTACCAATATAAACGCATTCAAAACATACCACAGGTGCAAATTTGCATACGTGGCATAAAAACACAACAAATCGTAAAGAATAGATGATATAATTGTTTCATGATGTACTTCATACGGACATAAAATACTACGCATTTCAAAATGCAGGTTGTGAAAATGCAAATATGCCCTCTGCATCCTTATTGTGGTTACAGACAAGCCGACTCATGATCAAACAAGCCCCAGACGGGCTCAAACAAGCCCACAGACGGACTCTAAAATGTCAAGCCAGGGCTCATTCATCCTCATTATGGCTACCATCAACCTATCACAGTCACCACAGACAGATTGTTCTCAAGTCCACTGTGTGTCCAATAAACATTTGGTGCCAAACAAACAATAAAGGGGCTCTATAAGGCTCTATATATGAAGTGCCCAATTGACAATAGTTTTGTAATACTAGTACGTGAGACTAAACGTTGTGAAAAGGCATAGCATTGCTGCTTGGCCAAAATCCCACATGATAACGGTGATTTTAAAAACGGTATACCGGCGAGACTTCGAGCCAAGCGAGTTCGAGCCAACGGGGTTCAACTGTATTGATACGCAAAATTTCGTAACAATTAAATTGTACAAGTCAACTTTAAATCAGCCAAACCGCTGGTTTCATGGTTCTTTCATCAACGCTCTTCATCTGAGAACATTCACCTTGTGTTATTTTTTAAATGGTTGGCTGTTGTTATGAATAAGAAATGCAACATATTTGCAGATTTCATAGGTACGATCTGGATCAGTCAACTATAATCTTCTGATTACGTTTTTTGACAAAAGAAAGCGATTGGGTAAATAATTATTTACATGGAAATAATATGCGTTATTGTTTATGCAAATACAATGCATGGAAATCAAAGTGATCTACGGAAGTATTGCTTAAAGGCCTGGGTTAATCCTTCTATAAGTGACACCCCCCACACACACACCAAAAAAACAAACAAAAAAAACGTGTATTGTACACAATGTCTATGTATTGATCTTATCTAAATGCCTAATTGTCTTATCAGATATCTGATCTGAATATCCTGCTGTGCAGTTTTGGAGGTTTTATTATAGAAATGGACCCTAAATAGCCCTGAGCCAATACACAAATAAACAGGAAATTGGCCCCTTATCTGTGACGTCCGTGCAATTAGCATGAGATGCAAAGCAGGGGATTGTCATGCCAAACATTCCTTAAACTAGGTCTTTAAAAGTAACACTGGTAACTGCGCTACATTAACTATCAGAGGGAATGCTTTTCTTTCAATCTTTGAACGGTAAGATGCGTTACCTTTTTTTAAAGGTACATTTACTTTGAATATATCCCCAATGTCAAGTTCACAATAATTCATTGTTCGCAATTCAAAATCAAAACACATACAAAGTGTGTCAGTTGGTTATGAATACATTATAACCTCTTAATCAAGGAATTGAAACAGTAAGACACTTCTACATCCAACTCAGTTCAAAATAAACACAATTGCAGCTACATTTAAGTCCATCATGTGTCAAGCAAACACCTAATAATCGGTATTCTTAACCACAGAAGTTGTCAACACGAACCCTTCCAGGGTCTGACGATTCCTTTTGTGGATACAGTCAAGCATATTCATAGATAAACAAACTTCAGAGGGTCTAAATGCAAGCCAGTCCAGTTTTCCATTATTTTCATTATGTTTACAATAAAGCACATTCAGAGCCAAACAAACGCATGACCTTGAAGTTAGGGGCACGGATCTTAAGCGCGACACATCCTTGTGCTATGGCGTTCACTTCTGCCAAAAAATCAGGACATGAGTGAGGAAGATATAGAATCGACGAAAACGGGACGGAGGGCCCGACTGTCGTACGGACATATGTGATAATTCTTGAATAATTCCCATCTGCCTGATTGTGAAGCGGGAATATAATGAATACACTGTTTTCTGTGACCATGACAAATCAGGTGCATTGGTTTGTAAAAAAGTGCAAACAAAAAATGCAGCAAAGTTATGCATATTACACCCGTTATCAAACTCAAGAACCGAAAAGAAAACATTGTGAGTTCAAGTTTTAACTTTTAATTCTCCAATTTGTGTAGACGAATGAGGTGGTTAAATGCTCTAGAAGGGTTTGTGTATATACTTTTTGTATGCAAGCATGTACCTCCTTTTAAAGAACATTTTTAGGATTGAGCTTTAGCTCAAGACTTTTGTTATAGACCACAAAAATTCAACTGAGTCCATGTGGAGTTGAAAATCATACTCGAAAGTATCTAATTTCAATGAAAACCAGCCTCTGAAACATACCTGAAATAATGTTTGATTTACAAAATAAGTTCATGTACGAGTATGTACTATTTTGCGTATATTAACAGTAAAACACATGTATACACACGGATATGAATGGGAAAACTCCCATAAACTGAAAAACTACTACAGTAACTGGTGTTGAGCTAATTGTAACTGTATTGCATAATACTTCTACAAATAAGATACTACATGGGAGGACATTCAGATGTACAATTAATTCAGTGCGGGTTTCTCCCTTCTGTCTGCACTGTTCTAGAAGTGAGACTAGATAAATACAAGTATCATTGTATGTGAGATGGAAGAATATATAACCTTTGTATTAACCATTAATATATAACTCAGATTTTGCAAACGTATATTGGCGTTCATACTCCAACTTCTTGGTATGTTTGGTCGTTTTCCTCTGTACATGTATGTTTTTGTGTGTAAGTTTAAACAATATCTACCCCTGCGCATGTAAGTCATATACTTCTGAACATTCTAATGATTCTTATTTCCATATAGTGCTGTTATGGATAATTGGTTTAAATATGTACATTTGTAAATAATTTGTTATACTCTTTTTTAAGCTGTGATCTGAATTGAAATAGTATTTTCTATACTTATATTATACAATTGTGTTCACATTCTTTTCAAATTGTAGTTGATAGGCATAATAGAATAACACACTAGTATAAAAGTTTAGTTGAATCTGAATACCACCTTTTATAAGTATAAACACATACGTTAGAGAACAGTGTTAAGATAATCATTTCCTTAAACGATTTAAAACAAATACCTGTGTATCTTTCATTTTAGAGAAGTCTGGCTGCAAGTAGTAGATGATTCCCTCCTTGGCTCCATCCAGCAAAGAGTTTCGAATCAGCAACACCAACATGAAGATGTAAGGTGACGTCGCCGTAACGTACATTACCTGGATAAAAAGAACGATACTTTTATAAGCTTGCTGCGTTTCGAAATCGAAGTGTAATAATATGTTTGCATACTAGTATACTATTAAACGAATTTAATTTCGATTGTTTCATTGATGGGGTCAAGTACATCGTTTATCTCATGATTAAGCGTACTTCTATCACGGATAAAAGCTCTCATGTTTGGGGAATATTCCTTCTTTGTAATCTGTAATAACCTTTGGTGGCAAAAAAGTCCCATGCTTGCTGAAACGCCAGTAGAGCCTGATATCCAGTTAGAGATATCCTGATACCAGTTTGCGATATCCTGATGTTAAGTTTACTATATCCTAATATCCAGTTTGAGATATCCTGATATCCGATCTGAGATATCCTGATATCCAGTTTAAAAACCTCTGATATCCAGTTTGAGATATCCTGTTTGAGATATCCTGATACCAAGTTTGCGATATCCTGACAATCAGTTTGAGATACCCTTATTTACAGTGTGCGATATCCTGATATCAAGTTTGCGGTATCCTTGATATCTGGTTTGCAATATCCTGATATCCAGGTTGGGATATCCTGGTATCCAATTTTTCGAGATCATGATATCCAGTTTGAGATATCCTGTTTGAGGTATCCTGATACCCAGTTTGCGATATCCTGACATTCAGTTTGAGATACCCTGATTTACAGTTTGCGATATCCTGATATCAAGTTTGGGATATCCTTGGTATCTGGTTTGTAATATCCTGATATCCAGGTTGGGATATCCTGATATTCAGTTTACGATATCATGATATCCAGGATGATATATCCTGAAAGCAAGGGGCCCGTTTTATCAAAAGATCTTAGTCTTTAGTCAATGATATCCAATGCCACTTATCATTTGCTGTTTATTTCTTTAACTTTATATTTTGGCTAACGATCAATTCACATAAAAATGTAGTAATTTAACAAAAATATGACATCAAAGTTGAAATTTACTATTATTATGTTCAAACCCAAAAATATAGCACTACCCAAACAAACTACACTACCTTAACAAACTACACTGCCCTAAAATACTGCACTACTCAAACACAGTGCACTACCCAAACATACTACAATACCCAAACACACTAAACTACCCAAGCATACTACACTACCAAAACACTCTAAACTACACAAGCATTCTACACTACCCAAACACACTACACTACCCAAACATACTACACCACCCAAACGTACTACACTACCCAAACATACTACGCTACCCAAACATACTACACTACCCAAACACACTAAAGTACCCAAACATGCTACACCACCCAAACGTACTATACTACCCAAACATACTACACCACCCAAACGTACTACACTACCCAAACATACTACACCACCCAAACGTACTACACTACCCAAACATACTACGCTACCCAAACATACTACACTACCCAAACACACTAAAGTACCCAAACATGCTACACTACCCAAACATACGACACTTCCCAAGCATATTACACTACCCAAACATTCGACACTTCCCAAACATACTACACTACCTAAACATACGACACTTCCCAAACATACTACACTACCCAAACATACGACACTTCCCAAGCATACTACACTTCCCAAGCATACTACACTACCCAAACATACTACACTTCCGAAACGTACTACACTACCCAAACATACGACACTTCCCAAACATACTACACTACCCAAACATACGACACTTCCCAAACATACGACACTTCCTAAGCATACTACACTTCCGAAACGTACTACACTACCCAAACATACTACACTTCCGAAACGTACTACACTACCCAAACATACTACACTTCCGAAACGTACTACACTACCCAAACATACTACACTTCCCAAACATACTACACTTCCCAAACATACTACACTACCCAAACATACTACACTTCCGAAACGTACTACACTACCCAAACATACGACACTTCCCAAACATACTACACTACCCAAACATACGACACTTCCCAAACATACGACACTTCCTAAGCATACTACACTTCCGAAACGTACTACACTACCCAAACATACTACACTTCCGAAACGTACTACACTACCCAAACATACTACACTTCCGAAACGTACTACACTACCCAAACATACTACACTTCCCAAACATACTACACTTCCCAAACATACTACACTACCCAAACATACTACACTTCCGAAACGTACTACACTACCCAAACATACTACACTTCCGAAACGTACTACACTACCCAAACATACTACACTTCCGAAACGTACTACACTACCCAAACATACTACACTTCCGAAACGTACTACACTACCCAAACATACTACACTTCCGAAACGTACTACACTACCCAAACATACTACACTTCCGAAACGTACTACACTACCCAAACATACTACACTTCCCAAACATACTACACTACCCAAACATACGACACTTCCTAAGCATACGACATTTCCCAAGCATACTACACTACCCAAACATACGAGACTACCCAAACCTAATACCCTTCCGAAACGTACTACACTACCCAAACATACGAGACTACCCAAACATACTACACTTCCGAAACGTACTACACTACCCAAACATACGAGACTACCCAAGCACACTACACTTCCGAAACGTACTACACTACCCAAACATACGAGACTACCCAAACATACTACACTTCCGAAACGTACTACACTACCCAAACATACGAGACTACCCAAGCCTACTACCCTTCCGAAACGTACTACACTACCCAAACATACTACACTTCCGAAACGTACTACACTACCCAAACATACTACACTTCCCAAACATACTACACTACCCAAACATACGACACTTCCTAAGCATACGACATTTCCCAAGCATACTACACTACCCAAACATACGAGACTACCCAAACCTAATACCCTTCCGAAACGTACTACACTACCCAAACATACGAGACTACCCAAACATACTACACTTCCGAAACGTACTACACTACCCAGACATACGAGACTACCCAAACATACTACACTTCCGAAACGTACTACACTACCCAAACATACGAGACTACCCAAGCCTACTACCCTTCCGAAACGTACTACACTACCCAAACATACTACACTTCCCAAACATACTACACTACCCAAACATACGACACTTCCTAAGCATACGACATTTCCCAAGCATACTACACTACCCAAACATACGAGACTACCCAAACCTAATACCCTTCCGAAACGTACTACACTACCCAAACATACGAGACTACCCAAGCACACGACACTTCCTAAGCATACGACATTTCCCAAGCATACTACACTACCCAAACATACGAGACTACCCAAACATACTACACTTCCGAAACGTACTACACTACCCAAACATACGAGACTACCCAAACATACTACACTTCCGAAACGTACTACACTACCCAAACATACGAGACTACCCAAGCCTACTACCCTTCCGAAACGTACTACACTACCCAAACATACGAGACTACCCAAACATACTACACTTCCGAAACGTACTACACTACCCAAACATACGAGACTACCCAAGCACACTACACTACCCCAAAATATTACTCTACCAAAATAGACTTCACAACCCAAACATTGGCTAGCGATACACCGTAAAGCTTGGATATTCATGAGCAGTTTTCGACTAATGAAATAGCCGGTAACAAATTGGAAACAAATAATCTTATTGAATAGCTAGCTATTAGCAAAATTGACAGAATATTTTATGTTTGCCTTAAAAGATGTAAAAGCCGCGATCCGATTGGAACATTCAGAACCTTCACTTTATCCGTCACTTCTCGGTCATTTCCGTAACGCATGAGGTGTGTCTCATGCGATAATTCAGGCGGCTGGATTTCACCTCATTAACTATTCATGAATACGAGATTTTTTTAATCCGATTTGCCCACTCATATAATTAAGTAGTTAATATGCTGGGGTGCTGAGGATGAAGGACTCCAACAATGTTTTCAGCAGTACCACTAATTGTTTTAAAAGACGCCAAACGAGATACTGTATTCGTAAACTAGTACATGTAGGGTAGGTATGCGCAAAGCGGACGGGTATCAAATCGTTACCCGAGGCTTTATGGTATGGTTATGTTCGTCTAATTTAAACTGAAGTACTTGCCTTTCCGGATGACTTAATTCCTTTGCAGATACAGAGGTAGACGACGATCCAGGCAAACAGCAGGCACAGGACGAGGTCCCACTTGACCGGACCCATGTCGTGTATTCCGTCAGAGATCGCCAGAACCTTGTTCCTGAAAAAAAACCCGGTTCGGTGAATAGTGATTGTCAGCCGTCATGTGCAGGAGGTAATGCTATGGTGTCATAATAGAGAGATATAATCGTAATCAAGGTACTGAATTGAGTAATTTCTGAACTTGTTCTACTGCAATAAACCTACTCATTTATGCCTCTGTCACGAACAATAAATACATTTGACACACTATTATTACATGTATCAAACGTCGGTGATTATTTCAACGCTGTTACACTGTGCCGCACAGTATGACCTACTCCCAGTATTCGGTGACGGGTTCCACCTTGTAGCCGATGGCCTCCTCCGTGGCATTGTAAGCCGCCGACAGGTAGACGGTGATGTTTCTGGTGTCCGCATCGGTTTTCGATATGCAGCTTCCATTAAATTTCGCCCCTGTTTCGATGACGTTGTTTGCGTGTCTGAAAAAAGAACATGCAACAAAGTTTCGAAGACCCGACGCCAATGTTATAATCACAAATATATGACCTTAAGAATACTTATTATTGTGTGATGTCGTTGAGCACATATATATATACCAGCACATTCATACTTCATTTAAATGGAATTGCAAGAAGAGTATCACTGACGTGTAGTTGCATCTGTTGTCGGAGGCCGGGTCGAACTTGCTGCAGTGCTCAGTCGCCCAATCTGGATCACAGTCCGTCCAAGGGAGCTTACTCGTGAACGACGCGAAAAAGTATCTGAACGCCCAGGCGAGGATTACGTTGTAGTAACAGTTCAGGAAGAAGACGATGATCAAGGTGGACAAACCGATACCTGAAGACGTAATTTACAAGCATCCATGGGCAAGTAATCGAAATTCAAGAATATAATTGTGACATAAAACATGATATAATTATAAGGTTACCTCCTCGAAAGTTTTACCTTCGATTCTGATGTTAACAATACACACATCAAAATACACCCGCAGCGATTTGGCATATTATTTTACGTATCACGTGGAACTGTTGAAAACTCTACGAACATTTGGAATTTACTGTCCGTGGCCGCCGTTAAGTAAGTACTGCTACTTCTACCGTCTCTGCGGTACAAAAGGGCATTGTGGTCGTGCTCTGTTTAACACAATGAATAGCAAATTTGTTTCTTTATTGCAGCAGAAGTTTTTAAACGTATACATCATTTTCATTCCCGACTACGTATCTACCTCGAAAGATTGGACACAGGTTCCACGCGTTGATCCCGGCGACACCCATGAACTGGCCGACGGCTACCTCAAGGTAGAAGAGTGGTATTCCTCCAACGATGACACATATCAGGTACGGAATGAGGAAGGCACCTGGAGAGCAAGTATTACATTATGATTGGTAAGCAAAAAGGGCGACAACGCGTATATACATAAACCTTATAGATGTTTGACAGTGATAGCTATTGATAACATCGCCAACTATTTATAAGGAGTCTTTTTTGTCCGCACTGACACTGGCAAAAACATAAATTAGCGCAAAATGTGATCATATGTATTTCTTCAACTCTTGAACGTTGAAAACATATATAGAATTAAATAATGTGATTATTTTACAACACAAATGTATTCATCATTGTTTTCTCCCATCACTATATCTTCGCTAAATGACTTCGAAATCAAAGGAGAAATTTGAATAAGCTTCAAATTGTGGATTTGAAATAAAACATTTTAGTCTAACAACGTTACTTACCAAGAATTGAATTGGGGTTTGCCAATCTGACATGTAAACTAAAAAATCATTTTCTAACTACAGCTAACAACGGAAACCAAAAAGAAAGAACACGGTCCCGCCCCTCGCCTTTTAAAAATGTTAAAAAACACGCGATATTTGTTTGCTTATGTGTCGCGTTTTTCCCAATTCGTACAGAACTTCATGTAGTAAACCGTCTCGATAGTCAATGAAAAAAAGATGAGGAGATACAATAAAATACATTTCGAGTTTTTGTTTCTCCAGACAGACTTATTAAAAAAGTTTCACCGGAGTTAATGCCTAATCTCGCATTTTTTTTTCGATGTGTGCAGTACTTTATATAATAAAACCACTAGGTAGTTAATGAAAAAGATGCGCAGATGCAGCAATGAATATCGCGTTGTTGTTTTTTAACCCCAGACACATTTATTAAAAAAATGCACCGAAGTGAATGTCAAATCAGGAATCTTTTTCTTTCGAATTTCAAATGAAAACACAATAGTTTCGCATACAAAGTACTACAAAATTGCAAGAAAACTATGCGAAAATGTAATATATTAATGTCGCGTTCTTTTTTCTTGAGCAATTAATACGGCGATGTGTGGCCCTGGTGGGATTCCGTAGAAAACTGAGGGGTATGTGTGATTCATGGATGTGAAGATAAAATCTCAGTTTAATTTAAAAGTGTCTTATTGCATGTAAACACTATTATAATATAACTTTCAATGCTTAGTAACAAACACAATTTTTGAAGCAGACATTAAAAAAACATGCAAGGGGATTGGGCCACGAGCTTTACCAACATCGGCCTCCCATGACATAATATTAATTACCAAGCAAAGGTCTTTCATAGTAATATCTCATGTATGCGTATATTGAATCATTTATAGGTTATTAAAATCTGGGTGAAAATAAAGAGCGTTTGTAGGTGAAAACATTGTTGTGCAACACAGTGGCGGCCATTGTGGATAAGTAAAACTTGCTTATCTTACATTTGAACATAATTTTTATTTAAAAAACACAATTGATATTGTGTGACTTGAACGTCTCTGTTTTCTTGGTTCCATTTGCGAAAAGGAGAATTGGAGGTTTAAAGGCATAAGCTGATTGACTATTAACCTACTTTTAAGAATATCTAACAATTTAAATTGAATATGACATTATAGTTTTTATTTGCTCAAAGTGTTTAAAACGATTTAACCGAAAACTGGTTGAACGAACAAGTATTAAAGCTCCTGCTGTTATATGAATAATCTACCACATTTATTGCTTAAAATATTTGCAAAATGCAAGTTCTTAACACACACACACACACACACACACACACACACATATATATATATATATATATATATATATATATATATATATATATATATATATATATATATATATATATATATATATATATATGCATATATGTATGCATGCAACCTTTTGTAAATATTTTTTGCGCAACAATTTATAAAATATTTTGCCATATGAGACGAAGACTTTTAAAGAAGATTATTTATAACTACTTGAAAAGCACAGTAACCAATGCGCACTTACCTCCACCGTTCTTGTAACAGAGGTACGGGAACCGCCAGACGTTCCCAAGCCCCACGGAGAAGCCGATGCACGCCAAAAGGAAGTCGAACCTCGAGCCCCACGTCTCCCGCTTCTTGTAGTCCAGCTCCGTATCCGGCGGCTGGTCACCATCAAGTTCAATCTTAGGAGATTTTTTTTCTTTGCCCATTTTGGACGATTTCAGTTTCGCGTTTAACTTCGTCCCCGCAACACAATGGTTTCTGGTCACAGACTGTTAAATTCCGAAATGGTCCTTGGTCGGTAACTCAAATTACCATTCAGTGAGGTAAAGTCTTAAATAGCATACATATTTACATTCAACGTTATTGTGGAATGACAGTATTGAAATCACAACAATCGATACAGGCATACAAACCAGTTTAATATATTTAAGTATGAAAAAGCCTGCTGGTTGAATGGTCCTCCTCGGTTCATTAGGCCGCCCAAATACCACATGTACACACCGCCCAAATACCACATGTACGCACGGCCTCGCCGATTGCAGAAGACGATTTATGCTCACAGACGTCTTATACCCAAAGTGGTTTAACAAGCATTCAACATGTTTGTGAGGGAATGAAACAAAATGGATTTGAATCTTACTGTCGTCTGTACGTATGTGTCATTTCATCGAGAGGTTTAAATTTGCAACATTAACGAATATTTTCGACTATCTTTTCACGGATCCAGTTCCATGTTTATAGCTCCACCAAACAGGTTAAGTCCAGTAAGGAGGTTGTCTTTATCCTCAAGTGTTCGCCGTCTTGCTTGATAAATCATGAATCGAAACTTTCAATTTTTCTCAATTACTTACGTTTAAGATGTGATGGTTTATCATCCATCTAAATCTTTATTTGAAAGCCCAACACACTATCAAAGTTGTAAAGTTCAGTCGATGCATGACACTGTACCCACCTTCCACAGTCGATGCACGACAGCTATACCCATTTTCCAAATCTAATAAAACGGTATGCGCCTTCAAATGATGTAAATCTTTCACCTGATAAGAAATTTGTTCAGTCAACATCCATTAAATAAAAGTCTATTAAATCGCAAATTGTTAATCATTTTTACATTATACTTATCGTTTAAAAATAGTGTGTTGAGTACCACTAACAAAATCAACAACCGTTCTATATTTAATTCTTGCAAAGCCAGTAAATCATTTTAAATATTTGCAAAATCAAATTAGGTTTACACGTTGCCATTGAGGTCTAGTGGTAAAGGTAGCCGCCTCTCACCAAACAGGTGTCGGCTTCGATCATCACCATGGTGAGAGTGGTCTAGTGGTAAAGGTAGCCGCCTCTCACCAAACAGGTGTCGGCTTCGATCATCTCCATGGTGAGAGTGGTCTAGTGGTAAAGGTAGCCGCCTCTCACCAAACAGGTGTCGGCTTCGATCATCTCCATGGTGAGAGTGGTCTAGTGGTAAAGGTAGCCGCCTCTCACCAAACAGGTGTCGGCTTCGATCATCACCATGGTGAGAGTGGTCTAGTGGTAAAGGTAGCCGCCTCTCACCAAACAGGTGTGGGCTTCGATCATCTCCATGGTGAGAGTGGTCTAGTTGTAAAGGTAGCCGCCTCTCACCAAACAGGTGTCGGCTTCGATCATCTCCATGGTGAAAGTGGTCTAGTGGTAAGGGTAGCCGCCTCTCACCAAACAGGTGTCGGCTTCGATCACCGCCATGGTGAGAGTGGTCTAGTGGTCTTGGTGACCGCCTCTTACACAACAGGTGGCGGTAACGATCATCACTATGGTGAGAGTGGTCTAGTGGTGTAGGTGACCGCCTCTTACACAACAGGTGGCGGTAACGATCATCACCATGGTGAGAGTGGCCTAGTGGTGTAGGTGACCGCCTATCACCCAACAGATGTCGGTTTCGATCACCACCATGGTGAAAGTGGTCTAGTGGTGAAGGTGGCCGCCTCTCACCAAACAGGTGTATGCATCGATCACCGCCATGGTGAGAGTGGTCTAGTGGTGTAGGTGGCCGCCTCTCTCATTACAGATGTCGGCTTCGATCACCGCCATGGTGAGAGTGTTCTAGTGGTGTAGGTGACCGCCTCTTACACAACAGGTGTCGGCTTCGATCACCACCATGGTGAAAGTGGTCTAGTGGTTAAGGTGTCCGCCTCTCACCAAACAGATGTCGGTTTCGATCATCTCCATGGTGAGAGTGGTCTAGTGGTAAAGGTCGCCGCCTCTTACACATCAGGTGTCGGCTTCGATCACCGCCATGGTGAGAGTGGTCTAGTGGTGTAGGTGGCCGGCTCTCTCACAACAGATGTCGGCTTCGATCACCATCATGGCGGGAGTGGTCTAGTGGTGTAGGTAGCTGCCTCTTACACAAAAGGTGTCGGCTTCGATCACCATCATGGCGGGGGTGGTCTAGTGGTGTAGGTGGCCGCCTCTTACACAACAGATGTCGGTTTCGATCACCATCATGGTGGGAGTGGTCTAGTGTTGTAGGTGTCGGCCTCTTACACAACAGGTGTCGGCTTCGATAACCATCATGGCGGGAGTGGTCTAGTGGTGTAGGTGGCCGCCTCTTACACAACAGATGTCGGTTTCGATCACCATCATGGCGGGAGTGGTCTAGTGGTGTAGGTGACCGTCTCTCGCACAACCGGTGTCGGTTTCGATCACCATCATGGCGAGAGTGGTCTAGTGGTGTAGGTGACCGCCTCTCACACAACAGATGTCGGTTTCGATCACCACCATGGTGAGAGTGGTCTATTGGTGTAGGTGACCGCCTCTCACACAACATGTGTCGGCTTCGATCACCACCATGGTGAGAGTAGTCTAGCGGTGTAGGTGACCGCCTCTCACACAACAGGTGTCGGTTCGATCACCACCATGGTGAGAGTGGTCTATTGGTGTAGGTGACCGCCTCTCACACAACAGATGTCGGTTTCGATCACCACCATGGTGAGAGTGGTCTATTGGTGTAGGTGACCGCCTCTCACACAACATGTGTCGGCTTCGATCACCACCATGGTGAGAGTAGTCTAGCGGTGTAGGTGACCGCCTCTCACACAACAGGTGTCGGTTTCGATCACCACAATGGTGAGAGTGGTCTAGTGGTGTAGGTGACCGCCTCTCACACAACAGGTGTCGGTTTCGATCACTACCAAGGTGAGAGTGGTCTAGTGGTGTAGGTGACCGTCTCTCACACAACAAGTGTCGGCTTCGTGACCACAATGGTGAGAGTGGTCTAGTGGTGTAGGTGACCGCCTCTCACACAACAGGTGTCGGCTTCGATCACCACAATGGTGGGAGTGATCTAGTGGTGTAGGTGACAGCCTCCCACAAAAAAGGTGTCGGTTTCGATCACCACCATGGTGAGAGTGGTCTAGTGGTGTAGGTGGCCGCCTCTTACACAACCGGTGTCGTTTTCGATCACCACCATGGTGAGAGTGGTCTAATGGTATAGGTGACCGCCTCTCACACAACAGGTGTCGGTTTCGATCACCGCCATTGTGAGAGTGGCCTAGTGGTATAGGTGACCGCCTCTCACACAACAGGTGTCGGTTTCGATCACCACCATGGTGAGAGTGGCCTAGTGGTATAGGTGACCGCCTCTCACACAACAGATGTCGGGTTCGATCCCCACCATGGTGAGAGTGGTCTAGTGGTGTAGGCGACCGCCTCTCACCCAACAGGTGTCGGTTCGATCACCACCATGGTGAGAGTGGTCTAGTGGTGTAGGTGACCGCCTCTCACAAAACAGGTGTCGGTTTCGATCACCACTATGGTGAGAGTGGTCTAGTGGTGTAGGTGACCGCCTCTCACACAACATGTGTCGGTTTCGATCATCACCATGGTGAGAGTGGCCTAGTGGTGTAGGTGACCGCCTCTCACAAAACAGGTGTCGGTTTCGATCACCACCATGGTGAGAGTGGTCTAGTGGTGTAGGTGACCGCCTCTCACACAACAGGTGTCGGTTTCGATCACCACCATGGTGAGAGTGGTCTAGTGGTGTAGGTGACAGCCTCCCACATAAAAGGTGTCGGTTTCGATCACCACCATGGTGAGAGTGGTCTAGTGGTGTAGGTGACCGCCTCTCACACAAAAGGTGTCGGTTTCGATCACCACCATGGTTAGAGTGGTCTAGTGGTGTAGGTGGCCGCCTCTCACACAAAAAGTGTCGGTTTCGATCACCACCATGGTGAGAGTGGCCTAGTGGTGTAGGTGACCGCCTCTCACACAACAGGTGTCTGTTTCGATCACCATCATGGTGAGAGTGGTCTAGTGGTGTAGGTGTCCTCCTCTCACACAACAGGTGTCTGTTTCGATCACCACCATGGTGAGAGTGGTCTAGTGATGTAGGTGACCGCCTCTCACACAACATGTGTCGGTTTCGATCATCACCATGGTGAGAGTGGCCTAGTGGTGTAGGTGACCGCCTCTCACACAACAGGTGTCGGTTTCGATCACCACCATGGTGAGAGTGGTCTATTGGTGTAGGTGACCGCCTCTCACACAACAGGTGTCGGTTTCGATCACCACCATGGTGAGAGTGGTCTAGTGGTGTAGGTGACCGCCTCTCACACAACAGGTGTCGGCTTCGATCACCACCATGGTGAGAGTGGTCTAGTGGTGTAGGTGACCGCCTCTCACACAACAGGTGTCGGCTTCGATCACCACCATGGTGAGAGTGGTCTAGTGGTATAGGTGTCCGCCTCTCACACAACAGGTGTCGGTTCGATCACCACCATGGTGAGAGTGGTCTAGTGGTGTAGGTGGCCGCCTCTCACACAAAAAGTGTCGGTTTCGATCACCACCATGGTGAGAGTGGTCTAGTGGTGTAGGTGGCCGCCTCTCACACAATGGGTGTCGGTTTCGATCACCACCATGGTGAGAGTGGTCTAGTGGTGTAGGTGTCCGCCTCTCACACAACAGGTGTCGGTTTCGATCACCACCATGGTGAGAGTGGTCTAGTGGTGTAGGTGTCCGCCTCTTACACAACAGGTGTCGATTTCGATCACCACCATGGTGAGAGTGGTCTAGTGGTGAAGGTGTCCGCCTCTTACACAACAGGTGTCGGCTTCGATCACCGCCATGGTGAGAGTGGTCTAGTGGTGTAGGTGACCGCGTCTCACACAACAGGTGTCTGTTTCGATCACCACCATGGTGAGAGTGGTCTAGTGGTGTAGGTGTCCGCCTCTTACACAACAGGTGTCGGTTTCGATCACCACCATGGTGAGAGTGGTCTAGTTGTATAGACGATCGCCTCCCACTCAACAAGTGGCGGTTTCGATCACCACCATGGTGAGGGTGGTCTAGTGGTATAGGTGACCGCCTCTAACACAAGAGATGTCGGTTTCGAATTTGCATGGCCTCTGAAATGGACACCATTTCTGGTTTCTGTCCAGGAAACGGTCTCTATAGTATAGCTTTATAAGCTGTCAGCTTTCGTCACAAGCGAGCGAAAATAATTTAGTATTAGCACATCATATCGCATGCACGCCACGGATCTTCTGTCATCGTGAGCATAGCACGTTTGGGCAATTTTTAGTTAATATTATGGCATTTTTTGTGACGGACTTCTAGCTCGACATTCGATATTATATAGGAAATATTCAATGTCGAGCTGCAATGTCGAGCTGGACGGACTTCTAGCTCGACATTCGATATTATATAGGAAATCTTTAATGTCGAGCTGCAATGTCGAGCATGAAGTCCGTCCAGCTCGACATTACATCACGACATTGAAGATTTCCTATATAATATCGAATGTCGATTGCCGATGGCTGAGCCAACTTCACACACATTAAGTCTGTCTCTTATTTCGCCTACCCTATCACAAACAAAGCATTGAAACAGGTAGATGGAATAGACCGCAATCAATACCCTTACACGGACGTATACTAGTATGTACCTTTTGTAATTTATGAGAAGACGGATATCAATTTGTTTTAGATTGTATATTGTATACTAAAATGAGAGTTAGATATTGACCCAGGTATTCTACTAATAGACAATGTCCCAGTATGCATAAATAAGTGGAACTCTTGAACTTCAAAAATGAAGCTATTTTGAAAAAGTGTGTATGTTTTTAATTTGAATTAAGAAACACTACGTTATACTCCATGTTATTTGTATAAGTTCGGTGTCATTTATTTGTTAGTAAGCAATAACACAGTAACTCAAATGAATCAAGTATTCTTATGAAGACATATATGAATATTAACTATTGGTGTACCTTGCATATCTATGTATTTATTATTATAATTTAGTTATTTTATGCTTTTTTTGGATAAATTTTATTTATTGTGTTATTGCTGCTTTTGTCGCCATTGTATATGTACATGTTTAGACTGATGGGATTTTGACCTTCTTGGAAATAAATGTTCTGTTCTATTCTGTTCTATTAAAACAGCAATTTTGATATAACATATTTTTATAACAAATGTACTGATGATCTGGACGTGTACTTATTTATGGAGCTTTATGCGGCTAAGAATTGAAGAATTGTAATTTAAATAAAAACACGCATGATGTTAATTATCTATCCAGTTTGTTATTTAATCGTTCAAATTAATATATGTTCTACTTTTAAAGACCTTACTTTCGAACAAACCCATATACTGAATGCATGGTCGTAAAACTGAATTTGTTTGCGTGTTCATGATTTCAGGCGTTGCATAAGATACTTGAAACACCCAATGTACACTCCATTGAAAACAATAACAGAAACTTGTGTTTAAGCATTGTGGGCTTTATTTCCCTCGCGTATAATGCTACACTATGATTTGTTAGGAATAACGTGCAACTACAAATGAAAAATAACACTATAATAATTTCATGTATAAACTATTGTTCATGGATAGGCCGAAAGTTTAAAACAATGTAAATACAGCATGGAATAAGAATTATATGTTACTTCTCCAAACTAAAACTTTGCCATATCGTACGGTATAGAGGTCAACGTGCATGAAGTGAATACTTACTAAATATCTAAACAAACATCGATATCATTTTATCAGTCAATGGAAAATGCGACAATATGCATTGAACGCCACATTATCGTCATAGTAATTATATTCAATTCGAATGTGTTGATTTGGTGCGTTTTGATCCCGCGGGCCACTGTCACCCCTGATCCCGCGGGCCACTGTCATCACGGACCCCGCGGGCCACAGTCATCACCACTACTCCTCGTCCTCGCCAATGTACTTGATTTTTGATAGATCCTCGTTCGGTCGGATCTGGTGCTTTTTCAACTTGGGCTTGATAGCCTCCCGTACCCTCTACAATGTCAGAACAAATGTACATTTAAGTGAATAAAATACAAATGCACATGTGAATATGTCTATATATAGGAATAAATATCAGGTGTTATATCATAATTAAATTTAATCTCTCTGCGTGCAGGATAGCATTTATGCTTGAAAGGTTTTATTGTAAGCAGTAATATGATAGAAGTGAGCTAATTTGCTTATCTAATGCAAATGTACTTGAACTCTTGAATATGATATTTATGACGACATCTGCAGCAGGTACTGCGATCCGACCTGTGAAAGGGTCCCGGGAACCTGGTATAACCTATACGCCGCCACTATAGGGATCCAGACTATGGAGGCGGATGCCAATACCCAGCCGATCATAATCGCCCACTGCGGGTACTCGTAGGACACAGACTTTCGGTCGTACGTCAAGTTCGAGTAGGAGATCACACCAGCCACAAACAGCGTCTGGAAAATCAGGTTGCGATATCAGAAAGCGGTCAGTCCGATCAACAATAAGGAGGTTATATCGGAAAGCGGTCAGTCCGATCAACAATAAGGTGGTGATACCAGAAAGCGGTCAGTCCGATCTACAATACGGCTGTGATATCAGAAAGCGGTCAGTCCGATCTACAATAAGGCTGTGATACCAAAAAGCGGTCAGTCCGATCGATAATAAGGTGGTGATATCATAAAGCAGACAGTCCGATCTACAATAAGGCTGTGATATCGGAAAGCGGTCTGTTCGATCTACAATAAGGTGGTGATACCAGAAAGCGGTCAGTCCGATCTACAATAAGGTGGTGATACCAGAAAGCGGTCAGTCCGAACTACAATAAGGCTGTGATATCGGAAAGCGGTCTGTTCGATCTACAATAAGGTGGTGATATCAGAAAGCGGTCAGTCCGATCTACAATAAGTCCGATCTACAATAAGGTGTTGATACCAGAAAGCGGTCAGTCCGAACTACAATACGGCTGTGATATCAGAAAGCGGTCAGTCCGATCTACAATAAGGCTGTGATACCAGAAAGCGGTCAGTCCGATCGATAATAAGGTGGTGATATCATAAAGCAGTCAGTCCGATCTACAATAAGGCTGTGATATCGGAAAGCGGTCTGTTCGATCTACAATAAGGTGGTGATACCAGAAAGCGGTCAGTCCGATCTACAATAAGGTGGTGATACCAGAAAGCGGTCAGTCCGAACTACAATAAGGCTGTGATATCGGAAAGCGGTCTGTTCGATCTACAATAAGGTGGTGATATCAGAAAGCGGTCAGTCCGATCTACAATAAGGCTGTGATATCGGAAAGCGGTCTGTACGATCTACAATAAGGTGGTGATACCAGTAAGCGGTCAGTCCGAACTACAATAAGGCTGTGATATCGGAAAGCGGTCAGTCCGAACTACAATAAGGCTGTGATATCGGAAAGCGGTCTGTTCGATCTACAATAAGGTGGTGATACCAGAAAGCGGTCAGTCCGAACTACAATAAGGCTGTGATATCGGAAAGCGGTCAGTCCGATCAACAATAAGGCTGTGATATCGGAAAGCGGTCTGTTCGATCTACAATAAGGTGGTGATATCAGAAAGCGGTCAGTCCGATCTACAATAAGTCCGATCTACAATAAGGTGGTGATACCAGAAAGCGGTCAGTCCGATCTACAATACGGCTGTGATATCAGAAAGCGGTCAGTCCGATCTACAATAAGGCTGTGATACCAGAAAGCGGTCAGTCCGATCGATAATAAGGTGGTGATATCATAAAGCAGTCAGTCCGATCTACAATAAGGCTGTTATATCGGAAAGCGGTCTGTTCGATCTACAATAAGGTGGTGATACCAGAAAGCGGTCAGTCCGATCTACAATAAGGTGGTGATACCAGAAAGCGGTCAGTCCGAACTACAATAAGGCTGTGATATCGGAAAGCGGTCTGTTCGATCTACAATAAGGTGGTGATATCAGAAAGCGGTCAGTCCGATCTACAATAAGGCTGTGATGTCGGAAAGCGGTCAGTCCGATCAACAATAAGGTGGTGATACCAGAAAGCGGTCAGTCCGATCTACAATACGGCTGTGATATCAGAAAGCGGTCAGTCCGATCTACAATACGGCTGTGATATCAGAAAGCGGTCAGTCCGATCTACAATACGGCTGTGATATCAGAAAGCGGTCAGTCCGATCTACAATAAGGCTGTGATACCAGAAAGCGGTCAGTCCGATCTACAATAAGGCTGTGATATCGGAAAGCGGTCAGTCCGATCTACAATAAGGCTGTGATATCGGAAAGCGGTCAGTCCGATCTACAATACGGCTGTGATATCAGAAAGCGGTCAGTCCGATCAACAATAAGGAGGGTGATATCAGAAAGCGGTCAGTCCGATCTACAATAACACCAGCCATACGTTTGTGATACCAGAGAGCGTTTAGCCGGATCTGCAATGAATTGGTGATATCACAGTGATCAATAATCCCGATACCTGGGAGTATTTACCCGGGTTGCATTAATGCGTTGATAGCAGAGAGCATTTAGTCCGATCTACAATAAGATCGAGACATCAGAGAACATTTAACCTGGACTGTAATAAAATGGAGATTTTAGAGAGATCTAGAGCGATCTCAATAAGATAGTGATATCGGAGAGAACTCAGGCCGATCTATAATTAGACGGTGGTATCAGGGTGAACGTAAGATGGTGATATCGGGGAAAATTTAGCCCGATTTACAATAAGTTGGTGATATCGGGGAGAACTTAGCCCGGTCTATAACAAGATGGTGATATCGACGAAACTTAGCCCGATCTATATTAAGATGGTGATATCAGTGAAAACTTAGCCCGATCTATAACAAGATGCTGATATTGGGGAGAACTTAGTCCGACCTATATTTCGATGGTGACATCGGGGAGAACTTAGCTCGATCTATAATAAAATGGTGATATCGGGGAGATCTTAGCCCGATCTATAATTAGACGGTGATATTGGTGAGAACGTAAGATGGTGATATTGGGGAGAACGTAAGATGGTGATATTGGGGAGAACGTTAGATGGTGATATCAGGGAGAACGTAAAATGGTGATATTGGGGAGAACTTAGCCTGACCTATAATGAGATGGCGATAGCGGGGAGAACGTAAGATGGTGATATCGGGGAGAACTTAGCCTGACCTATAATAACATGGTGATATCAGGGAGAACGTAAGATGGTGATATTGGGGAGAACGTAAGATGGTGATATTGGGGAGAACGTAAGATGGTGATATCAGGGAGAACGTAAGATAGTGATATCGGCGAAAACTTAGCCTTTAAACTGATCTTTAATAAGAAAGTCATATCGGGGAGAGCTTAGCCCGATCTATAATCAGATGACGATATCAGAGAACAGGTATCCTGATCTGTAAAAATATCGAGATATTAGAGAGAACTTAGCTCGATCTATATTAAGGTGGTGATATCAGAGAGCATTTAGCCTGATGTACAATAAGCCAAAACACACTTTCATTTGCAACAAATATGCATAAAATGTCAACCTCTAGCGATCAGAATTTTGACGGATGTCTTAAAATATTTTATGAAACATCTAGATATGCAAATACAGCGTGTATGTCAGTCGTACCAGTATGAATGTCGGGGTTATGATGGCCCAGCACACCTTGACGAAGGGCGTCACCCGCGTCCGGTACATTGCCTCCAGGTTCTCGTGGAAACGCCCGATACCTGACACGTTGGATAATGTGTACATATGAAAGCATAAAACATTTTAAACAACCGTTTGCATGATGATACAGAATGGATAACAGTTTTAATACTAATGAAAAATGATTTAAATGGAAGCATTTTGAAAGAACTTTTGTATTTAATCTTAAGTTTAAAATGTTACTGACCATAGATATATGAGACGACTATCATCTCAATAAAGGCGATGACGAAGATGGTGCGGCTGACGGAGTAGTAGTCGAACAGCTGGAACACATACATCCCGCCCTGAGGAAGAGGGAAACACCTGACATAATGACTGACGTGAGGTACATTTCGCTCAGTGTGACAGGTAAACACGTGACATAATGACTGGCGAGAGGTACATTTATGTGACAGGTAAACACGTGACATAATGACTGGCGAGAGGTACATTTCGCTCCATGTGACAGGTAAACACGTGACATAATGACTGGCGAGAGGTACATTTCGCTCCGTGTGACAGGTGAACACGTGACATTATGACTGGCGAGAGGTACATTTGGCTCCGTTTGACAGGTGAACACGTGACATTATGATTGGCGAGATGTACATTTCGCTCCGTTAGACAGATGAACACGTGACATTATGACTGGCGAGAGGTACATTTCGCTCCGTGTGACAGGTGAACACGTGACATAATGACTGGCGAGAGGTGCATTCCGCTCCGTTTGACAGGTGAACACGTGACATAATGACTGATGAGAGGTACATTCAGCTCCGTTTGATAGGGGAACACGTGACATATAGACTGGCGAGAGGTACATTCCGCTCCGTGAGATAGGGGAACATGTGACATTATGACTGGCAAGAGGTACATTTCGCTCCGTGTGATAGGGGAACATGTGACATTATGACTGGCAAGAGGTACATTTCGCTCCGGATGATAGGGGAACATGTGACATTATGACTGGCGAGAGGTACATTTCGCTCCGTGTGATAGGGGAACATGTGACATTATGACTGGCGAGATGTACATTTCGCTCCGTGTGATAGGGGAACATGTCACATTATAACAAGCGAGAGGTTCATTCCGTTCCGTGTGATAAGGGTACATGTGACATTATGACTGGCGAGAAGTTCATTCCGCTCTGTGAGATAGGGGTTCATGTGACATAATGACTGGCAAGAGGTACATTCCGCTCCGTGTGATAGGGGACCATGTGACATAAGGACTGGCGAGAGGTTCATTCCGCTCTGTGTGATAGGGGAACATATGACATTATGACTGGCGAGAGGTTCATTCCGCTCTCTGTGATATGGGTACATGTGACATTATGACTGGCGAGATGTACATTTCGCTCCGTGTGATAGGGGAAAATGTCACATTATGACAGGCGAGAGGTTCATTCCGCTCCGTGTGATAGGGGTACATGTGACATTATGACTGGCGAGAGGTTCATTCCGCTCTGTGAGATACGGGTACATGTGACATTATGACTGGCAAGAGGTACATTCCGCTCCGTGTGATAGGGGACCATGTGACATAAGGACTGGCGAGAGGTTCATTCCGCTCTGTGTGATAGGTGACCATGTGACATAAGGACTTGCGAGAGGTTCATTCCGCTCTGAGTGATAGGGGTACATGTGATATTATGACTGGGAAGAGGTACATTCCGCTCCGTGTGATAGGGGAACATGTGACACTATGACTGGCAAGAGGTATATTCTGCTCCGTGTGATAGGGGAACATGTGACATTATGACTGGCAAGAGGTATATTCCGCTCCGTGTGATAGGGGAACATGTGACATTATGAAATGCGAGAGGTTCATTCCGCTTCGTGTGATAGGAAACATGTGACATTATGACAGGCAAGAGGTTCATTCCCCTCCGTGTGATAGGGGAACATGTGACATTATGACTGGCGAGAGGTACATTTGGCTCCGTGTGATAGGGGAACATGTGACATTATGCCTGGCAAGAGGTATATTCCGCTCCGTGTGATAGGGGAACATGTGACATTATGACAGGCGAGAGGTTCATTCCGCTCCGTGTGATAGGGGAACATGTGACATTATGACTGGCAAGAGGTATATTCCGCTCCGTGTGATAGGGGAACATGTGACATTATGACAGGCGAGAGGTTCATTCCGCTCCGAGTGATAGGGGAACATGTGACATTATGACTGGCGAGAGGTACATTTCGCTCCTTGTGATAGGGGAACATGTGACATTATGACTGGCGAAAGGTACATTTCGCTCCGTGTGATAGGGGAACATGTGACATTATGACTGGCGAGAGGTACATTTCGCTCCGTGTGATAGGGGAACATGTCACATTATGACTGGCGAGAGGTACATTTCGCTCCGTGTGATAGGGGAACATGTGACATTATGATTGGCGAGAGGTACATTTGGCTCCGTTTGACAGGTAAACACGTGACATTATGATTGGCGAGAGGTACATTTCGCTCCGTGAGATAGGGGAACAAGTGACATTATGACTGGCGAGAGGTACATTTCGCTCCGTGTGATAGGTGAACACATGACATTATGACTGGCGAGAGGTGCATTCCGCTCCGTTTGACAGGTGAACACGTGACATAATGACTGATGAGAGGTACATTCAGCTCCGTTTGATAGGGGAACACGTGACATATAGACTGGCGAGAGGTACATTCCGCTCCGTGAGATAGGGGAACATGTGACATTATGACTGGTGAGAGGTACATTTGGCTCCGTGTGATAGGGGAACATGTGACATTATGACTGGTGAGAGGTACATTTGGCTCCGTGTGACAGGGGAACATGTGACATTATGACTGGCGAGAGGTACATATCGCTCCGTGTGACAGGGGACCATGTGACATAAGGACTGGCGAGAGGTTCATTCCGCTCCGTGTGATAGGGGAACATGTGACATTATGACTGGCAAGAGGTTCATTCCGCTCCGTGTGAAAGGGGAACATGTGACATTATGACTGGTGAGAGGTACATTCCGCGCCGTGTGATAGGGGAACATGTGACATTATGACTGGTGAGAGGTACATTTGGCTCTGTGTGATAGGGGAACATGTGACATTATGACTGGCAAGAGGTACATTTGGCTCCGTGTGATAGGGGAACATGTGACATATGACTGGCAAGAGGTATATTCCGCTCCGTGTGATAGGGGAACATGTGACATTATGACTGGCGAGAGGTACATTTCGCTCCGTGTGATAGGGGAACATGTGACATTATGACTGGCGAGAGGTACATTTCGCTCCGTGTGATAGGGGAACATGAGACATTATGACTGGCAAGAGGTATATTCCGCCCGTTTGATAGGGGAACATGTGACATTATGACTGAAGAGAGGTATATTCCGCTCCGTGTGATAGGGGTACATGTGACATTATGATTGTCGAGAGGTATATTCCGCTCCGTATGATAGGGGAACATGTGACATTATGACTGGCAGGAGGTATATTCCGCTCCGTGTGATAGGGGAACATGTGACATTATGACTGGCAAGAGGTATATTCCGCTCCGTGTGATAGGGGTACATGTGACATTATGACTGGCAAGAGGTACATTCCGCTCCGTGTGATAGGAGAACATGTGTCATTATGACTGGCCAGAGGTAGATTCCGCTCCGTGTGATAGGGGTACATGTGACATTATGACTGGCCAGAGGTACATTTTGCTCCGTGTGATAGGGGTTCATGTGACATTATGACTGGCAAGAGGTACATTCCGCTCCGTGTGATAGGGAAACATGTGACATTATGACTGGCAAGAGGTATATTCTGCTCCGTGTGATAGGGGAACATGTGACATTATGACTGGCAAGAGGTATATTCCGCTCCGTGTGATAGGGGAACATGTGACATTATGACAGGCGAGAGGTTCATTTCGCTCCGTGTGATAGGGGAACATGTGACATTATGACAGGCAAGAGGTTCATTCCGCTCCGTGTGATAGGGGAACATGTGACATTATGACTGGCAAGAGGTTCATTCCGCTCCGTGTGATAGGGTAGGGGAACATGTGACATTATGACTGGCAAGAGGTATATTCCGCTCCGTGTGATAGGGGAACATGTGACATTATGACTTGCAAGAGGTACATTCCGCTCCGTGTGATAGGGGTATATGTGACATTATGACTGGCCAGAGGTATATTCCGCTCCGTGTGATAGGGGTACATGTGTCATTATGATTGGCCAGAGGTATATTCCGCTCCGTGTGGTAAGTGTACATGTGACATTATGATTGGCGAGAGGTACATTTAGCTCCGTGTGATAGGGGTTCATGTGACATTATGACTGGCGAGAGGTACATTCCGCTCCGTGTGATAGGGGAACATGTAACATTGTGATAGGGGAACATGTGACATTATGACTGGTGAGAGGTACATTCCGCACTGTGTGATAGGGGAACATGTGACATTATGACTGGCAAGAGGTATATTCCGCTACGTGTGATAGGGGAACATGTGACATTATGACTGGCAAGAGGTTCATTCCGCTCCGTGTGATAGGGGAACATGTGACATTATGACTGGTGAGAGGTACATTCCGCGCCGTGTGATAGGGGAACATGTGACATTATGACTGGTGAGAGGTTCATTCCGCTCCGTGTGATAGGGGAACATGTGACATTATGAGGTACAGTTCGCTCCGTGTGATAGGGGAACATGTGACATTAGGACTGGCCAGATGAATATTTCGCTCGAAGACAAAGTGTTAAGGCAGTACTTCCCATTACCAATGCTCAATAAAGCATGCGTATTTTAACAACCTTTGTGGTAAATAAAGAGAAATTCATCGTCGTACAAAATATCATCCTTGATGAAATATGTCTTTGTATTTATTACTTCAAATTTCGAGTCAAGATGTATTGCTTTCTATTACAAATTGAATGGTCTATTATGCAAGGAAAATAGCTCAAGGCTTAACCATTAAAACTGATTAGACTGATCAAAGGCTATTGATTTATTAAGTATATCCTTTTTATAATACCAACAACTCCAGCTTGAGAAAAATCAACTGAGTGTACACCCTGTGAATTTGAAGAAATTTGATTATTTATTATTTGTGTGTGATCTTTCAACAGCGGACTAAGCAACCCCTGCAATTGCATAACGTTACAATAACGAAAGTCTTAAACTTACTGGCTTAAATGTAATAAGAAAAGTAAATATCGATCGCATGATCACGCATTACAGGTTGTACAATTAGTTTATACATTACGGTTTACATTGTAAACTTAGTCTCTTTCTAATATATATAGTTCGGGGTGACGTCGATGGAGCAAATCGGTCAGATGATGAGACCATGCTTCTACCTAAACCCAGCATACCGCTGTACATTTGTACCCTGCACGCCAAAACCCACCATACCGCTGTAAGTACGTACCCTGCACACCAAACTCACCATACCGCGGAACTTTCGTACCCTGCACACCAAACCCACCATACCGCTTAACATACGTACCCTCCACACCAAAACCCACCATACTGCTTAACATACGTACCCTGCACACCAAACCCACCATACCGCTGAACATACGTACCCTGCACCCCAAATCCGCCATACCCCTGAACATACGTACCCTGCACACCGAACCCGCCGTACCGCAGAACAAACGTACCCTGCACACCGAACCCACCGTACCGCTGAACATACGTACCCTGCACACCGAACCCACCGTACCGCTGAACATACGTACCCTGCACACCGAACCCACCGTACCGCTGAACATACGTACCCTGCACACCGAACCCACCGTACCGCTGAACATACGTACCCTGCACACCGAACCCACCGTACCGCTGAACATACGTACCCTGCACACCGAACCCACCGTACCGTTTTACATTCGTACCCTGCACACCGAACCCACCGTACCGTTTTACATTCGTACCCTGCACACCGAACCCACCGTACCGTTTTACATTCGTACCCTGCACAGCGAACCCACCGTACCGCTGTTCATACGTACCCTGCACACCGAACCCACCATACCGCTGTACATACGTACCCTGCACACCGAACCCACCATACCGCTGTACATACGTACCCTGCACACCGAACCCACCATACCGCTGAACATACGTACCCTGCACACCGAACCCACCGTACCGCTGAACATACGTACCCTGCACACCGAACCCACCGTACCGCTGAACATACGTACCCTGCACACCGAACCCACCGTACCGTTTTACATTCGTACCCTGCACACCTAACCCACCGTACCGTTTTACATTCGTACCCTGCACACCGAACCCACCGTACCGCTGTACATACGTACCCTGCACACCAAACACACCATACCGCTGTATATACGTACCCTGCACACCGAACCCACCATACCGCTGTACATACGTACCCTGCACACCGAACCCACCATACCGCTGTACATACGTACCCTGCACACCGAACCCACCATACCGCTGAACATACGTACCCTGCACACCGAACCCACCGTACCGCTGAACATACGTACCCTGCACACCGAACCCACCGTACCGTTTTACATACGTACCCTGCACACCGAACCCACCGTACCGTTTTACATTCGTACCCTGCACACCTAACCCACCGTACCGTTTTACATTCGTACCCTGCACACCGAACCCACCGTACCGCTGTACATACGTACCCTGCACACCAAACACACCATACCGCTGTATATACGTACCCTGCACACCGAACCCACCATACCGCTGTACATACGTACCTTGCACACCGAACCCACCATACCGCTGTACATACGTACCCTGCACACCGAACCCACCGTACCGCTGTTAATTCGTACCCTGCACACCGAACCCACCGTACCGTTTTACATTCGTACCCTGTACACCGAACCCATCGTACCGCTGTACATACGTACCCTGCACACCAAACCCATCGTACCGCTGTACATACGTACCCTGCACACCGAACCCATCGCAACGCTGTACTGCACACCGAACCCACCGTACCGCTGAACATACGTACCCTGCACACCGAACCCACCGTATCGCTGTACATACGTACCCTGCACACCGAACTCACCATTCCGCTGTCCATTTGTACCCCGCATACCGAACCGCCCGTACCGCTGTACACACGTACCCTGCACACCGAACTCACCGTACCGCTGTACACACGTACTCTGCACAGTGAACCGCTGTACATACGTACCCTGCACACAAAACCGCTTAACATACGTACCATGCACACCGAACCCACCATACCGCTGTACATACGTACCCTGCACACCATGGATAGACCGACGAGGAAGGATGCAATGCAGATGAGACCGATTAGGATCTCCCGCCGAAAGCGACCCCGCCGCCATATCCCCGGATTTAGATCTACGATGAACGTGACGAACCCCTCCACACCCACAAACTGCAATGGACATAATCCATTAAGACACAACAAGGTAGCATTTATCACACAAACAATGATTTTTTTTTGTATTCACGAGTTGTGGTATTACATGTAAATATATTTTTACTTTTCACCCAAACTAGATTTTGACCTAACGAAATAGTTTTAAAATGTTTCGAGGAAGTCGCACTTTCATACATATTGATTTTTTCGAATTCAGAATATATTTGGTTTGGGTTGTTTCGACTAACATGACTGTGACCATGGATGTGACAAATAATTTTGTAAAACTGAAAGTAAAGGAAAGCCCAGTATTGCACGTGCCAGTGTGTTGTATTGCACGTGACAATGTGTTGTTTTGCATGCGCCAATGTGTTGTTTTGCATGTGCCAATGTGTTGTATTGCACGTGCCAATGGGTTGTATTGCACGTTCCAATGTGTTGTTTTGCATGTGCCAATGTGTTGAATTGCACATGCCAATGCTTTGAATTGCACGTGCGATATTTTGCATGTGCTAATGTGGTGAATTGCGCATGCCAATGCTTTGAATTGCACGTGCGATATTTTGCATGTGTTGAATTGCATTTGCCAGTGTGTTAAATTTCACGTCCCAATGTGTTGTATTACACGTTCCAATGTGTTGTTTTGCATGTGCCAATGTGTTGAATTGCACTTGCAAATGTGTTGAATTGCATGTGCCAATGTGTTGAATTACACTTGCAAATGTGTTGAATTGCATGTGCCAATGTGTTGAATTACACGTGTCAATGTGTTGAATTGCACGTGCCAATGTGTTGAATTACACGTGCCAATAATTTGTATTGTACGTGCCAATGAGTTGAATTGCACGTGCCAATGTGTTGAATTGCACGTGCCAATGTGCTGTTTTGCATGTGCCAATGTGTTGTATTACATGTGCTAGTGTGTTACCTGGCTGTCGAGACCCAGGAGGATAATCATGAGAAAGAAGATGGCGGACCAGAGAGGGGCCAGCGGCATCTGGGCTACCGCTTCCGGGTACGCTATGAATGCCAGACCAGGACCTGCCGATACAAACATGTCGTTAGCTTTATAGTGAAACTCCAATATTCACGGATACAGATACATGCATATCAATAAATGTGCATTTATACAAAATAAAATAAAATATAATGTTCCTTATTTTCTTTCCGTTGCTTGCTGATGAGTCCAGCGTTCCTGACGATGAGGCGATGATTATCCTATGATACACGTTGATGAGCTTCATTGTCGATTTCTGCAGAGACGCCATTTCCTAGCCAGATTTTCAAGCTGCATCGTCCCGATGGGAGGTGGCTCGAAGAAGATGTAAGGTTAAAGGTGATTTGACAAAAGGGGTTACAGCAGGCATATCGCGCTAGGTTTTCTACGTCCGGGCTGAAATCGCACTGGCTGTGGGGACACAAAAATAGTCAGCATACATGTATGTCATAAACATGGCAATTAACAAAACACTTAAAATGTGATATACGTACATCAAGCGCTCCTCTAAAGCACCTCGGCTAATCACATTCAATCTTCCATTTGACTCTGGTCACCTGGTTACCGGACGATCACTTCAAAACTCACACTTCCTTAAAGTGCGAAAATTGCATTAGATCAGATGAGTTCTAGCACTGAAATATGAAAAAAAATAAAGGGACAATCAATATCTGAAACTAAAACATCTTGTAAGTTCATTGTATATTCTTTAAGATACCACGTTGCCTGAAACTAAACGCCGTTTATCAAAAATATTGTTAGCTCTGCATAATCAATTACAATATGGTACATACATGCTTATATCAATCATAACAAGCGGCTTCTTCAACACAAAGACATATTATCTCTGTATTTCGCCGTCGACTATTCTTGATTTCCAAAGCTGTAAAAGCGCCCACGCAATCTTGTGCGTCTTGTTCTAGAGAAGCACTGACTTTATAGATCCATGATCCATGGTCAGAGTCGCGACATCCGGTCTACGCCTCGGGGAGCTCTTTCAAGGTCACGACTTTGCCCCCATCCAGGGAATCGCCATATTGAACGGCGTTTTGAAAGTTGCTCATTCAACGCGCTCTCCCTTTCTGTTTAATAGCCAGGGGGCGTCTATGTGATTTGGTGATGCATTGCAGAATATACTTTGTAGCTTCGTTGTCCGAGTGTTTCTGGCCATGACGTCATTCCTGGAACGTGGTCTTCATCTCCACACATATAATTCATCTTTTACCTTACAATATGGCGTTCTTCTTTCCTTCAGTTCAATCGTAACAGGCGGCATCCCTGGTACCTGAAAACTGAACCATGTTTAATATCGCGCTAGAGACTAACCCGATTCGGCGACCTTGTCGATGGAAACGCCCTGTTTCTGTGCCATGAATCCGAGCACCGAGAAGATGACGAAGCCGGACATGAGGCTGGTAAAGGTGTTCATACCCGCGAATATCAAGCAGTCCCTGAAATGGTAACCATAATTTACCGTCATACCATAATGACGCCATTGTTTATTTTAGTCCTACTTTAAACATCGGGCGATGTGAACATGTTCGTGTGTGACAAAACACAACGCACATTTGACCACCGCTGACGAAAGGCTATTAAAGTGGACATTCATAGTTAATTCAAACACTTTGGAGGTGAAAGAACGTTAAACTACCCACTACAGCAAGATAACCGACCTGTAAGCGTTGTGATGAAACTTGTTGTAGCTTCCAAGGGCGACGAGGATGCCGGTTGAGAGGCTGTACGAGTAGAACACCTGGTTTCCAGCGTCCGCCCACACCTAATAACATATATACAGGACACGTATAAAAAGGATATGAATGAAGGCAACATCTGATTCCCCGCGTCCCTAACCCCACTGCTGAATACAGACAAACAGATCCTTAACGAAGTTGGGTAGAATTAAGGAAATACCTGAATTCCTACGTCCACACACAACTCGTTACACATCCGCATGACAGGTACAAACATTGACATACATTAGAGAAACATCTGCTTCCAGAAGTCTACTTGTAGCCGAACAAATTTAATACCAATCTGACGATACGGTTCAAAAAGTAACATATACTAGTATGATAGTTTATATATAAGTCACGACTGGTACTCTTATAGTAGGCTGGTTCGGATACTCTTGGAAGGAAATAGTTACTTCGCGCATTCACAGAGGACGGAACGATCTATGAAAACTAGTCAAATTCACCAAACCATGTAGATCGACAAGGCACTTTCTAAAATATATGTTTATATTCACCGTCAGATCTGCTCTACATGATATATACAGGCATTATTCCTAACAATATGATAAAAAAGTTATTAGTAACAGTAGAAAATAAGGCATATGAAAAACCTCCTTGTTAAAATAATTAATACTTAATATCTCATATAGCCGCACCCATTGTGCTTTATATATTATGTATGCTAATGCTGCCCCTATGTGGGGACCTTATGCTTTTGTGAAATAAAAGTTGAAAGTTGAAAGAAATAGGGTAAATCCTCGATTGTCGTTGGCTCACAAGTATGTGCGAACACCAATGTAAATACCGTGTGTGATTTTGTTTAATGAAATGTTTCCTTCTGAGCATTTATTGTTATAAGCATGAGTTGATTTATATGTTCGTTCTATTTTCTGCACCTAAAGTACTTATATGTTGCTAACAAAATCCCATTAACATTTCGTGTTTCGTTGCTTTAAAATGCACTGTTGTAAATCATCCAGTCATAAATGTCAAAATGTAAAATGCAAACTTCTCACTTCCTCATTTGGCTGAATTTAGATTTATTGTGCCGTAAATAAAGTAAATGTATTTACTTATTATTTTAATCAATAAGAAGTAATCATTATCATTTTTAATTGCAATCATTACATACATGAAATACATTTTTTTTAACTAAATTCTATGTGTTGTACTGATAAAAATACATAAATTACGCCAGCTCTGTTTATAAATATAAGAATGCTGAATGTTAATTGCGTCATCTTCCTTTTACCATTCCAAATTTATAATTGCGTGTTATTTACTTGTAATCTGTTTGTGGCTGATTCATGTTCTATAATACATATTATTTACATTACATATAGAAGTCAAGGCCTATGTTACATTGCATTCAGTAGTCAAGGCCTATGTTACATTACATACAGAAGTCAAGGCCTATGTTACATTTCATACAGAAGTCAAGGCCTATGTTACATTACATACAAAAGTCAAGGCCTATGTTACATTACATACAAAAGTCAAGGCCTATGTTACATTACATACAGAAGTCAAGGCCTATGTTACATTACATACAGAAGTCAAGGCCTATGTTACATTACATACAGAAGTCAAGGCCTATGTTACATTACATTCAGAAGTCATGTGGAGAAACATAATATTAATTTTTCATTATTTACAAATGAACTCATATACGAACCAGTATAGCCAATATTAACTGCCAGGACATAACTATAATGAACAAGAAATGAAACATACAAGAAATACCTACTGCATAAACATTTTGTTAAATGACTAAATAAAAGTGATCTTTACATTGTTGCTTTTTAGATGATTTGATTTATGACCATTTACTAACGAAAATATATGCAGCCTTTGGCAAATGAGAAAACACCCACATAAATGTTATCTCTTATGCACATGTGGGCCACGAGTATATATAATGCCCACGAAAATACATAACACTTGAAAGTAAGTCAAGTATACGCAGTATAGTTGAACTGTTACTTAAAAGGTATTCCACATCGTATTTTTTTAAAACGCGTGATAAATTGACTTGCGCATGTGTTGTAGGTAGAGCTGTAATATGATATATATCGGTATGTTCAATAGAAATATTTCAATCAACCGATAGTTATGAATTGTCGACTCAGATAGCAATATGAAAATATGATAAACGCAAAGAAAATAGTGTTGGGGAGACCTCCATGAGGCTGGAGAAGCAATGAAAAGGCCCTGTTGTCAATAATTGTATCGGGTGAAATTCAAGTGTGAATCATGACAGAATGACTTTATAGCAGGGTGCAAGTCTACAAAAAATGCTGTTTGACCATATGAATACTGCTGGCAATACTGCTATACATTATGTGAGCGTCACCACCATGGCCATGGTGAGTGGGTTGTCTGTGTTTCCCAATAGCTACTTAGGAAGTATAGGTTATTCTACGGATATCAACAAGCGTACAGCTGATCGACTACTAGTTTAACTGCACACACCGCACACACCATGTACAATGTCTATATGAGGATGTCTTTTAAGAAGTTGAGAAGATACAGCAATATTCGATGGAAGAAATCTAGGACATAACTCTAAAGAACGCGAATCGTTTATACGGATTAAAGGTTTCAAATGAATCAGAAAATAAGAGCCCTCACTCTCATTTAGAATAAAAGCCATACGCCTTTTCGTTCTAACTTTGATGCATAACAATTATTTAGAATCATTTGTTTACAACCGTTGCATATATGGACACATTTCAGTTTCATGAAATATTGTTTGTATTTACAAAAGAGAATTGTTAAATGTAAGCGTATATATTTACGTAACAGACCATGTTATTGGATCAACTGTAATTATGGTACACGGGAATTGACTGAGCAGATTGTTTACAATAATGTATACAGTCTAGGAGGAGGATTTGTTATTTGTCTCAGAGAAAGTATATCTTCCAAAGTAATGTTTCAAATGTACATCTAAACTTGTATAAGAATAATTGTAAAGTAGGATTTTGTACAAGAAGTCATCTTCAAGCATTTTAATATATTTCCCCAACTAGTAAATTGCCAAGGTTCATTTTAACCAATATCCTACCAACTGTAAAGTAAGATTTAGAATTAAAAGGGAAAAAAACCCCGGATATTTGGAACACACTCAGAAAATAATAATTAAAGTACTCATTGAAAACATAATTGACGAATTAAGACAACCAGGAGTGAAGTCATATTTGATACCCTGGTTGTGATGCTGTACCTGGCAGACGAGAGGTTTGGAGAACCAGGAGTGAAGTAAGATTTGATACCCTGGTTGTGATGCTGTACCTGGTAGACGAGAGGTTTGGATAACCAGGAGTGAGGTAAGATTTGATACCCTGGTTGTGAAGCTGTACCTGGTAGACGAGAGGTTTGGAGAACCAGGATTGAGGTAAAATTTGATACCCTGGTTGTGATGCTGTACCTGGTAGACGAGAGGTTTGGAGAACCAGGAGTGAGGTAAGATTTGATACCCTGGTTGTGATGCTGTACCTGGTAGACGAGAGGTTTGGAGAACCAGGAGTGAAGTAAGATTTGATACCCTGGTTGTGATGCTGTACCTGGTAGACGAGAGGTTTGGAGAACCAGGAGTGAGGTAAGATTTGATACCCTGGTTGTGATGCTGTACCTGGTAGACGAGAGGTTTGGAGAACCAGGATTGAGGTAAGATTTGATACCCTGGTTGTGATGCTGTACCTGGTAGACGAGAGGTTTGGAGAACCAGGAGTGAAGTAATATTTGATACACTGATAGTGATGCTGTACCTTGACATGTTGTTGCGCAGTTTTGAAACTAGGAGTGAGGTAATATTTGATGACTTGATAATCATACCTGATAGTCGAGACGTTTGAGAAATGAGGGGTGAGGTAATATTTGATACTTTGATCGTTATGTTATAACTTCGTTGTTGAGAAGTTTTGATAAATCAGGGGTGATGTAATATCAATAATTGGAGCAATCAATGGAAGGTTATAGTTGATACACTGACAGTAATGATTTACCTGGTAGTCAAGAAGTTTGGAGAAATCAGGGGTGAGGTAATATTTGATGCCTTCCAATGATCCCTCAAGCGTGACTCCTCTCACCAGCAACACAAACATGAGCAAGTACGGCGCCGGAACAGTAAAGTACATCACCTTCAATGGAACATTTTTGGATGATTTGTGACTTAAACACGCCTACACAACGCTAGCTCCACAACCCATCGGTGTTGCAAAGAAAATGAACAATCGACTTTTCCTTGGTGCAGCTGTGTCTTTTATAAGTTGTACACACGTAAGTATGACTTATATTTTATCTGATATCTTTTTTATAAAATGGACATATTTCAAAAATCGGAGAATGTGGTACCGTAAGAGAACACCTTTCCATGGTAACAGGTTTACCTTTGCAGGTTTGCTAAGATTCCATTCAATAGTGTGCAAATTGTGGTGTCAGGAGCTTTTCTATCGATTCGGGCATGAGCATATCTTGATATGTGCTTGTATTTCGCCTTCTGTACATACAAACACCGTATGATGATTATGGTGCATGCAATTAGAAACTGTTGTGTAGTACTTACACCGGCACACACAATAACTTGCAAGGGCTTCTTAAAAAGAAAATATGCACTTAATATAAAAATGGTGGCGCTGTTGCTCTAGTGATGGCACAGTAAATTAAAAAAGTGGAGGCTCTTTCAAGAATGACTAGCGCTGAAAGTGGATATGATTTAATGCGTTTGAAAGGCTACCATTTTCACCGTGATTTCTGTTGTGGAAATTAAAGTGAAAACTATCCTGAAACAGTCGGCCGTGTGCCGCTATCTTTTGCCATTTAATCAGCCTCTTTCAGACCCGAAATATGTCAGATGTTATTAAAGTGTAAACCTTAACAATATACAAAAGGGCTAAATTTATTGCACCCATCATAAGCTTCAAAGCAATTTCCCAAAGCATGAAATCTAAAACATGGCATGGTATTAGCTTGACTGATGTAATTATCAATATAGTTCTGAAATACTATAAAAGGTTAACCTCTTACAACACTTCTGACACCCAAAATTCCGGTATACCAGACTTACCTTAAAGGACTTGGGGACATGATAGAATGTCCTTACATTGCTTGTTTTTGCACCGAAGTATACTTAAATCGTTATCTGTTATAATATGCACTATTCCGAATCGAGATAAAAGCTTCGGGCAACACAGTTCGCATATTATTGCAACGAAATAGTTGCCTCCCTGAAGCTAAAGTGTTTTACACGGTACTAACGTTCTCCGACTTTTGAAATATGTCCATTTAATATAATACAAGTCATGCTCACGTTTGTAGAAGCAAAAAAACTAAATTAGGTATATCTGCACCACGGAAGTGTGGACAGCTCATTTTCTTTGCACCACCGATAAGTGGCGGAACGTTTAATATGCGTGTTTAAGTCTTGTTGATGTCAAGTTGTTATTTCAACGCTTATAGAAAGACATTTAAACATGGGATGTCTTCGCGGACAGCCTTTTACCGTTCAAGCAGCCAAACCTGTATGTATAGGATAGATCACGAGTAGCCGTTTGATATGGAATTTATCGGCGAGCGTAGCCAGTTGATAATTACATATCAAACGGCTACTCGTGATCTATCCGACTTAGACAACAGAAAGTGTATTGCATGTTTCTCAGTCCGATACCATACATTTGTATGAGAAAAATGTCAGGAAAACACAGGAAACAAACATTTCTGTAGTATTAAGAACGCCCTTGTAACATAAGTAGGTGCACGATTTGCACGAGATTTACCAGTTGAAATATCCGACAGAAAAACAGTTGTGCGTGAGATTTATCAAACACTTTTGCAGGCCTATGATTGGCCGGCTGGAGGTAGCTGTTGTCTAATTTTGTTTACCTAATATTTGAGGCAAATGCTCAGATTGTATCAACAGTTGCTGACTTTTGTGAAAAGTATGTGTATATTAAACGGACTAATTATTTTGTTGCTTTCAAGAAGAAATGAGGCTCCGATTAAACAGTCCTACGTAACGTTAGAATTAGCTTTCACGACAAGTCAAACATATATTTCTTTCAATGATAGTAATTAGACTATCACTTGTTAATACCACAGGGGCAGTGTGCGTTGTTTTGACACACCCCTTTGACCACGCCCCCCCCCAATTAAAAAATATTCCAAGGCTTATTAATAATGATAGGGTAACTGTTGTTAATGATAACATACAAAACAAAATTTCTTTTTATATTTTTTATTCTATTATCTTTGTACAAAGACAACAGAATAAAAAATATATAATTTTTTATTTGTAAGTTAATCATTTGTGAGGGGGGCAGCGTGGTCAAAGGGGTGTGTCAAAACAACGCACCTTGCCCCTGTGGTCAATACTTGTCACATTTAAACTCATAGGGACTATTAACAGTGGACAAGAAGTGAAAGTGTCCAGTGCAACTTATACACTGTATCAGAGTCCATGTATTGTATTGAGCTACCTATTTTTTCTATTTTTGGTATCACCTTTACATGTTTAATATTTTCATTTTAAAGAGCCTCGAAACAGTTTAAAAGCGAAATTACTTTGTAAAATCGGGTTTAAATAATATTGTTGCTATAAAGCTAAACTATACGAAAAAGTTTAACCCTAATACTTAATATTTTCGACGAATGTAAGCCTGATGTGGTCATGTCAGTCGGATGACGTTTTACATCAAATTACACATTATTAAAATTATTAAAATGTTTGTGAAATCTGTTGCTGTATATATGCAATGTACCTTCCCGGAACCCTTGATTCCCTTCCAGATGCAGAAGTAGACGACAATCCAGGCGAGCAACAGACACAAGCACAGGTCCCACTTTATCGGACCCGGCTCCCCCACACCGTCGGAGATGTCTAATACCTTCCGTCTGAAACAAACAGGTGCAGCGTGCGAACAGGAATTGTGGGTTATACCAGGCTGTGAGTTGCCAGAGTAGTTAACTTAAATTACCACCGGAAGTATACATATTCTATATACATATCAGAAGCTGACCTTATCTTACATGAATATTCTAATGTTCAGAAAACTATTTGTAGAAAGATATATATATGAAAGGTACACACGTAAGTTTGTGAATAATAGTGACTGCAAGTTTATAATGCCATATATAAGTTGCATTGAACTTGAATCTTACCATTAAGTCAAGGCACATAGTTTATCAAACTTACTCCCAGAATTCCGTTACAGGGTCCGACCCGACTGTTTTGAGATCTATTTGAGCAACGCTTTTATTGTACGCAACTGACGTCAAATTAGCGGCCTCGTTCACCAATGTCACCAACGTGTTATTTGTTGCGTTGACGGCGGCCGGCTGTTTGTCACCAAACTTGCCCGTGGTGCACTTGTTGGTGTTGTAATCGTTTTCGCAGTGTGACCAGGGTAGCACGGTGGTCAGCGAGGCGAAGAAATAGTAAAAGGCCCACGACAGAAGCACGTTGTAGTCGCAGTTGACCAGAAACACTATCACGGCCGCCGCAACACCGATACCTGTAGTTGTTGGAAGCAAATCAGAAACTAGTTCATGTGTTCATCGTATATAGTTATCATATATATATAAAACAGCAGTAGAAACAGCAGCAGAAACAGCAGTAGAAACATTTGACCAAACTTGGTCTAAACGAAAGTCAATTAAAATATGGGCCAAGTTTACATCTTGGTTATGTTGGCTTTAGTCTTGGTAATGTTGGGTTAAGTCTTGGTAATGTTGGGTTAAGTCTTGGTTATGTTGGGTATCGTCTTGGTTATGTTGGGTTTCGTCTTGGTAATGTTGGGTTAAGTCTTGGTAATGTTGGGTTAAGTCTTGGTGATGTTGGGTTTCGTCTTGGTAATGTTGGGTTAAGTCTTGGTGATGTTGGGTTTAGTCTTGGTAATGTTGGGTTTAGTCTTGGTGATGTTGGGTTAAGTCTTGGTAATGTTGGGTTTAGTCTTGGTAATGTTGGGTTTAGTCTTGGTGATGTTGGGTTAAGTCTTGGTGATGTTGGGGTTAGTCTTGGTGATGTTGGGTTAAGTCTTGGTGATGTTGGGTTAAGTCTTGGTAATGTTGGGTTAAGTCTTGGTGATGTTGGGTTAAGTCTTGGTGATGTTGGGTTTAGTCTTGGTGATGTTGGGTTTAGTCTTGGTGATGTTGGGTTAAGTCTTGGTAATGTTGGGTTTAGTCTTGGTAATGTTGGGTTAAGTCTTGGTAATGTTGGGTTTCGTCTTGGTAATGTTGGGTTTAGTCTTGGTAATGTTGGGTTTAGTCTTGGTGATGTTGGGTTAAGTCTTGGTTATGTTGGGTTAAGTCTTGGTAATGTTGGGTTAAGTCTTGGTGATGTTGGGTTAAGTCTTGGTTATGTTGGGTTTAGTCTTGGTAATGTTGGTAAGTCTTGGCCGTATTTGAGGTTATGCAAAAACAATCCCTGTTTCAATTATATCTAGTACGCACCAAACCGAGTCTTGGCAGTGTTTTTCACTATTTTTATTGTCTAAATGTGGGTCACGGCTAGTCAAAATAAGGTCAATTAGTCAAAAAGTGTAGAGAAACAGCATTGCAGTTTAAACTCTCTTAATCACTTTGCATAGTGTGATATTTAAGTAAGGGATCTAGGGTTATATATGATAATATTAACTATTTGAACCAGATTCTGCATAATTGTAAATGTTACCTAGCCTCAGAGCCAGCAATATTTAATCTTTAATCTTTAGAAGAGGAAGCATTTTAAACTGAAATACTATTAAAGATATTATCATTCCTATTTCTATCAAATATTTTCAGCTGAGTATGCCAGGCAAACGCTAGATAATCAATATTGACCATCAAAACATGCCCCCGAACACTCCATCAAGTAGCATCATGATGGCTGAATAATTCAGAGATTATTCCAGTTAATGTTCTCAGCAAGTTTTTAATCAAACACCTTTTTCAACTATTAATAGAGGCTTATTTGGGCGATATACATGGCCATGGAAATCTATGTAAACATTTTCCCAAGAGTAATATGGTCTGAAGGAAATTAGTAGAACATTTTAAGATGTTCGAAATAAGTTTTTATTGTCGTGTCGATTCTTTAAATAGTAAGTGTGCAATGGCTGAAAGTTTGTGTAAGGCCCTAATCTCTGATGATTATAGAATGTGTCATTTTGTAGTACCTCGAACTCCCACTATAACAGAGTGTATCATTTTGTAGTATCTTAAACTCCCATTTATACAGTGTTTGTCCTTATGAAGTCCCGTAAACTCCAATTATTACAGAGTTTGTCCTTGTGAAGTACCTTAAACTCCCATTATTACATAAAAATGTATTACCTATGTGTGTTTTTAGAATAGTGTGTGTATGTGTTGTGTCTGTCTTGTTAGTATGGTGTGCGTATGTGTTGTGTCTGTCTTGTTAGTATGGTGTGCCTATGTGTTGTGTCTGTCTTGTTAGTATGGTGTGCGTATGTGTTGTGTCTGTCTTGTTAGTATGGTGTGCGTATGTGTTGTGCCTATCTTGTTAGTATGGTGTGTGTATGTGTTGTGTCTGTCTTGTTAGTATGGTGTGTGTATGTGTTGTGTCTGTCTTGTTAGTATGGTGTGTGTATGTGTTGTGTCTGTCTTGTTAGTATGGTGTGCGTATGTGTTGTGTCTGTCTTGTTTGTATGGTGTGTGTATGTGTTGTGTCTGTCTTGTTAGTATGGTGTGTGTATGTGTTGTGTCTGTCTTGTTAGTATGGTGTGCGTATGTGTTGTGTCTGTCTTGTTGGTATGGTGTGTGTATGTGTTGTGTCTGTCTTATTAGTATTACAATGAAATGTCTTGTTAGTATGGTGTGCGTATGTGTTGTGTCTGTCTTGTTAGTATGGTGTGTGTATGTGTTGTGTCTGTCTTGTTAGTATGGTGTGTGTATGTGTTGTGTCTGTCTTGTTAGTATGGTGTGCGTATGTGTTGTGTCTGTCTTGTTAGTATGGTGTGTGTATGTGTTGTGTCTGTCTTGTTAGTATGGTGTGCGTATGTGTTGTGTCTGTCTTGTTCGTATGGTGTGCGTATGTGTTGTGTCTGTCTTGTTATTGTTAGTATGGTGTGCGTATGTGTTGTGTCTGTCTTGTTATTGTTAGTATGGTGTGTGTATGTGTTGTGTCTGTCTTGTTATTGTTAGTATGGTGTGCGTATGTGTTGTGTCTGTCTTGTTATTGTTAGTATGGTGTGCGTATGTGTTGTGTCTGTCTTGTTATTGTTAGTATAGTGTACGTATGTGTTGTGTCTGTCTTGTTATTGTTAGTATGGTGTGTGTATGTGTTGTGTCTGTCTTGTTATTGTTAGTATGGTGTGCGTATGTGTTGTGTCTGTCTTGTTATTGTTAGTATAGTGCACGTATGTGTTGTGTCTGTCTTGTTATTGTTAGTATGGTGTGCGTATGTGTTGTGTCTGTCTTGTTATTGTTGGTATGGTGTGCGTATGTGTTGTGTCTGTCTTGTTAGTATAGTGTGCGTATGTGTTGTGTCTGCCTTGTTAGTATGGTGTGTGTATGTGTTGTGTCTGTCTTGTTAGTATGGTGTGCGTATGTGTTGTGTCTGTCTTGTTAGTATGGTGTGCGTATGTGTTGTGTCTGTCTTGTTAGTATGGTGTGCGTATGTGATGTGTCTGTCTTGTTAGTATGGTGTGCGTATGTGTTGTGTCTGTCTTGTTAGTATGGTGTGCGTATGTGTTGTGTCTGTCTTGTTAGTATGGTGTGCGTATGTGTTGTGTCTGTCTTGTTAGTATGGTGTGTGTATGTGTTGTGTCTGTCTTGTTAGTATGGTGTGCCTATGTGTTGTGTCTGTCTTGTTAGTATGGTGTGCGTATGTGTTGTGTCTGTCTTGTTAGTATGGTGTGCCTATGTGTTGTGTCTGTCTTGTTAGTATGGTGTGCGTATGTGTTGTGTCTGTCTTGTTAGTATGGTGTGCGTATGTGTTGTGTTTGTCTTGTTAGTATGGTGTGCGTATGTGTTGTGTTTGTCTTGTTAGTATGGTGTGCGTATGTGTTGTGTCTGTCTTGTTAGTATGGTGTGCGTATGTGTTGTGTTTGTCTTGTTAGTATGGTGTGCGTATGTTTTGTGTCTGTCTTGTTATTGTTAGTATGGTGTGCGTATGTGTTGTGTTTGTCTTGTTAGTATGGTGTGCGTATGTGTTGTGTTTGTCTTGTTAGTATGGTGTGCGTATGTGTTGTGTCTGTCTTGTTAGTATGGTGTGTGTATGTGTTGTGTCTGTCTTGTTAGTATGGTGCGCGTATGTGTTGTGTCTGTCTTGTTAGTATGGTGTGCGTATGTGTTGTGTCTGTCTTGTTATTGTTAGTATGGTGTGCGTATGTGTTGTGTCTGTCTTGTTAGTATGGTGTGCGTATGTGTTGTGTCTGTCTTGTTAGTATGGTGTGTGTATGTGTTGTTTCTGTCTTGTTAGTATGGTGTGCGTATGTGTTGTGTCTGTCTTGTTAGTATGGTATACGTATGTGTTGTGTCTGTCTTGTTAGTATGGTGTGCGTATGTGTTGTGTCTGTCTTGTTAGTATGGTATACGTATGTGTTGTGTCTGTTTTGTTAGTATAGTGTGCGTATGTGTTGTGTCTGTCTTGTTAGTATGGTATACGTATGTGTTGTGTCTGTCTTGTTAGTATGGTGTGCGTATGTGTTGTGTATGTCTTGTTAGTATGGTGTGCGTATGTGTTGTGTCTGTCTTGTTAGTATGGTGTACGTATGTGTTGTGTCTGTCTTGTTAGTATGGTGTGCGTATGTGTTGTGTCTGTCTTGTTAGTGTGGTGTGCGTATGTGTTGTGTCTGTCTTGTTAGTATGGTGTGCGTATGTGTTGTGTCTGTCTTGTTAGTATGGTGTGCGTATGTGTTGTGTCTGTCTTGTTAGTATGGTGTGCGTATGTGTTGTGTCTGTCTTGTTAGTATGGTGTGCGTTTGTGTTGTGTCTGTCTTGTTAGTATGGTGTGCGTATGTGTTGTTGTGTTGTGTCTGTCTTGTTAGTATGGTGTGTGTATGTGTTGTGTCTGTCTTGTTAGTATGGTGTGCGTATGTGTTGTGTCTGTCTTGTTAGTATGGTGTGCGTATGTGTTGTGTCTGTCTTGTTAGTATGGTGTGTGTATGTGTTGTGTCTGTCTTGTTAGTATGGTGTGTGTATGTGTTGTGTCTGTCTTGTTAGTATGGTGTGTGTATGTGTTGTGTCTGTCTTGTTAGTATGGTGTGTGTATGTGTTGTGTCCGTCTTGTTAGTATGGTGTGCGTATGTGTTGTGTCTGTCTTGTTAGTATGGTGTGCGTATGTGTTGTGTCTGTCTTGTTAGTATGGTGTGCGTATGTGTTGTGTCTGTCTTGTTAGTATGGTGTGCGTATGTGTTGTGTCTGTCTTGTTAGTATGGTGTGCGTATGTGTTGTGTCTGTCTTGTTAGTATGGTGTGCCTATGTGTTGTGTCTGTCTTGTTAGTATGGTGTGCGTATGTGTTGTGTCTGTCTTGTTAGTATGGTGTGTGTATGTGTTGTGTCTGTCTTGTTAGTATGGTGTGCGTATGTGTTGTGTCTGTCTTATTAGTGTGGTGTGCGTATGTGTTGTGTCTGTCTTGTTAGTATGGTGTGCGTATGTGTTGTGTCTGTCTTGTTAGTATGGTGTTTGTATGTGTTGTGTCTGTCTTGTTAGTATGGTATACGTATGTGTTGTGTATGTCTTGTTAGTATGGTGTGCGTATGTGTTGTGTCTGTCTTGTTAGTATGGTATACGTATGTGTTGTGTATGTCTTGTTAGTATGGTGTGTGTATGTGTTGTGTCTGTCTTGTTAGTATGGTGTGTGTATGTGTTGTGTCTGTCTTGTTAGTATGGTGTGCGTATGTGTTGTGTCTGTCTTGTTATTGTTAGTATGGTGTGCGTATGTGTTGTGTCGGTCTTGTTAGTATGGTGTGCGTATGTGTTGTGGCTGTCTTGTTAGTATGGTGTGTGTATGTGTTGTGTCTGTCTTGTAAGTATGGTGTGTGTATGTGTTGTGTCTGTCTTGTTAGTATGGTGTGTGTATGTGTTGTGTCTGTCTTGTTAGTATGGTGTGCGTATGTGTTGTGTCTGTCTTGTTAGTATGGTGTGCGTATGTGTTGTGTCTGTCTTGTTAGTATGGTGTACGTATGTGTTGTGTCTGTCTTGTTAGTATGGTGTGCGTATGTGTTGTGTCTGTCTTGTTAGTATGGTGTGCGTATGTGTTGTGTATGTCTTGTTAGTGTGGTGTGTGTATGTGTTGTGTCTGTCTTGTTAGTATGGTGTGCGTATGTGTTGTGTCTGTCTTGGTAGTATGGTGTGCGTATGTGTTGTGTCTGTCTTGTTAGTATGGTGTGCGTATGTGTTGTGTCTGTCTTGTTAGTATGGTGTGTGTATGTGTTGTGTCTGTCTTGCTAGTATGGTGTGTGTATGTGTTGTGTCTGTCTTGTTAGTATGGTGTGCGTATGTGTTGTGTCTGTCTTGGTAGTATGGTGTGTGTATGTGTTGTGTCTGTCTTGTTAGTATGGTGTGCGTATGTGTTGTGTCTGTCTTGTTAGTATGGTGTGTGTATGTGTTGTGTCTGTCTTGTTAGTATGGTGTACGTATGTGTTGTGTCTGTCTTGCTAGTATGGTGTGTGTATGTGTTGTGTCTGTCTTGTTAGTATGGTGTGCGTATGTGTTGTGTCTGTCTTGTTAGTATGGTATGCGTATGTGTTGTGTCTGTCTTGTTAGTATGGTGTGTGTATGTGTTGTGTCTGTCTTGTTAGTATGGTGTACGTATGTGTTGTGTCTGTCTTGCTAGTATGGTGTGTGTATGTGTTGTGTCTGTCTTGTTAGTATGGTGTGCGTATGTGTTGTGTCTGTCTTGTTAGTATGGTGTGCGTATGTGTTGTGTCTGTCTTGTTAGTATGGTGTGCCTATGTGTTGTGTCTGTCTTGTTATTGTTAGTATGGTGTGCCTATGTGTTGTGTTTGTCTTGTTAGTATGGTGTGCCTATGTGTTGTGTCTGTCTTGTTAGTATGGTGTGTGTATGTGTTGTGTCTGTCTTGTTAGTATGGTGTGCGTATGTGTATGTATCTGTCTTGTTTGTATGTTGTATGTATTTTGTTGTCCTGTTAGTATGGTGTGTGCGCTATGCCTGTCTTGATTTTATGTTGTGTGTATTGTGTCTGTCTTGTGTGTATGTTGTGTGTGGTTTGTCTGTTTTGTGTGTATGTTGTGTCTGTTGTGTCTGTCCTGTTTGTATGTTGTGTGTGTTGTGTCCGTATTGTTTGTATGTTGTGTATGTGTTGTGTCAGTCTTGTTTGTGTGTTGTGTCAGTCTTGTTTGTGTGTTGTGTCAGTCTTGTTTGTGTGCTGTGTCCGTATTGTTTGTATGTTGTGTATGTGTTGTGTCAGTCTTGTTTGTGTGTTGTGTATGGCATGTTTGTATGTTGTGTATTTTGTGTGTGTTGTGTCCGTATTGTTTGTATGTTGTGTATGTGTTGTGTCAGTCGTGTTTGTGTGTTGTGTCTGGCATGTTTGTATGTTGTGTATTTTGTGTGTGTTGTGTCTGTATTTTTTATATGTTGTGTATGTGTTGTGTCAGTCTTGTTTGAATGCTTTGTGTGTTGTGTAGATATGATATGTGTATGCGTGCGTGTGTGTATGTTTGTATAGTATGTGTGTCTTGCTTGTTTGTTGTGTTTGTCTTGTTAAATTATGTTGGACATTAGTCAGAGAGAGAGAGAGAGAGAGAGAGAGAGAGGGAGAGAGAGAGAGTTTCTCTAGAAACATGACGTATTATAATCAGAACATTCAAAGAAACATATTAAGCAAAATTGTTACATGCAATTTATTAATAATACAGATGGGTAACTTTGCACCTATGCATGTACGAAATTTGCGTGATTTAAATACTTTTAAATTTACAATTCTTCGTTTTACGACTACATATGTTTAACTGTTACTTATTTGTTTTTGTAGACTTATTGCTTGTTTTGAATTTACACCATGTGCAGTCAAAGAGAACCTAAACGACGAAAAGCGAAAGTCTAGGTCTTCTTTATGGAAGTTCTACATGTGTTGAACCGTATCCATGCATGATTGTAATGTTCTTCAGTGAGTGCCGCTTTGAAAGCCTGGGGCCATGTTTACGAACAGTCTCAAGTCCAAGTCAATACTCAGACTCAGAAAAGCATTTTGATAAAGGAACAAAAACATTTTTTTTTCCATTTCTTTTCCAAAAATGTAGGTAAATAATAGTAAAACATTCAAATATGAATATATTTCAGCACATTTTACCATCAATGCTCTGATAGAAGGAAAATTACAATGAAATGAAGTTTTGTCATAATGAGTCTTGAGTCTGAATTCAGACCTATCGTTTAAAGGTTTTTAAGATATTAGGATGATATAAGAGAATACAAAAACACCAATAGGTTATCTTTTATCCTGCTGTCACGCGTCCCGAGGGCTTCATAAATGACTGTGGGATAGGCAGACACACTGACTCCCGAGGGCTTCATAAATGACTGTGGGATAGGCAAACACACTGCCTCCCGGGGGCTTTATAAATGACTGTTGGATAGGCAGACACACTGCCTCCCGAGGGCTTCATAAATGATTGTGGGATAGGCAGACACACTGCCTCCCGAGGGCTTCATAAATGACTGTGGGATAGGCAGACACACAGTGACTGAATTAATCGGATTAATCGATAATAATACAATAGAAAAATACAATTTGTGTTATTTCGTATCTTGTTAGTAGGTAAGATTAAACACAACTTATTGCATGGTTAAGAATCAAATAAAAAATAAAGAAGTGAACAATTTCTGTAGTTTGTAACTTCGTTTCTTTTTTTAACAAAATGACAAGTAAATAGATGTGAACTTGTCAACATAACAACCAAAAACAAACACTAGTTAAACCTTGTGCGAACTGAATGTAAAGAGTCTTGAATTTAATAAAACGATTATGAACTCATAAAACCATAAGTGCATTTACAACCTCAGCAATAATGACCAGTAGTACTAAGGACTAGAAGTTAAACGACACCATCTCGAGGAGATCTCAAGGAAATGAAATTATAACTGACAATTTGTTAAAACAAAAAAAACTATAGACACCAGATAGAACAACTACAGCTGAGCTATCATTCTTCCCCATTGTCCAGGATAATTATATACAACTTCATTAATTTGGTAATTAACCACTTGTACAATTGCTATGTCGGCGTCCATGCTGGTTCTAGTCAATTTTACCTTATTTGGTAAGGCAAAACATATTTATTGGAAAGGGAAAATAAAAGAAATGGTAAGTATTTAGAATGCGGAATCGGCTATAGATAACATGGCACCAATTCTTCGATTAATCGATACCGCGGCGACGATTAATCGCGGATAATCGATCCACCACTACTATTTGGACATCATTTAGTTACGAAGGAAAATAACTTGAAACAAAATGGCTGGGCAATACGAATTTGCCAGATATTTTCATCATAATAAGTGACAGATAAGTTACATATACCGATATTTGTGATGAAGGCTTTGTCAACCTTCAGTAGTAAGACTGTTGGGATGATTCTCAGAAATCTCAATTTACAGTTTTCACCATAAGTGTCTAAGGCAGCCTTAGTGTTTACTGTATAATATGTGCTAGTTTATTAAGCGTCATGATCTGTGGATATGTGCAAACTGTGCTTCTCGGTTATTATAACACAAAGTCATAAAGCGCCGATTTTCTTCATTGAAGTGTAATTTGTTGATTTGAATTGCCTGTGATTTTATTCTGAAAAAATCTTATTTATATGTTTTGTCAATAGAAAATGCATCGAACTATTTATATATAGGTATACCTATATGTACATGGATTATGTGATTTTGATAACAATTACTCGTTTATCATGTTTAATATTCATTTATAGTATCAAAATGTTCCATTGATGTTTGTGTATATCATAGCATCCATGTGTGTTTATTTCTTGTATTAGTCTGTATATATGTTAATCTCTTCATTTATGGAGAAATAAAAGAGTATCTTTCAATCTATTCGATGAAGTATTTATATATATATCAATGCAACTCGGTCTGCACTAAGAATACAACCTACATTTTAAGCCAATGAAATTGCAACAATTACGACCACATCATGCGGGATATCAGGTCTATATAAGGAGAGCCTGCTCATCGCCAAATACATGCTGCAGAACATTGCCTAGTTCAATATTAATTACCTTGAAATAGAGGGCATATTTTCCAGGCGTTCATGCCGCCAAGTGACATAAATTGGCCGACAGACACTTCGAGCAGGAAGGTTGGAATTCCCCCGGCGATACAGCAGACAAAATATGGGATCAAAAATGCACCTAAAAAGAAGACAGTTTAACACTTTAAATGCCAAATTATTTACTGACATATAAATAATGCAGATTGTTCTCCTCTTTTACGAGTCGTTCAACTAATACCAACTGTAAACAAGTGTAACATTTGAGATTTCTCCAAGTTATAAAAAGCAAGCATAAACATCTAGGGTAAATCGATACACTTCCATTGAACATTAAGTGTGTCTGGCATGTATTACCTCCGCCGTTTCTGTAACAGAGGAAGGGGAATTTCCAGACATTGCCAAGGCCGATTGAGAAGCCACAGCATGCGAACAGGAAGTCGATCTTGCGTGAGAACGTCTCCCGCTTGCTCCGCGGAACGTCCTCGGAGCTGCCGGACGAGTCTTCCTCCTCCATATCAAACTGACTCAGCTCAGCTGGTTGGGTAGAGAAAGCACACATTAGTACTAATAAATAGGCAAAATAATGGTTTGGTTAGGGTTATATCCTTTTCAAAAAACAGGTAGGGTAGGTAGGCTTTTTATTTTTTACCACATTTTAGCCTAAAATGTTATAATTATGGGAACTACTTTTATGCGCAGTCACCCATAGTCGCTTAGGTGTTAATCCGATCTGGTCATTGTTCAGTTTAATTTCGTCCCGTCCAGACGTCCAGTATTTGACTTAAAAATATTATATAAGAATGTTACTTTCATCAAAAGAGAATGGTGTTAAAGTTATCTTCTGAATGAAGCCTTACAGTCGTTTAACTACATTTTAAAACACACTTAAAAAATAAAAATTAATTTTGTTTCAACAACTGACTATAAAAACGGTAGGGTCGGCGCCTTTTTCGTAGGTAGGGTCGGGTCACCCGAACCAAATCTGTTTAGGCCTTACACTATACATGCAACAATTCTGTAGTTATTAAACGAAATATCTCAAAGATTGACACTAAAATGTACAACCATTACAACCAATTAAGTTAACATTTAAACCCTTTGAATTTTATTTCAGAAATCAGTTGATATTCACAAAATATTACCAATATTCCTGCAAACGTATCAGCTCTTTTCCAGTTTAGCAAGAGGACCGACGTGATGGTTTCGATATACATGTATACTGATGTACGGTCAACTGTTTAAGGTGCACTCTTACTCCATAAAAAGATTTACCACAATTAATATATTTGTTTAAATTTACCAAAAATAAGGAATAAATGCCAAAAATCATATAGCACTCACCAATCATATAATATGTTTGTTATACATGTATATGTATTGATTTTGAATAAGAGTGTCACTTTAATGACAGACACACAGATATACATTTTTCACACACAATGTCACCAATGCTTATAAATTATAAATTGTAAACTCTATATTAGGAGTAGTCACGTTCTAACAGTAGTATAGATATGTTTAATCTCGTTTGTTATTATTTGATTATAACAATAGCCGGCTGTTCTAACAAAATCCCTTAAACGTTCACAACTTCAAAGACAGGATTACATTCTGTAATTTACTTAACTTAGTTTTACTTCTCGTTAATTTTTGCAATACTTGCATTCGTCCAATCTTACTATGGTACTCACTTTAAACGATGTGCATGAACTTCTACAACTAATAAAACATATATTATTTGATGCGTACGTCAACCTTTACGCGGAAAATGTTATGCTTGAGGACCTTGAAGAGAATTACCTGTCATTTTAGTTTTATCTTTAACATTTATGATGTTTAAATAAAACAAAAAAATCAAATTTAGACAACAATGGATAAAATGGTCAAATTCACTTGTGGTCTCCTTTCGCTTAACCGAATTTACCATGTGTAAAAGTGCAAGATACTAAATCTTTTCCATATGGTTAATTCGTGTAATTGCCATTATGTGTTTTTTTATTAACAACAGCAATTAAGACCAGAGCCACTGCTGTCAGTGTGGTACATAACGTGTAATGCCTGCATGTGGGGGTATGCTCGTTCCTGAGATATTATGATGACGTTACACGTACGAGTCAACAGGGCAAAATGTCTCCAATATGACCCGCTATCATTTATCAACGTCTTGAATGCTAATGAAATTTAGGTACACGTTGAAGAAATTAATTAATGTTTAACCAACAGTGAGACGTCCATTAACTAACTAAGATTGTAGATTTGATTATTTGCAAACATTTGTACTCGAAGCTACGGTCATATTCTCAATTGATGTAGAAAACATATGGAACAGAAAACATCACCAGGAATAAAACAACGCAACAATTAAGAGCATACGATGTTCATCTGCGTTTTAATCTATATGAATAGAAGCCAAAATTGATCATCGTGGGTAGGCAGAATCGCTGACACGCAAAACCAATGATTAATTAAAAAATATATATATAGTTATTTTTCTAGTTATTTACTGCAATACAAGAAAACCGTGATCGCTCACAGATTAGTTTCCTCCTGGTGAGATGGAACAGGTATTGTATAATACCGCGTAATAATGTATTTAATGGCTTGAGAGAATGGCAAAATCAGTTCAATATGAAGAGCATCTAATAGCTTCAAGTGTCCTTATACCTGGCCCCAATATCACGAAAATATTCAAGTCAATTCTCAATCTTATTCCCAGCTCAAAGTTACACATTACAGTTTGACATGATGCAACATTTCTAATGTTTCGCTATTTTTAAAAGCACAGTTTCTTGTGCATTATGTTTATTAACAACATTGATCAATATTTTTTTTTATTTCTACAGCACAAAATGTACTTGAAGAGAATCAAAAACTATTAATTGGATTCAAGTATAATTTTTTCTCTCAAATTATTTTTTCTATAAAATATTCACCAAATATTTTTATCGACATAATCTATAAGAAAATGCGGTTTTAGAAAGGGTAAAACATATTTAAATTTAAATAAAATGCGGTAATATGATTGATTGAGAGTCAGGTTGTGGCGCCCTTGAGTTTTGTTTTGGTGATATTGGGTACTGGCTCCCACTCTCATGATTTAAGCTGACTATTATTCTATTTCCGGCGTGGGCGCATGTGAGTTCGGTATGTGGTCACCAAGCCTGACAATAGCGTTTCATCCCGGTAATAAATCCGATTATTTATTGCGAATGTTTTAATATGATACGCTACGAAATACAGGATTGTATCAGATATTGAAGCAATCAAAAGGATTCTTCCTGAAGATCCTACTATACAGAAGCTAGACTTTTGTCGTACGATTTAAGTGGAAAACAGGCAAAGGCTGTTGAAGTCGAATCCTACGATGTTTCTACGACGACCGTATGATACCACTTAGATAGTCGCAAAAGTTATAGTCGTACGATTAACAGTCGCATAATTGACATGACACATTCGAAGGGCTGTCGCGGGTTTAACGTAGGACTACTGTAGAAAAAATCCTATGATTTTGAGGGTCTCGGATGACCTAGAATCGTACGAAAGTCGTATGGCATCGCACGACATACCTACAAAATAGGCCTGAAGTCTAACATTTCATACAAGCCTGTGGTGGAAACACTATGACAACATTTTCTGTCGCAAAGCACATGAACCTACGACTGTCCTACATAGTCTCGCCTTGCTACAATAGTCAGATGAGTAATCGATCGGCAGCAATAAATCTAGATATGTGAGAGACAAGTTCTTCAACAGACGAGTTGAAATCTTGCATTTTGGGAGAATTCTCTCATTCGTATTTCCTTTATGTGAAACATTTGATAAAACCTGGATTGTATGCAACTCGCACGTCTTTGTAACACAGTATCGTATCGTGCTGAAAATATTTCAGAATTGATTGCCGAAATAAATCACCGACCTTAGCAATATAATCATGCCCTTACTGTAGTCATTGATCAATATCAGATGTTTCTATTATTTGTTCGATTCTACAGGTTACTGATATTTTTAAAAATAAGATTTGAGTTATAATTACATGTACGTTAGTACCGTCAAATATAAACGATTTATATTTTTTTCGAGCTCAATAAAATACATATTTACAACCTTAATCAGAATACCTGATGACCTCAAGCTACAAACGTTATTCTTTTCACTCAGAAAACGGACATTTGTGAATGTAAGCGTACCTTCCTCATGTTCCTTATCCATTGTTCTCTATCACCATGCAGAAGATATCCGACAAACGTTTTTTCCCGAAGACGAGAACACAAATGGGCGGTCGACAGCGCTGGTTTACATGCGTCACCAAAGTATACTGCGAACCATTAAAACGCTACACCCTCTAAAGAATACAATTTCCTCTGTAAAGAAAAACATATCTGAGGCTTTCAGATTGTATTGTGATATTTTATAGCATTTGTAAATCTTAACCCTAAAGGTTTTGATGGATTGGAAATGATCGGATGTCAGGAAGTTGTAATAGTATACACACTTAAGATATGGATAATGTACAAGACATATTTAAAAACGCCTACTGTATGTAAATTTATGCTCAAGTTCAAAAGCGGAGAAAGGTTATTCTGTGTTAGAACGAGTGTTAATCTTTTCATCTAATTTCACTAAGTTTTGTATTACATTCAAACAGTTACAATAAGTTAACTTTTCAGTTTAAAGTGAATATTTGAAAAAAGGCTTAATAGTGAGAAAATGCCGAAAAATCGACATGCACAACTTACCGGAAAATTCCATGTAATGCGTAAACAATATTTTGAAAAAGTATGGGAGTCTCATCATTTACACGGTTTGCAATTTCTATAGCACTTTTTTATAATTGACAAAACGCTTGTGTTCAACGTTATCAATATAATAGGGTTATTAGTACTGCGTTTTGATCCTGGAGGTTGTATTCGACTCGAGTGGATTTTTGCAGATTCGGATTTCACGAGCGCAAGTCGAGTGAAAACAAAATCTGCAAAAATCCACTCGAGTCGAATACGACATTCCGGATCAAAAGGCAGTACTAATAACCTTTTTATTATATACATTACTTGTTAGATCACTTAAAAGCCTGATGTTTTCATAATTAATGTAATTATAACGAAGAAGTATTTTGTTTTATGACGTCATTTTAACATCGCGCAACGATACTTGTTATGACGTGACGTCACAAGAGTGGAATACGGCCGTATTGCACTGGAGTGGAATACGGACTACCGTTATTCGCGATATGTATTGCGTGTGGGTCTATGATGGGTAAATAATAAAATGGGTTACTTGGTCATTCGACAAATACGGATTTTTTAACGCATATAAAGACGGATATGGATGCAAATTATCATTTGGATAGGGGATAGGACGTGTTTCTGGTTACCGGTATCGAGTTCAGTGTGTAAACAGATAGTGTTTACTCGCCAGATAAGACGTGATGCAGGTCGACAGAAAAAAATCAATCGTTATATTCCAAAGAAAGATGCCTTTCTATTTAATCTTTTCTATTTTTTGGTTTTTAATTTGATTTAAATTTACCCATACTGTCAAATTACCGTAATAGCTGGCTCGTATGAATATATTATGGCAGATGCACTAGGGGCTCCAGGGATGGGGGCACACTGAACCCCCCCCCCCCCCCCCCCCCCCACACACACACACACACACACATAAATCGTCCGAGTTAATCTACTTTATATTTCAATGTGGGAGAAAATTAAGTAATAAAATACTCCCAAAATGCACCATTTCGGACTAGAAATGGTTAAAATTATCACGGAAGCGTAGTCCCCTCTAACCGCCACCAACACTTTTAACATAATAAATTCGGTTCTGAGGGAGGGGCGCAAGTCAATAGGTTACGCCCCTAAGTTACACCCTCTCTCGCTTCAAATTCTGGGGCTGCCCCTGTGATGTATTGTGTACAAGGGAGGCTACTTTAGCGGAACAATTTAGCTTTTTAAATACCTGATTTACTATTTAAGCAAAATAACATGATCTCAGCAAAATAAACATACGGCTAGTACGAAAACAATTATAAAATGTCACAGCACAAAAAACAACAACATACACACCAAAAATAAATGGTACTATGTTTAACGTGTATAAACCAATATAGGTTTTCAATAATCTGACTGAATAGTTAAAGAATGCAATCCTAAACTTGTGTACATAGTCATGTTAAAATATTTCAACATAGTTAGGTTTCAAAAATATAAATAGTCATTATCTACGATTGTCATTTTTCCATTTAACTCTTTGAACCCCTAAGGAATATATAATAGGTAAAAAGTATGAGTTGTGTGAATGAATTATCATGTTTTAAATATTTAACTTTTTAATATATCCTGCTACCTTAAATAAAGTTCATTTTAAACAATGAACGTGCGAACCTAAAAAAGAAACTACATGTATTCAAATAGTTTCCATAATTCGATTCGATTCACAATACTTAATACTGCGCTAAAGAAGAAATAGTTCCGTTGGCATAAATTACGCCATTTTAGCGTTACACCTGTTCGCTTGACGTGTTGACGTTATTATTAGACTTCAAGGCACAATTTAATTATCTTGCTTAGCCTTTGCAAATGTTTGTGTTTGTATCAATAACTTATGGTTTACTTATTTTACCGTCCCATTACACTGTACATGTGCTGTATATTGTGCTCTTCTATCATATAATAGGCCTTTGTAAGGCCTTTGATAAGTCTTTATATATATATATATATATATATCAATTTTCAAAGTTGTATTGGCAATATAAGCCTTTAGATTACACGAACTGTAAAGGTGTCAAATCAAAGTACTTTGGACAAATACATAATATACAAAAGAATATATTTCGTGAACTATTTCTTATAAGATGACGAAGCAACTGTACCAATGGTTATTGAACGTCTTAACATAGCATTGTAAATAAAGCCAGACAAAGATCTTATATTGTTATGATTTTAACGACACTATATTGTTTTCAAAGTATCCCATGATTGGAAATACGATTTTGTAGACGTAAACCAGAGTAAGCTATTATGTAGGTCAATTATGTTCATAGTATATTTTGTATTCTAAAAAAATGTTAAACATAACGTAGACTTGTTGCCGGACGTCCAAATTAAATAAATAACTTTTTTCTGCAGTATGCTATAAGTTTGAGTGCACATTTTTGTGCTATTTATGCGACGATTTCTATCTCGATATATAAAGGTATTAGGTTTGTTTGTTTTTTAAAACTTAAATATACTGTCAATGGATGGGGATAACATAAAGTAGACACTTTTCATAAATATATGCCTTCAGTATATCTAGGCTATCGAATGGTCTGAAAAGAAAATTGATGAAAGATTACTTTAAAATGTTTTTTTTTCTAATCTGGAACGATGCTATTACAGATAATGAGGGCTAATGAATTGTCATAAGATATAAACATTTCCAGTCGTATAATCCGAACATATTGGAAGGAATTTTACGGATATTTATATGTAAATAATGACAATTCGCATTAGTTTCACTTGCGATTATCGTGGATGAGTATATGCAGACGAATTAACAATACCAGCCACATGCAGCCATGATATGATATGCAGTATCGCATTCTGGCTTTCTTATATTGTATGCTGGTATTCATCAACCGATTGAATATCCCATCTGGAACAGAAAAGCGCAAGTTACGTCAGAAACAATGATGGACGTTCCAGGTAGCAGGAATAAAAACCCCCACTAACAACAGAAATGTGATGCATCGTATCAATATCGCCGCAAATTCTGTGCACGTGTATCATTGTATTCATTGTATCATTTATTAATAAAACTATTACAGTTAAAAAACAAACTAACTTTAGAACATGACACAGTGAATGTTGTCTGCGTTTTCCATTACCTTCATCGTGTATGTTACCTGCGTGCCATTATGTCCATTTTGCCAATCTTACCTGCTCTACTATATATTTATACGTCTTTTGCGTTTATATTAAGGGACCAGGATTTGATAACCATTATCCAATATATAGCATAACAATTTATGGCTAGTTCCAAAACAAATTCAACCGTTAATATTCTAAAGGCAATAAAAGTAGTTTATGGAAAGCAACTGACATGGTCAGGGGGTCCAACGTGTTTTGTGTTTGCCGAATCTTAAGTGAGGGAAATGTGTGATGCGGACTAAAATGGCGGTGTTCGAAGAGATTTTGCTGTTTTGGTGGGATATTTTCACCTGGTAAGTAAGTTATGTCACTTTTCTCGCAAAATAAATACGCCTACCATCGTGTAAGCTTCTCTCAGTTTTCAACCTATGTTTCTAGAGGCCTTAATAGCAAAAATATTATGAATGTATATAAGCTGAACGATTGCTTGTTTACAAAGAGAAAATAGAAAAACATGCGTGACTAGTCAAAGTGTACCATTCTTATACCTATTTAAGCTATTTTTCGTTGAATTTTTGCATCTTTTTTTCGACGGCAAGTGCACTGACATGGGCACTATTCGGCCGATTTTTTTTAATGTTTAAACACCTTTTATGTTGGGCGGGGACGTTTTATGCAGTTTTTGTGTGATGCAGAATCAGCATAAGCGTATGTTAATAAAAGTGTAATTAAGACACGAGCTGTAAGACAAGTTAATGTTTATAAAAAATGCAATTTGTTACCCAATAAGAACGTATCCCAAAATTAACCACAAGACACACTTGTATACTATTCTAGCAACTCATGTATGTGCTCATTAAATCATTACTCTTTATATCAATGTAAAACTCAGTCGCATAACCAATTATTTTGTGTAAGTACATACTTACAATATTGATTAAAAAATGTCAAGTAAGAGCCGATTTAGGCTATTTTAAACCTGATTTTTTACTTATGAATGAATTACAATGACGAAAAAAACTGATTGTAGGATGAAATGAAATATTATAACTTCACTTAAAATAGTATGCGCCAGATGAGCATTTAATTGCATCTTCAATACGATCCATGTTTTTTCCGGGATTTTACGAGTTCTCCGGGTTAATTTCCGGGAAATAAACCTGCCCGTATCCGATGACAAAGATTCTATTCTTAACCAATAGTATATGTATTTAGTTCCCCGGCCCGGGAAAAATCTAAACATAGATATTTACCTATCTTACTTTTGATTCAGTACGCGTTCATTTTGAAACTATTTGCGTATATTGCTTTTTATATTGCCATTTGTAACTCGTCGATATTAGAATTGTTGCGTATTCTATGAGTTTAATTGAGTAATTACTCAAAAAGCGCAGTTTATTCGCACTAAATTAACCGCATAACATATTATGAATACTCCTTACAGCGCTAATTTTAGCAAGCTACTTTATATGCAGAACGTACAGTTCTAAAAGCGCTGGAGTCGAAACGCCCGTGCGCATTAATTCGACTTAGGTTTAAGTGTTATGTCGATCTGCCAATGGTAATTCCTAGATACGGTTATAAACGTCTGCAGGCCTAGCGGCCTACAGCCTAAAAACTACATCAGTAGTGGTATACTTCCTGAAACGCATCGTTAAAAGGGCGGTTTGGACAGTTTCACGAAGGAAATTGGCTGTCAAGCATCTGAAACAAAATTGACTATGGAAGGTTATTGCAAATACATTATTTCAACTCTTCATGTCTAATACATGTATATGCAGAAACAGACAATTTTACAACGATTATATGTGAGATTTTTGCCATGGAAGCCCTCCTGATATTATACATGCACTTTACATGTCTAAATGAAGTGCACTCCAACCGTTACGGTTAAATTGATGAGCTTAATTAACACACAAAGCGACTTTTAAAATGCTACTTCAGCGAGCAAATAAGTTGTGTTAAGTTAGCTAAACATGCGACATTAGACATTCAAAAGATAAATGTCGTGCTGGCAGGACATTGGACATTCAAATTGAATGTCGTGCTAGCGTGTCATAGGACATTCAAAAATGAATATCGTGCTGGCACGACAATGGAAATTGGTTGTTCAAAAATGAATAACGCCCTGACGACATTGATCATTGGACTTTAAAAAACGAATGTCGTGCTGGCACGTGGACATTGAATATTCAAAGTTTAAATGTCGTGTTTGTACGACATTGGACATTCATAAATTGAATGTCGTGTTGGTACGACATCAGACATTCAATATGAATGTCGTGCAACATGCCAGCTCGTACCAATGTCGTGTCAAAAGACATTCAATTTCTGTATGTCCAATATTCAATATCGTGCCAGCATGACATGCTCATTTTTCTAATGCCGAATGTCCAATGCCGTGCCAATATGACATTCATTTTGCAAATTCTGTCTTTTGAATGTCGAATGCCATGTGTTTTGCTTCACAGCGCCACTTCGTCAACATTTTTCAATATGCTATATGACCAACAGAGAAGCCATTCACATTTAGCGATGCAATTTACAAATGATGTTATTGCGTGTATAAAACATAGGTAAAATCACACATGCATCAAACTTGTTTTCTACGGAATGCCGTTAGTGCCATCGCCTATGAATGTGTTGATCTGAAACGAAATGCTCGATAGTACGATGATAAAAACGCGAAATCACGAAACTACGAAGGTGAAAACGCGACAGTACGATAACGAAAACGCGATAATACGACAGTACGATGATGATAATGCGATAAACTATCGTGAAGTAGTAGTAGTAGTGGTGGTTGTAGTAGCAGTAGCAGTAGGAGTAGTAGTAGTAGTAAAAGTAGTAGAAGTAGTAGAAGAAGAAGTAGTAGTAGTAGTAGTAGTAGTAGTAGTAGTAGTGGTGGTGGTGGTGGTGGTGGTGGTGGTGGTGGTGGGAAGTAGTAGTAGTAGTGCTGGTTTTGGTGGTGGTGGTGGTGGTGGTGGTGGTGGTGGTGGTAGTGGTAGAAGTAGTAGTAGTAGTAGTAGTAGTAGTAGTAGTAGTAGTAGTAGTAGTAGTAGTAGTAGTAGTAGTAGTAGTAGTAGTAGTAGTAGTAGTAGTAGTAGTAGTAGTAGTAGTAGTAGTAGTAGTAGTAGTAGTAGTAGTAGTAGTAGTAGTAGTAGTAGTAGTAGTAGTAGTAGTAGTAGTAGTAGTAGTAGTAGTAGTAGTAGTAGTAGTAGTAGTAGTAGTAGTAGTAGTAGTAGTAGTAGTAGTAGTAGTAGTAGTAGTAGTAGTAGTAGTAGTAGTAGTAGTAGTAGTAGTAGTAGTAGTAGTAGTAGTAGTAGTAGTAGTAGTAGTAGTAGTAGTAGTAGTAGTAGTAGTAGTAGTAGTAGTAGTAGTAGTAGTAGTAGTAGTAGTAGTAGTAGTAGTAGTAGTAGTAGTAGTAGTAGTAGTAGTAGTAGTAGTAGTAGTAGTAGTAGTAGTAGTAGTAGTAGTAGTAGTAGTAGTAGTAGTAGTAGTAGTAGTAGTAGTAGTAGTAGTAGTAGTAGTAGTAGTAGTAGTAGTAGTAGTAGTAGTAGTAGTAGTAGTAGTAGTAGTAGTAGTAGTAGTAGTAGTAGTAGTAGTAGTAGTAGTAGTAGTAGTAGTAGTAGTAGTAGTAGTAGTAGTAGTAGTAGTAGTAGTAGTAGTAGTAGTAGTAGTAGTAGTAGTAGTAGTAGTAGTAGTAGTAGTAGTAGTAGTAGTAGTAGTAGTAGTAGTAGTAGTAGTAGTAGTAGTAGTAGTAGTAGTAGTAGTAGTAGTAGTAGTAGCAGTCCATGTTTTTGTGGTCTAGACTCATGCAACATAATTCACTGAAGCAGAGTTCAGGTATTCTTGTCATCATGCTTTCAAAATGCTCAAGCGTGTTCCATATAACTGTCAATTATATATAAATATACTGACAACCATGAGTTTAAATGTCTCAGGTTTATTCATTACACTACATTTATTTGTAATACCATGTCGAGAAGCGTAAAAACATTCCCATACTTTGTGCTCAATAGGATCCAATGGCAAAACTTCATTTGATCACAAAGTTGTTATGCCCTTTTTTACGAATAAAACTGATTTCCTATGTTATATCAAACACATGCTAGCCTTTTAAATACGTATTTCACATGTGTATAGTGACATCAAGCAATACAGAAATCGAGTAACAATATATTATTAAATAGGTTTTTTTTATACGACTCAACATGTTTAAAGCCTGATTGTTCATTGATTTTTTTTTATTATTATTACTTTTGCGGGGGTAAAGCAATCGTAAAAGCAACATTTATGCAGACCAGCCGATCTTAACCTCATTTAACACTGAACTTGTGCTAAGGTGAGCCGAAATCAAAAGACTTACAAACATGTGGGGCCTATTTTGTGTGTTGTGGCAATTTTGATACATTCAGTTATTTGACACATTTTCAGTTGCAATGGCCCTTGGCGTAAAGTAATTGATGTCTGCTCCCACGGCAGTTGCCCTCGATGTCATGCTTTATATCCATAACGAGCTTTTTTTACAAAGTGAACACATTACACTGAAAGATTACTTCTCATATTTTGAGTTGTTCTCAAAAGTATTCTAATTTATACATGAATTGAGTCTATTCACGTATATGTTTGAGTTCATTTTGAAAATGGAGCGAGAGCAGCGAAGCCAGAGGCCGACAAAACTCACGCAATTTTCTGTAGAAAGCCAAAATGAACTCTTAACTTAATGGACTCACTTGATCCTTCTTCTTTGTAGTCACGTGGATTTTGGGCGCGAAAGTTAAATCGCCCACGTGATAATTGGCGCTGGTATGTGCACTTTTTATTTCAGCAAATCAAACCAATTGCTGGTTATACAAAAAGCGAAACGCACCAAAAGATGAACTTTCAGGGTACATTTCGTTCAAAATCAACACATTGATAGTATTTGGTTTATTATAACTACCTCAGTACATGTGTAGGAATGACATCGTTAATTTTGTCATTCATAATGATGTTATTAGGCGCGTACGTGACTGTTCGCAAATACGCAGTTGCGTAATGAAATTTTGACAGGTCCAATAAACCCGAATAAGGAGTAAAAACCGAAGGGGTTTAGGGGGTGAAGGTGTTAATATGCTGTCCGTCAGCGATCCGCGTAATCCCCAAATTGGCCCTAGCTACGCGCCTGGTTATGCCTTAACATATAACGTAAATGTTTGATTTTTATTTAAATATAGTCACATAAATAGTCTGAACGTGTAGTGAATTGTTGTCAATATAATTCGATTGCTGATAACAACTCTTATTTGAGTTTGTGTTTATGACTGCCTCCAGACAACGGCATCCTTACAATTATAGTGTCTTTGCGCATGTACAGAGGGAACAGCGAACTATGGAGACTATTTTATCCAGACAGTAACATAGCGGCCTTAAATTGTTTTCTTTTCAGAACATTTTTCTTAACCTTTTATTCTAAAACAATTTTAAATTAACTGTTTCATGCACATATTATCACTCTGAAGCGTTTTTCCAAAACAGTCGATCGAGCACTTCAGCGGCCGAGCGGCCAAGCGGTGTGAAGTTAGCGGCCTAGCGGCTTAAATGGTTCCTATTTCAATGCATGCATACATGCATTTTCTTCTAAAAAAACATGCTTTGAAATAGGAAACCATTTTAGGCCGCTAGGCCGCCAGGCCGCTAACTTCACGCCGCTAGGCCGCTGAAGTGCTCGATCAACATTTTTGAAAAAAAACAAAACTTTGATAATCGCTAATCGCTTCAAAGTGTTAAATTGTGCATAAAAACAGTTAATATGTCATTGTCTTAGAAGAAAATGCATGCATACATGCTTTGAAATAGGATTCCATTTTAGGCCGCTATGCCGCTAGGCCGCCAGGCCGCTAACTTCACGCCGCTAGGCCGCAATGCCGCTGAAGTGCTCGATCGACTTTTTTGAAAAAAAAGTTGAAAAACGCTTCAGAGTGATAATTTGTGCATAAAAACAGTAAACACATCATTGTTTTAGGAGATCAGGCATGTTTAATGCTTTGAAATAGCTGACTGCTTAATCGATGTTTTTGAAAAAAAATTGTTGATAATCGCTTCAATGTGTTAATATGGGCATAAAACAGTTAATATGTCATTGTTTTAGGAGAAAATGCATGTATACATACTTTGAAATAGGATTCAATTTTAGGCCGCCAGGCCGCTAATTTCACACCGCTAGGCCGCTGAAGTGCTTGATCGACTTTTTTGAAAAAAAGTTGAAAAACGCTTCAGAGTGATAATTTGTGCATAAAACAGTTAATTTATAATTCTTTTAGAATAAAACGTATAGAAAAATGTTCTGAATAGGAAACAATTTAAGGCCGCTATGTAACTGTATGAATAAAAAAACTTTGATTTATCATTGTTTTTAAAAAGAAACGCATTAACTATTGCTTGGAAAAAGAGAAAAAATTAGGCCGCCAGACCGCTAGGCCGCCCGCCACTTTACGCCGCTAGGCCGCAAACTTCACGCCGCTAGGCCGCAAGGCCGCTAACTTCACGCCGCTAGGCCGCTAGGCCGCTAGGCCGCTAACTTCACGTGCATTTGCAATCAATCGTACTGGGTTTCAATGTCTATTTGATATCAGGTTAAAGAAAAACCTACTTTGCTTAGTGGAAATGTAATCTTTTATGATTAACACTAGATACAAAAGTCATCATTATCATATGATGATGATGATGATGATGATGATGATGATGATGATGATGTATTTATCCTGCATTGAATAAAGCATTGTGTCCAACATTTTGGTTTTACCTTTCGTTTTTACCACAAAAAAGAAACTCCTTGCAGATAGGTTTCAGTAATATCATCTGTTTTGATCACAATAAAAGCGTCGGGATGATGTTTTAAACTGCATATTTTGAATATGGTCGTCCATGTTACAAAGACGAATATAAAAGCGCCTTTCAAAGAGCGTCTTTGGTTGAACATGTTCATTTCCATATTACTGAAGTTTTGAAATGATGAAAGGTTTAACGAGTTTTTTTTCCAACATTCACTAATAAAAAAGGTTTTATATTTATTTTTGGAGTTTAAATCAGTCTGTATTATGCCCGTTATAAGAGTATGTACTGTAGATGAAAACAAATCCCGTTGCATATTATATATTCTGAAACAAATAATGTTTTGTGATTACACGGTTAAAACATGTTTACGATAATAAACACATCTGCCATTTTCCGTCCGTCGTCTGTCCGTCCGTCCGTCCACCCGCCTGCCTGCCACCATGCCCACCCGTCCAATCGACCGCAAGAACATCCGTCCGCCCGTCCACCCGTCCGTCCGTCCGCGTGCCCAAAACGCCCGCCCGCATCGCCTGCCTGCCATCCCGCCCGCCCAACCGCACGCCCGATAGCGCGCACACTTGTCCGTCCGTCCGTATATGAAATGAAATTCATAGACCAATGCCTATTTTTCCTTGTTTGCTGGTTGTTGATAATAAAGATTTGGTATGCTCCATTTAAATTACTTCAAGAATTTCAAGTGCTGCACTTAATCAAGTAAATTTAAACTGATTTGAACTTGAAATATTAGTTTTGCCCTTGACTTAGCAAAAAAAAAATTAGTCGATCCTGAAAAGGTTTACAATTTAGATTTAATAGCTTTTTGGTGAAAGGTTTGACGCTAAATTTGTAGGACAATGTTTTCGTAACAAGCAACGTCATTATCATATTTGGCGCATGAGTTGTCAATTTAATGCATATGGGTAAATAATACGTCCCGATACGACGATAACCGGCTATAGATGACCATGATCTTGTGCATGGTTTATATAAATGTATACTTTAAAATGCCTTCAATTAAGTGATAAATACAGTAAAATGATCTGACAGGAATACCTTGAAATCACATACTGTATAGTAATTAATATCTAAATACAAATCTTCTTAAATCTAATATGCTATGATTTAATATCATGTAAACGTAGTTCTCGTTAAACCCCAGTTTTCACAGCGGCTCTTAAAACTAAATTGTTAGATGTTATGAGGATTTGAGTTTGACTAAGTCATCCAAGCGCGAGGTCGTAGCAATAGTTTGGTTAGCTAATCAAAAGTATGCACACATGTACATATCTACCCATGCGCATATGACCCACCAACTAACAAATCAGCCTATTGTCCATATGCAACCCAACCGGCATTCCGGACTGAGTAAATAGGATGCGGCTGGCTCAAAAAAAAGTTCTCTGGTCTAGTCAAAGCTGCGGACAAAGACTATACACAACCATGGGTCGATAGAGTCACGATCAAAGGGAAGAAACTGTTTTATCATTCCAAGTAAGTATTTTTGATTACGCTTCTTTGGATGTCTGTCAGGACCCGGTCTCAGTACCATTTACTAAACTTTATTGTATGCTTTTCCATGGTTTATAGAGATTTATCTGTAAAATGAAAATGGTATTTTACTGTTTCAAACAGTAAAAAAATCAATTTGATATTTGTTCACTGTTTTGAAATTTAAGCCAACTCTCGGTTCCAAGTTAAACGAAATCGCGCACAGGGCTGGAACACAATTAAACGACGTCATTTTCGAATTGACGTTACGTGCGATTAAAAATTGGCGCGTTTTTTATCTGAAAAAGTGTAATTAAATAACTTTCAATTCCAATTTTAGGCAAATTCAGTGTAAGATAGCAATATATTTCACCTTGTGAACATCAAAAGTGAATGTTTCACTCGTGGCTACACCGCTCGTGAAATATAAATTTTGGTGCTCACTCGGCGAAATATATTACGATCTTACATTGAAACAAACAATATATATATATAAACGATAACATAGATATTAAATGAATTCAAGCAATTTGAACATACTTTTTTCATTGATTCTCATCTGTTTCCAGCATCGAGCAGAGTGGTTTGGTATCGGAATGAAAATATTATGCTTCGCAATTTTCTGCAACACAATTTAAATACTTCAGATTTAACGCATGTGTTTTAAATGATCACAGTCTCGGCGTGTGCGTCTCTAAAACAGTCCCGATGTTAAAGTCTCAATCACAGCCTCGGCGTGTGAGTCTCCATCACAGTCTCGGCGTGTGCGTCTCCATCACAGTCTCGGCGTGTGCGTCTCTAAAACAGGCTCGGTTTGTGATTCTCAAACACAGTCTCGGCGTGTGAGTCCCCATCACAGTCTCGGCGTGTGCGTCTCTAAAACAGGCTCGGCGTGTGATTCTCAAACACAGTATCGGCGTGTGCGTCTCTTAAACAGTCTCGGCGTGTGATTCTCAAACAGAGTCTCGGCGTGTGAGTCTCCATCACAGTCTCGGCATGTGCATCTCTAAAACAGGCTCGGCGTGTGATTCTCAAACAGAGTCTCGGCGTGTGAGTCTCCATCACAGTCTCGGCGTGTGCATCTCTAAAACAGGCTCGGCGTGTGAGTCTCCATCACAGTCTTGGAGTGTGCATCTCTAAAACAGTCTCGGCGTGTGAGTCTCCATCACAGTCTCGGCGTGTGCGTCTCTTAAACAGGCTCGGCGTGTGATTCTCAAACACAGTCTCGGCGTGTGAGTCTCCATCACAGTCTCGGCGTGTGGATCTCCATCACAGTTTCCAGTCTCGGCGTGTGAGTCACCAACACAGTCTCGTTGTGTGGGTCTCAATCACAGTCTCCGCATGTGCGTCTTCAACACAAATTTGCGTTCAAGTCTCCATCACAGTCTCGGCGTGTGCGTCTCTAAAACAGTTCCGACGTTTAAGTCTCAAACACCGTCTCGGCGTGTGAGTCTCAATCACAGTCTCGGCGTGTGCGTCTCTAAAACAGTCCCGACGTGTGCGTCTCTAAAACATTCTCCAACACAGTCTCGGCGTGTGAGTCTCCAACATAGTCTCAGCGTGTGAGTCTCCAACGCAGTTTTGCGTTTATGTCTCCATCACAGTCTCGGCGTGTGCGTCTCTAAAACAGTTCCGACATTTAAGTCTCAAACACAGTTTTGCGTTTAAGCCTCGATCACAGTCTCGGCGTGTGCGTCTCTAAAACAGTCCCGACGTTTAAGTCTCAAACACCGTCTCTCTAACCGTCTCTAAAACAGTTCCGAGGTTTACGTCTCAATCACCGCCTCGGCGTGTGAGTCTCAATCACAGTCTCAGCGTGTGCGTCTCCAACCAACACAGTTTTGCGTTCAAGTCTCCATCACAGTGTCGGCGTGTGCGTCTCTAAAACAGATCCGACCTTTAAGTCTCCATCACAGTCTCGGCGTGTGCGTCTCTAAAACAGTTCCAACGTTTAAGTCTCAAACACCGTCTCGGCGTGTGCGTCTCTAAAACAGTTCCGACGTTTAAGTCTCAAACACAGTTTTGCGTTTAAGTCCCCATCACAGTCTCGGCGTGTGCGTCTCTAAAACAGATCCGACCTTTAAGTCTCCATCACAGTCTCGGCGTGTGCGTCTCTAAAACAGTTCCGGTGTTTAAGTCTCAAACACAGTTTTGCGTTTAAGTCCCCATCACAGTCTCGGCGTGTGCGTCTCTAAAACAGATCCGACCTTTAAGTCCCCATCACAGTCTCGGCGTGTGCGTCTCTAAAACAGATCCGACCTTTAAGTCTCCATCACAGTCTCGGCGTGTGCATCTCTAAAACAGTTCCGACGTTTAAGTCTCAAACACAGTCTCGGCGTGTGCGTCTCTAAAACAGTTCCGACGTTTAAGTCTCAAACACAGTCTCGGGGTGTGCGTCTCTAAAACAGTTCCGACGTTTAAGTCTCAAACACAGTTTTGCGTTTAAGTCTCGATCACAGTCTCGGCGTGTGCGTCTCTAAAACAGTCCCGACGTTTAAGTCTCAAACACAGTCTCTCTAACAGTCTCGGCGTGTGCGTCTCTAAAACAGTCCCGACGTGTGCGTCTCTAAAACAGTCTCCAACACAGTCTCGGCGTGTGAGTCTCCAACACAGTCTCATCGTGTGAGTCTCCAACACAGTTTTGCGTTTAAGTCTCCATCACAGTCTCGGCGTGTGCGTCTCTAAAACAGTCCCGACGTGTGCGTCTATAAAACAGTCTCCAACACATTCTCGGCGTGTGTGTCTCCAACACAGTTTCAGCGTGTGAGTCTCCAACACAGTTTTGCGTTTAAGTCTCCATCACAGTCCCGACGTGTGCGTCTCTAAAACAGTCTCGGCGTGTGATTCTCAAACACAGTCTCGGCGTGTGAGTCTCAATCACAGTCTCGGCGTGTGGGTCTCCATCACAGTCTCCGGTCTCGGCATGTTAGTCTCCATTACAGTCTCGGCGTGTGATTCTCAAACACAGTCTCGGCGTGTGAGTCTCGATCACTGTCTCGGCGTGTGGGTCTCCATCACAGACTCTAGTCTCGGCATGTGGGTCTCCATTACAGTCTCGGCGTGTGCATCTCTAAAACAGTCCCGAAGTGTGATTCTCAAACACAGTATCGGCGTGTGAGTCTCCATCACAGTCTGGGCGTATGCGTCTCTAAAACAGGCTCGGCGTGTGATTCTCAAACACAGTCTCTGCGTGTGTGTCTCCATCACAGTCTCGGCGTGTGATTCTCAAACACAGTATCGGCGTGTGAGTCTCCATCACAGTCTCGGCGTGTGCGTCTCTAAAACAGGCTCGGCGTGTGATTCTCAAACACAGTCTCGGTGTGTGGGTCTCCATCACAGTCTCGGCGTGTGGGTCTCCATCACAGTCTCGGCGTGTGCGTCTCTAAAACAGGCTCGGCGTGTGATTCTCAAACACAGTCTCGTCTCCATCACAGTCTCGGCGTGTGCGTCTCTAAAACAGTCTCGGCGTGTGATTCTCAAACACAGTTTCGGCGTGTGATTCTCAAACACAGTCTCGACGTGTGTGTCCGTATCACAGTCTCGGCGTGTGGGTCTCTAAAACAGTCTCGGCGTGTGCGTCTCTAAAACAGTCTCGGCGTGTGCGTCTCTAAAACAGTCTCGGCGTGTGATTCTCAAACACAGTCTCGGCGTGTGGGTCTCCATCACAGTCTCGGCGTGTGGGTCTCGATCACAGTACCGGCGAGTGAGTCTCAAACACACTCTCGGCGTATGAGTCTGTAACACAGTCTCGGCGTGTGAGTCTCTAACACAGTCTCGGCATGTGAGTCTCCAACACAGTCTCAAAAAAAATCATTAAAAGAGCGGGTGGTTGGTCAAAAATGAATTAGTGAAAATTTTATTATAAATAATCTTACTTCTTCTTTTTAAATATTATAACATTGCAAAAATCAAAAAGTGCATTAGCGTTTGACATAGGTTTTGAATGAAAACTGTTTGTTTTGAATATTTGGGACAATAGTGAATATTTAACACAAGAGTGTCGCAGAATGGACACCAGCGCTACTCAAGCGGTGGTTAAGGACCAACGTAAGGGATATATGTCAAGGTCAATATGCCCTCAGTTATAGAGATACGAAGAATTAGAATAAAAGAGAGAACCCGGTAGCAGACTTATAGAAGACGGCTTCGACCATTTTAATATCGTCAAGAGATTTTACATATCGGCTTTGTACAAGTTTAATATCGTTATATAGCATTTGGGTTGAAAATCGCTTTAAATCGAAAGTTAAAAACCGAAATATACGGGTGCACTTCTGTATTTAGACATGCACCTCTATTTGAGCGTATGTAAATAGAGTTGCACCTCTATATTTCAGATGCGAATGTGTTTGGGCGACGAAGCCGACGGGGGTGGCGGCCGCAGCTCCAATATAACGAGGATTGGCGAAAGATACAATTTGTCTTTCATTGAAAAATGTTACTAGAATAGTAATCAACTTGCAACAATTAAATGTTCAATATGGTGATAACCGGCGTCCGGTGTAGGTCACCTTGGTAACAGAATACTGTACTATAATCTGTAACGCCTCCAGACTCTTCCCAAGTTTATGACCAGGAGCCTTGGATGTAATATAAGCTATACTATCCTTAAGATTTTTGTAGATCTAGATACATTAACAATTATGTCGGCCTCTACAATTGGCCTGGCATTTTTTACATTCCTAAAACGACCGTTCGGTAAATAAACCTTTGAATAACGTTCAATCAACTTTCAGTGGTTCAGCAAATTTCCAAGGATACACTACGATAAGGTATAATAAATACTTTAGGATTGTGACATCATGGAGTTCTATGCATTTTGGGATCTTGAAAAACCAGAAAGCCAAATGGGTTAAATGAGTAATACCATTTATACATGCACCGCTTAATTAAGGAATGCACCTCCATTCTATGCATTCACACATCTAGTAGAATGCTATACTTGACCCAAATGGTACGTCATACGATAAGGCTATTATGGCAGCCGGTACGTCATACCGATAAGGTTATACTGGCAGCTAGTACGCATTTAATGCTTTACTGGCAGCTGGTACGCATATAAGGATTTGGTGGCAGCTGGTACGCATGTTATGCTTTACTGGCGGCTGGTACGCATATAAGGATTTAGTGGCAGTTGATACGCATGTTAGGCTTTACTGGCAGCTGGTACGCATATAAGGATTTAGTGGCAGCTGGTAGGCATATAAGGTTAAACTGGCAGCTGGTACGCATTTAAGGCAATACTGGCAGCTGGTACGCATATAAGGATTTGGTGGCAGCTGGTACGCATGTTAGGCTTTACTGGCAGCTGGTACGCATATAAGGATTTAGTGGCAGCTGGTAGGCATATATAAGGCTATACTGGCAGCTGGTACGCATATTATTATTTAGGGGCAGCTGGTACGTATATAAGGCTTTAATGGCAGCTGATACGCATGTAAGCTAAACTTGCAGCTGGTTCGCGTATAAGGATTTCGTGGCAGCTGGTACGCATATAACGTTATACTGGCAGCTGGTACGCATTTAAGGATTAAGTGGCAGCTGGTACACATTTAAGGCTACACTGGCAGCTGGTACGCATATAAGGTTATACTGGCAGCTGGTACGCATTTAAGGATGTAGTGGCAGTTGGTACGCAGTAACAAATAGTGAATAAAATATACAACATTGCAACTGTATTTTCACATTTACTGGATGATTCACGAGTATCGCTGCGCTCTGGGTTGATTATGTATAGCAAAACATGCAGACACACGTTCGTCCAATGCAAAGACTAGTAAACACACATTCAATGAGCAGACGGGTTACACATTACATTGAAAACGTTTACTGTACACATGAAAATGTATGTCTTAACAAATCAAAGCATCAGTTCTAATTCACTATTTTCGTCCTCTTTGTATTCCTTATTACTGTTCGACGATTCGTCGAGTGTTGAACAGTTTGGATTGTCGACCCCCTCCAGTGGACCCTGGTGATATTCAGGCTTGAGGAGTTTCCGAGACAGGCTTTCATTGCCGGCGGTGGAATGGCCGTTGAGTGCGATCAACTGACAGGCCTTCGAGGTCACGCCAATCACCAGCCCGCCGTCCCTGTCAGCCATGCGGACCTGAATGTCCTCAGCATTAACTGAAAGCCTGTGTTCTTGTGGTGTGGGATCCTGTGCCGACCACCGTGGCGGAATGTGCGGGCGCCGACCCGCTCTGTACAGGGACTCGGAAGCCGTGGTCGGTCGAGTGTCGCCATCTGCGTGGTACACCATCTGGGGACGAGGAATCTTCGTGAGGGAAAAGTCAGCAAGCTTGAGGTTAACGTGCGGGATATCAATCACGGAAAAAGTGTGACCCCGCTTTTTTACAAGACACTCCCGACACGTATATATAATACATAGCATTATTAGCAATAGAAACACAAATGATGACACTGATATCAGCACAATATCGGTCATTTCTATCACTGACTCAAAAGAGTCAATGTCAAACACGGAAGCGTCGGTCTCTTTGATAAAACGAACAGCCAGAACATGAAAGGGGAGAAGGGCATTTCCGTCACTTACGCTTATGGTCATATTCTCCTTCATTCCACTTATAGCGTTTAAGTGCTCTTGATTTAGTTTGCTAACCTGCAACTGTGCTTGCATCGGATCACAGAAAAACCTATCTGTTTCGAAATTTCCTGCAGAGACATTCATCTTCAGGCTCAGTTGTTCTATCAATTTACTTATAAAAGCAAGTCGTAAATAGTCGTTCTTCTTTAATCTCTCACATTTTCCGTTAAAATCCATTATAACCCTGTAATCGTTTGTTGTAGAATCATTCACAATCGTAGTTTGAATGTTATTTGTTTGGAGAATAGTTGTATACGAAAACACTGTTGAAAAAGACGATGCCAATGATTGTGATGCAGGAATGGAAGACGATGTTTCGGTATCTGGAACAGTTTTCATTGTGGCTGGTAAGGTAAAATCAGAACTGTTCGTTCGTAATGTCGTGCTCTCTGGTAGTTCAACAAATTCTGACGTAGACGAGAAAATCAAAATTGTTTTGCTTTCTGACACAAAATCAGCAACAGTTGGCTGTATGGCATCAGCGCCGGTGGACAGTGAATGTGACGGTGGTGTGAGAGCAGGTAAGGAGGGTGTACGGGAAGGATTTCCAGCCTCGGAGCTCACCCACTGGAAATCGTTACTCAATACAGTGACTGGAGGAGAAAACTGCACCTGTGAAGTTTCAGATATATTGTCAATGGCCGAAGCACTGACACTGATTGATACTTTGTCGGCGTCACTGTCAGTTGGAGAGGCAAAGACACTATTGATGGCAGACACACTGTTGACGGAAGACGCACTGTTGGTGGAGGAGGAACTGACGACGGCAGACTCAATGTTGATGGAAGAGTTCCAGTTAATGGCAGAAGCACTGGTGATGGCAAGCGCGCTATTGATGGCAGACGCGCTATTGATGGCAGGCGCGCTGTTGATGGATGATGAACTGTCAATGGCTGAGGAGACAATATTGTTTGAAGAGGCACTGTCTATAACAGACTGACTGCTGATGACAGACTGACTGTTGATGGCAGACTCCCTGTTGATGGCAGACTGACTGTTGATGGCAGACTCCCTGTTGATGGCAGACTCACTGTTGATGGCAGATGCACTGTTAATGTCAGAAGAGACACTGTTGATAACAGACGCAATGTCAGTGGCAAACGCACTGTTCATGACAGAGGCACCGTTGATGGAAAATGCACTATTGATGACAGAACTACTGTCAATGAAGTTTAAATTAAAGGTCGTCTGGTACCTATCTAGTAATGAAGCCGAGGAAGGAGCTATACCTTCTGTAAACGAGCTAATCGTAATAAGCGACATGTCCATATTCCAACGACTTTCTTCGGCTTTCACGCTTGCATTTATAGCAGATCCAGACACTTGATCACTAGCTGTGAGTTCTGTTGCCATCACAGTCTGGTAAATAGTTTCTGATTCCAAAAGCTGACTACTGCGGAGTGTATGCACAGTAAGGGTTTGGGTGGATTTTCTAGCACTAACAGAAGGATCGCCCTGCATCCTCGCCGCCCCACTGCCAGATACTGATGTTAATAGCTGAGTATCGTTCTCTGGTCCCATAAAAGAGTTTGTTTGAAAAGCAGATATCGGAGATATAGCGGACACTGTCGACATTGGAGTTTGCAGCGGAGAAAATGAGGTCTGCAGAAAAGCCGTGGTTGGGAGATCTTCACTTCCATTCACATCTGAAGTTTAAAAGGTAGCTTCATCTTTAAAAAAAAATTACTTCCATCTATTCGTATGAACGTGACATGTGGATTCGTGGTGACCATGTCATTTTGTGAGATTTTGAGTAGAGGAATAATATGTAAAAATCATATCGAAACAAAGTTTACCGGAAACATTGAGTTATTGCAAAAAAAGGGTTCGGTTTCAGTTGAAATAAAAACATCATTAAAAACTGCATTTACGTTAAATATACGTTACCTATTTTAAATACTAGTTATCCGTAAGAATTTCCCTTTAAATTCTATCAAAGGAGTAATGGGTCACCAGGTATCAACATCGTGACCAATGGCTCAATGAATAGGCAAGCCCATGTGTAAGCCCATTTGTATACAAGGGGCCAAGTTGTCGAACATAATTAAGCTTAACGAGCTAAAGTAGCTCATTTTGTTTAGCAAATCAAATCACTCAATTTAATTTCATCAAATACAGATTATCTGACAAATAATTTCCGTTTTAGTCTAAAAAAACGTCCAAACAAGTAAATATAACACAACTTGCAGAAGGACACGAATAGTGAGTTTAGCTTTATCATGACATATATAAATTAAACAGCGAAGGGCAAATTTATTGTTAGAAAATAGCCGTTAGTCCTATGGCCGATATTGGACATAAATTATGGTTACTTAACACTTCCTTATTTGGAAAGTAGCATATGATGTTTATGAGTATAACTAATAACTTACTTTGACAAGCGGTTAAAACCACGGACAACATTAACGTTAATAAGATGTCGACGTCCATCACTGCCGTTGTAGCACACTCTGAAATAAAACATAAACTTAATATGGAAAAAAATACATATGATTTTATATATTGATAGCAACAGTAAAATGTATTGTAAAACTATAACATTTCTAGTTATTACAGATGTTTTGTGTTCTTGATTTTAAGTCTGTGCCCGTGCATATTCCGTTTGATATTTAAAAGAAATAAATGATGCAGTATTTTATAAACGAACTAAATTATTTTTAGCTAAACTTACGATATTGTTTATATAGATATATAAAATCCGACTTGAAATATGCTCACGTACTGAGTATAAGGTAGCAATATATAGCCACTGATATCCTCTATGGTTTCCTGAACGATCATAGAAGTGCAAGAACCACTAGACTTCTCAAGTGTTTATTCCTAGTTGAACATGAAACTTGAACGATCTCAATGCTCGGAGGACAGCCATAATTATGGGAAAATACATGCTAGTCACATTTAATTCAGCAATGAAAACTATTTTACTTATGACATAAAATTAAAAAGAAAACTTATTGTTTTTACTATTTCCTTTACTCACATGTAGCGTTATAAGTCCCTGTTCAGTCCTCGCCAGTATCGCCCTGTGCTTTGTTGTTACATAGGGAATGCAGGCAACATGTATCAAGCGCCTCGTTCATGGTAATTGTCAATAAGATAATGGCCCAGCAACGTGACAACAGCGAGATAAACACGGGGCGGGCCTCGTATCCGGTTACCCGTGCCTGTGGCATGATGCGGTCAGATTGAAACTGAAACTTTTCTTTGTTTGACAACGGTCTCTGATTGTATATTAATTATAGCTGATAGCTCGTATATCTCGGTTTTCAAATATTACAGTTATACTTAATTGAAATATACTTAATTGAAATTATAATCATTATTTCTACACTAGTATTGTATCATATTGTTTCGCTTGTAAATGGTGTCGTTTCATATCAAGTTCATAGCAATTCATTATCTAACTCATAAATAATTTTGGTTATTTAATTATTCCTATTAATTAAGGTTTTGTTGTATGAGTTAAACTCTATAATTGGCGTTAACAAAAGTGCACACTTTATATAATCTAAAATATATAATACGTACATATACTTTGCCAAAGAAGGTGAACTTTTGTCTGCTTTAAGCAGTTATCCTAGGCGTTTATCGCCCACAAGTGACTTGGACGGCGAGTATGGCGATCTCGTGTTAGAGAATTATCATCGTTTGCTCCCCATTCTGACTGTAAAACCAAGCTTTTTCTGAATATCACCTTTATTGTATAATATTGTCCATACACTTTGGAATGTGTATGTATTTAGGGAGCCTACAACTGACACTGTACTCATTCTGCATATTCATCTGGAAATCAAGATTTGTAGGCACAAACATGTAAATGTTTTCATAGAGCTTTCTCCGTGCATTTCATTTCCCATACACATTTAAGAAAGTTTCAAATAATATTCATTTCCAAACTAAGATATTCTGAATGTTTGAAGACATTTGGTCATTCTTTTTTTTCTTGTCATCCAAAATGGAGGCTGTATACAAATTCGCGTTTTAAAAAGTGAAATTGTTTTGTGATTATTTGTTTTAAACAACAAAATAACTAAATTGTTTTTGTTTTTTTTCGTATACAGAAAGAGGTCATTGTAATATAAAACAGCCAATTTTTATAACATAATGAAAAAAAACCACATTTCAACTGCTGTTGTAAATACGCCCGTCCTTTTCCTAGGAAACCAAGTTTGGTGATAATTGGTTGTACGAGAGCCGCCACTGTTAAACAACAGTTTTTGCCAATTCGAGGATAACATCTTTGGAGTGACAGGGACGACGCGGTAGGTTATCGAACCTGATCGAGATAGTCTGCCGACAAACATATTGTCTTAATAAATCGATGACCAAAAGCTTCTTAAGTTACTGATCAAACGAGACCAATCGTATTCTATACTTAAAGGGCGTTAAATCTAAAGTGATTCGAACGATATGTGCCCATACACATTCTGACCAAATGTTGTAAAGATTGGTCTATAAGTATCTTCCATGGCCGAGAGTGTAAGATATAGGTTCATTCCGACCCGAGCGTAGGGTGTTTTGCGGAAACGAGGTTTACCGAGTTTCCGCAAAACACCCTGCGCGAGGGTCGGGATGAACCTATCTTATACGAGCGGCTATGGTAGATGCTTTTTCTCCCACCTCAGTTAAACAAAATTAAGTAAAAATGTACTTTTTGCTGGAACTCTTTTTTGCTTAGTGAAAATAATTGCGTATGGATATGCAATAGCACGTGGTTGTCATGGATATACGCGCAGTGATCCAGTTAATGTTAAACGTCAAATCGGTCTTTTTAAATAGTTCTAAGGAGAATGAAACATTATTTCTTGAATCGTACCTGAAAACTGTTTTATGGTGACAATTGAAGCGAGAAATAATTAATTAGCGTTCTAAATATTACCATAAGACAAGATTTCCTTGATGCTACTGACGACAGTCTTCAACAAGGGAGGTAATTACATTGTGGTAAAAGGAGTTCCATACGGGCATTTTATCTTCGCCCGTGGGCAAGATAAGAATATCTAGCATGGTTAAATTATTGGATCTACTTATCTGAGGTGGGAGAATATAAGTATCTACCATGGCCGAGAGTGTAAGATAGGTTCATTCCGACTCGAGCGTAGGGTGTTTTGCGGAAACGAGGTTTACCGAGTTTCCGCAAAACACCCTGCGCGAGGGTCGGGATGAACCTATCTTACACGAGTGGCTATGGTAGATGCTTTTTCTCCCACCTCAGTTAAACAAAATTAAGTAAAAATGTATTTTTTTGCTGGAACTCTTTTGTGCTTAGTGAAAATAATTGCGTACGGATCTGCAATAATTCGTGGTTGTCATGGATATTCGCGCAGTGATTCAGAGTATGTAAATGGTCTGATCGGTCCTTAAATAGTTCTAAGAAGAGTGAAGCATTATTTCCTGAAAGGTGCGTGAAAACTGTTTTCTGGTGACATTTGAAGCGAGAAATATTTAACTCGCGTTCTAAATATTGCCACCAGACAAGATTTCCATGATGCGCTACAGACGACAGTCTTCAACAAGGGAGGTAATTACAATGTGGTGACCATTAAAAGAAGTTCCATACGGGCATTTTATCTTCGCCAGTGGGCAAGATAAGAATTCCTAGCATGGTTAAATTAATGGATCTACTTATCTGAGGTGGGAGAAAAGAATATCTAGCATGGTTAAATTATTGGATCTACTTATCTGAGGTGGGAGAAAAAGGCTTCTAAAGTTATTGATCGGACGAGAGCAATTTTCGGTAATTTCTTTAAAAAAAAGTGCGATAAGGGGCTCGAGCGTTATGGCTACTTATTCAACTTGTCCGCGATATTATGTCCATACAGGTTCTCACCAAATTTGGTAATGATTGGACAAATGCTTCTAAAATCATTGATCGCACAGCATGCACCCGTCCCGAACAACGCCGTTTTATAATCGGGAGTGTAGAAAATGATTCTCAAATGAAACTCAAATAATTCAATAGATACTATTATAAAATGTATCTACAACATCGTGACTGGAGACCGGAAACTGAACTCTAGTATTTAATCGATTAAATATATTGCTTCTTGGATAAGCCTAAGAAAGAAACGCGATAAAATCTTATCGCTTAACTGATAAAATGTCGCACCTTTTATTTTCGATTTATTTTTATTGTTCTTTAAACCACTAGGTAGTCTATAAAAAACCCTTCTCCAATGCAACAATAGATATCGCGTTTTTTCTCTCGATAGACTTATCAAAAAAGATGCACCAAAATAAATGTCAGATCTCGCATTTTTTCACTTTACACAGTACTTTAATTAGTAAAACTTCTAGGTATTCAATGAACACTGCATCTGCAGATGCAACAATAAATATCGCTTTTTTTTCTCCAGACAGACTTAGTAATTGTCAAATCAAAGCAAAATAGTTTACTTGTACATTTTGTGCATGGGCAATTGATAAATCGCGATGGTTCCTATCGATTTCCGTGTACAACTATAATTATTATTTTTTTAATTATTATTCATTATCTGTACTTTTTGCATTGTTCAAGTTCGAAGAGCTTACATTATGGCCCAAGTGCGTACATATATAGTTGTACTGAAAACAGTTGTACTCTTTGATACAAATAAAAGAAAATGTACTTTGGCCAGGCTTATATTTATCAAAATACCATTTCCTTGTATTCATTCAATAAATCATTGAGTGACTTATTAAGCATGGTTGTCGACCCGAAACCGTACTGAATGTATCAATTTCCCTCCCCAAACAAACCGCGGCGCAGCCAATACATGGTTGAAAACTTGTGCTTTCTACTGCAAGTGAAAATGAAACCATTGAAAGACAAGTAAGACTAATGCGTCTAGTTGTTACCAATTATTTGTATGACAATAACGCTGGTTTGGCAATGAGATCAGTGAATGACTGCATTGTTCATATGTTGAATCAATTAGTCGTCAATATTTTAAAGGACTAAACTAACTGAAATAAATAACAAAACTGAAATCCAATGGAATTTTAGGATAATATCAAAGTGGGAAAGCTGGATTCCGAAATCAGTAAGTGTATTACAGTTCCTCTACTGTTTAAAAGCAAAATGGAAAACTAGTGGCTGGTCCGACAAATATTATGTAGGTTAATTAAGGTGTCACCATATTTTTATTAACTACTAGAATATTTACATTTTTTTATAACATATAATATAATAACGTTTTATCTCAGTTACAAACTTTTACAAATCTTATATATTTATAAAATACCACGATAAAATGCGCAAAATCTAGAAACAACTGTACTTGGTACTTGTCGCCATAATTATTTCATTAATAGATGGACGCGTGCGTGTGTTTAATAACCATACTATATCCAGTACATAATGATATATGCATAGTTATAAAGCTAGTAATCTTATAACATTGTGTACGAGCTTTACCATAAGTATTTCGAATATATAATATTAATAACAATCAAGCTTTTCAGCAGAAAGGCCTTAACATGATTTAAAATCAACACATATAATTTCAATCTCGACATCAGTTTTAAATACTCGTGTGTATATCCGTGACGGATTATGAAGGCTCCCCCATCACAACATGAACATACAGCAGTGTGTATATCCGTGACGGATTATGAAGGCTCCCCCATCACAACATGAACATACAGCAAACATGAAAGCGGCGTAAGAATCAATTCCTGTATATTGTTATGCAACAATCTGGCATTAATCGTAAAGGAAGGTTATAAGATGACAACTTAGGTATTCAGGTGGTAAAACTTGACATGCTTTCACGGGTCCAAATATGTTCAACAGCGACATCCGTCTAAATGAATAATTCAAAGGTAGACTGGTGTTCAAGAAGTTGACTTGAGCCGTTAGTCAGTGTATTGTAAAGAAATACGCATCCATCAGCTCATTGTTTTCCGAGCGCATCATGCATGTATTTGGCATAATGGCTTCCTTTTGGGCAGCAGACAAACATGAACGATACCCAGTGGTTATAATAGATCTGGAAAAATGCCCCCTTTCAGGCCAAATGCGTCTCTAACACAAGGGTTGTAAAAAGAAAGCCTCAAATCCTTTTCGGCGCAATGTTCCCTTTTATGCTTGAAACATAGGTTTGCCAAGAGTGAAACAAGGGCGTCAATGCATACAAAATGGCACAATGTTTTCCTTTGGGTAGCATACGTCCGCTAGCCAACAGTGATACAAAGGAATCAAACATCCATATTGCACAATGTAAAACCCACGTTGTATGTATTTCAATGGAGGCTGTCTTTCTGTCCCGTCGTTCTCATGTGTCTTTGATCTATACAACAAGCTGAGAGAATTGTGTTATAAGAAAACAGCTGCTTTTCTTTTAAAACGCAATCAAATTTGTACTTCTGATAAGAGTACTATTTTGTAAAACATTTTGTTCGCGTAATTTGAACTGTTTTGAAGGCTTGGAAGTGTATGAAAAGGGACATTACAGTTTCACAATGTATTTCTAATGACATCTTTATAAGGAGAGGTCGAACGGCAATCAGAGACCTTTGACAAAGAATGCTTTGCATTATCAGCCACTTTTAATGGATATCTCACTAAGGGATGATTGAAAGAAGAAGTGAAAAAGAAAATAAATCAACATCAAACGTTTATAAAACATTCTTCTTTCAAATGTGGCAACTCAAGATTGAAAGGCGCATTTGTTGCCGCTGTTAGCCCATACACTCACAAGCAATCGCACTCTGATAATGTGAATGAAATCGAATCAAAGTCCGTATGAATTAATTTGAAAACATTATTATCTATGATAGATAACTAGCTTCGGTGGTTATTTAAAGTGATCGATACCTCAAATTTCTCGTTCTGTTTTGATTCCTCGTTTACCAGCAGCGTGGACGACTTCGAATGGAAAAATGAAAGGAGCGTGTAAATCATTGATGAAATAATCAGCAGGAATTATTCAATTAATAAAATATATATGCCTGTTATAAAAGGCGATACAGTGGTACTGGTGGCGAATGATGGAGCAAAACAACTCGTGAAGCGGAGTGTCTCGGGTCATTTCTGGAAAAACGATACTGATGTTCTTTTCTTAAATGATCACATTCAACGCACTTTATAATGTCATTTATGCAAAGATAGATATGTCGTTATAGGGTTAATTGTAATGTACCTACGATTGAGATTCCAGCGAACAACGGTGGAACCAATCTTGAAAATAATATTTGAACCTTGAAATCACTATGTGAGTATGACCATTGCTTCGGACAATAAGAACAAATGGTTAACAGTTGCACTTTATCTACTGCGAGGGTTTTAAGGATTCAATTGAGGTAAGCGACCGGCTGTTTGAACAGTAGATAGCCTATATTGCAGGTGTGATATCCGGGTGCCTTGTTCCACCTCTGTGTCAGCAAGTTATTACATTTCAACAGGGTAACTATACAATGTTACAAATCATAATCAGGAGTGGAATTAGTCGCGAAAGAACACACTGTAGACACTGAACACACGAATACCAATGTCGCACGTGCACACCGAAACGGATCGAAACCTTATACAAACTGTAGCAGCCTCCCCGGAGAGAAAGTAAAAGACAACACAGTCTTGTGAACAGAGGAGCTCGAGTGAAGAGTGATTATTGGCGGAAAAATGCGTCCATGTTTAATTCACTGTTAATGGGTTACAAGAGGGCTTTCATCGGCGTTTGTCAACTGACAATTGGAAGTATGACAATTTATCGACAGAACCGCTAAAAAGCTTGGTTTTTAATGAGTTGACGATAAATGTCATGAACACTTAATGGAAGAGGCTGGAAGACAGACCAGAAAGAGTGGAAATATTTATTCTGGATTACTTTATCAGGAATAACGAAACTCTTCAAAATAATTATAATCTAAAACGCCCGACTATTGTACCTGGACAAGAGATGGATGACCAGAGTACGTACACTGGGCAGTATGCCAAGAGGCTGATGAGAACCAAGGTAACCAAACACGATTGTCACAAGAAGTTCGATAGGCACTTGTAGAAAACTGTTCTAGTTGACCATGCCATTGTCTAAGATAGTGTTCAAGGTGGGACATGCCATTGTCTGAGACGGTGCTCTAGGTGAGGCATGCCATTATCTGAGACGGTGTTCTAAGTAACAAACCATTGTCTGAGACGGTGTTCAAGGTGAGGCATGCCACTGTCTGAGACGGCCTTCTAAGTAACAAGCCATTGTCTGAGACGGTATTCTAGGTGAGCATGTCATTATCTGGGTGAGGCACGCCATTGTCTGAGACGGTGTTCTAGGTGAGCATGCCATTGTCTGGGTGAGGCACGCCATTGTCTGAGACGGTGTTCTAGGTGAGGCATGCCATTATCTGAGACGGTGTTCTAGGTGAGGCATGCCATTATCTGAGACGGTGTTCTAGGTGAGGCATGCCATTATCTGAGACGGTGTTCTAGGTGAGGCATGTCATTGTCTAGGTTAGGCATGTCATTTTTCTGGGTGAGGCACGCCATTGTCTGAGACGGTGTTCTAGGTGAGCCTGTCATTGTCAAGGTGAGGCATGCCATTATCTGAAACGGTGTTCTAGGTGAGCATGCCATTGTCTGGGTGAGGCATGCCGTTGTCTGAAACGGTGTTCTAGGTGAGCATGCCATTGTCAGGGTGAGGCATGCCGTTGTCTGAGACGGTGTTCTAGGTGAGCCTGTCATTGTCTAGGTGAGGCATGTCATTGTCAGGGTGAGGCATGCCGTTGTCTGAGACGGTGTTCTAGGTGAGCCTGTCATTGTCTAGGTGAGCATGCCATTGTCAGGGTGAGGCATGCCGTTGTCTGAGACGGTGTTCTAGGTGAGCATGCGATTGTCTAGGTGAGGCATGTCATTGCCTGAGACGGTGTTCTAGGTGAGCCTGTCATTGTCTGGGTGACGCATGTCATTGTCTGAGACGGTGTTCTAGGTGAGCATGCCATTGTCAGGGTGAGGCATGTCGTTGTCTGAGACGGTGTTCTAGGTGAGCCTGTCATTGTCTAGGTGAGGCACGTCATTGTCTGAGACGGTGTTCTAGGTAAGTCTGTCATTGTCTTGGTGACGCATGCCATTGTCTGAAACGGTGTTCTAGGTGAGCATGCCAGTGTCTGGGTGAGGCATGCAATTGTCTGAGACGGTGTTCTAGGTGAGCATGCCATTGTCTGGGTGAGGCATGTCATTGTCGGAAACGGTGTTCTAGGTAAACATGCCATTATCTGGTTGAGGCATGCCATTGTCTGAGACGGTGTTCTAGGTGTGGCGTGTCATTGTCTTATACTGTGTTCTAGATGAGCATGCCATTGTCTGAGACGGTGATCTAGGTGAGCATGTCATTTTCTGAGGAGCTGTTCTCGGTGTGGCATGCCATTATCTTATACCATGTTCTAGATGAGCATGCCATTGTCTGAGACGGTGTTCTAGGTGAGGCATGTCATTGTCTGAGACGATGTTCTAGGTGAGCACGTCATTGTCTGAGACGATGTTCTAGGTGAGCATGCCATTGTCTAAGACGGTGTTGTAGGTGAGCACGTCATTGTCTGAGACGGTGTTCTAGGTGAGCACGTCATTGTCTGAGACGGTGTTCTAGGCGAGCCTGCCAATGTCTGAGACGGTTTTCTATGTGAGCACGTCATTGTCTGAGACGGTGTTCTAGGTGAGCACGTCATTGTCTGAGACGGTGTTCTAGGCGAGCCTGCCAATGTCTGAGACGGTTTTCTATGTGAGCACGTCATTGTCTGAGACGGTGTTCTAGGCGAGCCTGCCAATGTCTGAGACGGTTTTCTCGGTGTGGCATGCCATTCTCTTATACTATGTTCTAGATGAGCATGCCATTGTCTGAGACGGTGTTCTAGGCGAGCCTGCCAATGTCTGAGACGGTTTTCTATGTGAGCACGTCATTGTATGAGACGGTGTTCTCGGTGAGCATGCCATTGTCTGGGTGAGGCATGACATTGTCTGAGACGGTGTTCTAGGTGAGCATGCCAATGTCTGAGACGGTGTTCTAGGTGAGCATGCCATTGTCTGGGTGAGGCATGCCATTGTCTGAGACGGTGTTCTAGGTGAGCATGCCAATGTTTGAGACGGTGTTCTAGGTTAGCATGCCATTGTCTGAAACTGTGTTCCATGTGAGCATGCCATTGTCTGGGTGAGGCATGCCATTGTCTGAGACGGTGTTGTAGGTGGGCACGCTATTTTCTGAGACGGTGTTCTAGGTGTGCATGCCAATGTCTGAGACGGTGTCCTAGGTGAGCACGCTATTTTCTGAGACGGTGTTCTAGGTGTGCATGCCAATGTCTGAGACGGTGTTATAGGTGAGGCATGCCATTGTCTTAGACGATGTCATAGGTGAGCACGCTATTTTCTGAGATGATGTCCTAGGTGATGCATGCCATTGTCTGAGGCCGTTATCTAGCTTAGCAGGCCATTGTCTGAGACACGTTCTAGGCGAGGCCTTTCATTTTCTGAGACGGTGTTCTAGGTGAGGCATGCCATTGTCTGAGGAGCTGTTCTCGGTGTGGCATGTCATTGTCGGAGCCTAGTTTTAGCTTAGCAGGCCATTGTGTGAGACGGTGTTCTAGGTGAACATGTCAATGTCAGAGGAGCTGTTCTCGGTGTGGCATGTCATTGTCGGAGTCTAGTTTTAGCTTAGCAGGCCATTGTCTGAGACGGTGTTCTAGCGGAGGCATGCTAATGTCTGAGATAATGTTCAAGGACATGTTAGTTTGATTGTTATCTGTCAACATACTTTGCTATATAATGAAAGTTGTAATATTTATATTAAGCACTGTTGGCAGTGTATTGAAATTTGGTACAGAAAACATATATGCATGGTTACGAATGAGAAAGAGAAACCAGCAACTAACTTTAAAGAACAACAAAATGTATTATATACAGTTTTACAAAGGTAATTCCAAATAAGTAAAGGTAAAATTTAAATACTTAGAACAAAGAATAATGTCTAAAGACAATCTTCACAAAAGATTTTCACTGATCCCGGTATTTATAATGTCCATAGAACTAAATCCAGATGAAATATTGAACACACTAGATAACCACTATTTAAATCCAACAACAATTTCAGAAGAATTCGCATAAAAGGTTGAAATCGAATCCTCATAGAATAACCTTATTAAATTCAAGATTTAAGAGATGTTCTAGCACTGGTGAAACTTAAATCATAATTCCACCAAAGATCAGAAATTTTGCCCTTAAATACCAGATTAAGAATGTTCCAGAACATACTACAAATATTCTCTAGAACTTTCTCTCAAATTCTATTGGAATCTACTCAAAAACATCAATACATGGAATAAAGAAACAGTTCTAAAACATTCTAAGCAAATCCTAATAAATACATTCTAAAATGTCATAAGAGAATATAATTTGTTTAATGAATCTAGGTAACACACCAATGAAACTGGAGTTCGAAACAGCGAAGTACTGACTTTTATATACATACATGTACATACATGTAATAGGATAATGAGTACGAATCAGTTTGAGTGCAGGCGACCATAGTTTTTACTTACCGATCATGAAATGAATGTGTGTCTTCGATGTGTTTTAAGTTTAAGGAAATGTTCATAACGAAAAAAAACCCACAAAAAACACATAAAACACATTATCACAAAAAAACAATCCATTAAAAAATATTTAAAGTTTTTGATCGTCAAGATATTATGATACAGATAATTAATGTGCCGAAGATATGAAAACTAGGCCGAGAAAAGAGAAAGTAAGTGCAATGCTAGAGGAAATTGAGTAGCTTGTTTGCATTCTGTGTTAGATAATGCGACAATATGGCCATGTTTGGGCTGTTATGGCTAATCTACAATACGGCCATGTTTGTGGAACTCTATAAGGGTTGCTATAACTGATCTGCAAGTTTCAAACCCGACGCCACATTACGTATATGCCATCATATCAATGTTATCAGAAAAAAACAATCAGTAAATTATCTGTTCTATGGATAACTTGATAAGATATAAAATAGAATATACTTCGTGGTACACATTCAATTACAGATGTATTTTTCTTCAGACGTTTTAGTTTTTGTCCAGCCACTGATGCTTGTTTCGGTCTCAAGTCTAGTGGATATGTACTAATATTGACTACTCGTGTTTAGCATTTGATATTCATCACGCAATTGAAACTGAATTTTACCCATCATTAACTATTTTTCCAAAGATTTTCGTTCATCAACGTTTAGTCAAATATAGACACTGTCTGGTGTTTGATATGTTCGATAACGTATCAAAGAAGGAGACGGGTATTTTCTGCATTTGTTAAATATTTGCTATTCTGATTATGATACTTGATGTCAATATTGGACAACCATCTCCTCGAAATTGAACATTTGATGTTTAAAGGCCAGCTACAAAATGCATGTGCTGTGCTTTCATAGAAGCCGTTGTTAAAGCTAATGGATTATTAAACATAATTTTTTTTATAAACTGTATATATATGACATGCATTAAGCAAATTCTCGTAATATGATAGTGGTTTTCCTTTTTTTTTAATTATATGTAATTACCGGCTAGATATACCGATAACAAAAAAATGTCTGAAAGTGTTTAATTGTCCCTTTAAGCACACACATTAGCACCAACTTAAACAATAGATTTCAGATAGGACGTTTTAAATTAATTATAACGAGAGAAAGATGCAGTCGAATAATTTTAAAGGAATGTTTTCCTTTACTAGAAAAGGAACATTTGCAATAACATTTCATGTGAGTACATTATGAAAGTAAATACTAACCGCTCTTAGCCTTAGAAATGGACGGACGGACGAACGACAGACGGACGGACGTACGCCCGAAAAGACAGACGGATAGACATACGGATGGACGGACAGGCAAACAGCGGATATACATACAGAAAGGCATACAGACAGCCAGACAAGCCAGCCAACAGACCAGACAGACAGACAGACCAGATAGACAGACACAGCAGACAAGACAGACAGACGGACGGACAAATATACACATAAAGACAATTAAAAGAAACTGCCATAATATTTTGGAGACTAAAATCATGCTTCGTTACTTTGGTTTTGTAGAAGATGGACTCAAGCAACAAGTTGCGGTTGCGTTCCCTACACGTGCAGCTGGGGTCATTGCTCGTGCAGCGGAAAGCCCTCAATTCAAAAGTTACCACGCGACACTTTGAGCTGCTGCGGGAGGCCGTCGACGAGGTACGAGCTAATATGTTTGAACTAATTTCATTCGCCGATACACTCTTACGTATTCACTGAAACCTTATTTTGTGTAACTTTGGATATATCAGAAACCTGAATTGTTTCAAGAAAATGGTATGGCCTAGAACGTCATTCCTATGAGTATGTAAGCTATATCTCACCAGGTACTAGTGTGTAATAGTACGTTAACCACATGTTGTATGCCAAAGTACGTCATCCCTACGTGTATGTATTCTATGACCCACCATGTACTGGTCTATTTGTACGTCATCCCTATGAGTATGTAAGCTTTGTCCCCGGCCTGTACTGGTATGTTCTAGTACGTCATTTCTACGTGTGTGTAATCTACGACCCACCATATACCGGTTAATATCTATGTCCCACTATGTATTTGCAAGTTGTGGTACGTCATTCTGAAATGCGTGTGTTATCTATGTCCCACTATGTATTTGTATGTTGTAGTACGTCATTCTGAAATGCGTGTGTTATCTATGTCCCACTATGTATTTGTATGTTGTAGTAGGTCATTCTGAAATGCGTGTGTTATCTATGTCCCACTATGTATTTGTATGTTGTAGTACGTCATTCTTATGAGTATGTGCTATCAATGTCACACCATATATTTGTTTACACCAGGACGCAGATCCTTACGAGATCAAGGTTCGACTCAATCGGCTGGAGCAGTCACTAAAACAGGAGGGCCTCTATAAGAACGTTAAGGCAGACTTTGTCCAGCTCCGCAAGGAAATACTCGGGGTCAGTGAACTGCTCTTTCTCTTAAGCTGTATTTGATTCCCATATATCATCCACACTGTCTCGGTGCCTGTACAGTGTTACATCATGTTGAAAGCGCACCAAGCCCATGGTCAATGTCTTATGCAAGGATACAAATACTCATAATGCAGTACAGTTTCCATTCCTTCCTGGTTCTCATACGGATAAATATAATATAATATTCTCACAAATATTGTTAGTGGCTGAATAGCCATAATAAGCAGAATTTACTTCAACACGGTGTATAACGATTAAGTACAAATAACTTAATCAGTGCACAATTAATTCATGAAATAGGAGTACAAGACATGTAAGTTAGTATCTATGATTGAGTGTAGTAAATACATGAGTCAATAGTTATAAGGCCCGCTAATAGTGATTGGTTTTGTTTTCATGAAGACCGACCATGGGTGAGAGTACCATGGGCTGGATAAGGGAAAATGGTATCACGCACTCGACTCAATTAACCTAATGAGTAATTTGCACAAATTATTCATTTCACCAATGTATACATGTGCTAAGTCTACATTGCGTTTCGTAGTGACATTTTACTAGAATTTAACGCCTCAAGTCAGAGGTAAATGCAGACGTTACATATATGACTGGTCCGTGTCTTGTTTAAACAAATCATTCAGAACAAGTTTTAACAAACCAATATAGATGGGGACTTGACGATACACCTATACATCCCATCTGGTTATGATTTAAAGAGGCGTGTGTCTTGTAATGGCGGTCTGGGGCTCCGCGGGGTCTCGAGCACGCGGTGAGATCATAGCCGCCCGACTAGCGCCGCGCCTCGGGTCAACGGCCCCACGGGTCGTCGACACCCAATAGTATTCATGTGAACTAGGCCGGCTTTGTTTTTGGTCATGGAACCTAGTAATTTGCCAGGATTGATTAGTCATGTATCAATTTCAAAGAGAACAAACTGTCAAACTGTCAATGAATTGTTTCTGGCATGAAGCTATTGATTACAAGAAAATCATTTTGCATGATTAAATTATCAAAGATATCGGTTGACATCGTATTGTTGTAATATATATCAAAGAAATCGAAATAAGATATTGTTAAATTCGACGTCAAGAAAACGTCTAGCTGCCACCAAATAATAACTTTGGTTTATGTCATTACCTCTGGTTATAGTTGCTACAGTGGACGCCAGGAGATGGGCCTAAACAACAGTCGCTGCCCGGCATTTTGGGGCCAAGGGACCGCACGTTTTACGTGGCGCCAAAAAACGCGGACGACAAAGACCCACCCAGTGGTACACATCAGACGTAAGTAATAAACCTCTGACGTTATATTGTTAATGCTCGAGCAATTCATTTCTATAGGGGCAAACATGACGTGGGGGGATTTTGTAAAGCAGTTATTTCCGCATTTTAAGCGAGTGTTTCGGCTGTGTGCTTTCAACTTGTAGAATTGTTTTGTTGTGTCTGTACGGATCCAAAGGAAGAAGCTTTGGCCGGTTTGGTTGAAGCCGTTCATGGGTAGAAGCTGGGTATTGGTTTAACCATGTTTGCGCGCACTCTGGCTTGTTTGGTTGAAGCCGTTCATGGGTTGAAGTTGGGTATTGGTTTAACCATGTTTGCGCGCACTCTGGCTTGTTTGGCTGAAGCCGTTCATGGGTTGAAGCTGGGTATTGGTTTACCCATGTTTGCGCGCACTCTGGCTTGTTTGGCTGAAGCCGTTCATGGGTTGAAGCTGGGTATTGGTTTAACCATGTTTGCGCGCACTCTGGCTTGTTTGGTTGAAGCCGTTCATGGGTTGAAGCTGGGTATTGGTTTACCCATGTTTGCGCGCACTCTGGCTTGTTTGGTTGAAGCCGTTCATGGGTTGAAGCTGGGTATTGGTTTACCCATGTTTGCGCGCACTCTGGCTTGTTTGGTTGAAGCCGTTCATGGGTTGAAGCTGGGTATTGGTTTAACCATGTTTGCGCGCACTCTGGCTTGTTTGGTTGAAGCCGTTCATGGGTTGAAGCTGTATATTGGTTTAACCATGTTTGCGCGCACTCTGGATTGTTTGGTTGAAGCCGTTCATGGGTTGAAGCTGGGTATTGGTTTAACCATGTTTGCGCGCACTCTGGCTTGTTTGGTTGAAGCCGTTCATGGGTTGAAGCTGTATATTGGTTTAACCATGTTTGCGCGCACTCTGGATTGTTTGGTTGAAGCCGTTCATGGGTTGAAGCTGGGTATTGGTTTACCCATGTTTGCGCGCACTCTGGCTTGTTTGGTTGAAGCCGTTCATGGGTTGAAGCTGGGTATTGGTTTACCCATGTTTGCGCGCACTCTGGATTGTTTGGTTGAAGCCGTTCATGGGTTGAAGCTGGATATTGGTTTAACCATGTTTGCGCGCACTCTGGCTTGTTTGGTTGAAGCCGTTCATGGGTTGAAGCTGGGTATTGGTTTAACCATGTTTGCGCGCACTCTGGCTTGTTTGGTTGAAGCCGTTCATGGGTTGAAGCTGGGTATTGGTTTAACCATGTTTGCGCGCACTCTCGATCAAATTGTTATTATTATAAGTTAATACCTTTTTATTTCAAAAATCGGCATAATTTATCAGTGGGCAAATTTAATTGACAATTGACTTATAAACTTATATTATACAAGTAGCAAATAGGAATTGGCAAAGCAATGAGGCATTGGCATGTCCCAACCGGATTTCCATATCGCCATGATGTTGTCATCTTGTCTCTACTTGGTTTACAGTATACTCTTGTTCTATTTATAGTTTATAGCCATTTAAAATGATAAACGTGTATATTTAAAGAGTACATTCATAGAGTATCTTTTCATGATAAACCATTATTTGAATAGATCATTTTATCAATATCTCATTGATCACCGATGATGGATTTGACAAGCAGTTTAAATATCGCTGAAAATGGTCCCATGTACTTTAATTTTAAGATGTGGAAATGTCAATAAAAATCATGACATACAGTTGGCAGGTAGTTGGTAGTTGGAGATTGTAATATGCAACTACCTGCTAGTCGCCAGTTGGGGACTCGAATAAATAACTACATAATAGTCTATAGATGCTGATGTTGATATTTAGCTACTCGACCATTTCCAGTTCGTTATTTGCAAATATCCATCTACCACCCAGTTGATGGATGGGGATTCAGATTTAAGGAAGCCTAAAAGTCACAGACACAGTAAAGAGTCTAAAGTCACAGATACCATAGGCGGATCCAGGGGGGGGGGGGGGCGGACCCGGCGCGCCCCCCCCCCCTAAAATTTTTCAAGTATATGTATAAATTATTAATATCGTTCCATCATTGTAGATAGCTTTTAAGGTTATGATTTGCTTCACACAAAAAAAATAGATCTCGATTTACCGTGGTTGTATCGAACATCTATTTGGCCACATTGGACTCTTACGAAACATAATTGGTCCGAGACGTTCTGGAACGCTCTTATCGATTTAATTATCTATTATGACGTATTCAGTAGAATGTGTTAGCGTTTGGCTATCCTCCGTTTTTACGGCTATACGCAGGAAGTAAAACGCCGTTCAATCGGACACATGCGTAGTTTTGTAGTGAATATCGGACGGCTGAAATACATGCGGGGAATATCGGACACAACAGTTATTTTAATAAAATATGTTCTGGTTTTATTCCACATTGTGTTGAATGTATTAACCCTGAGAAGTCAGTGAAACAGACGTTTGCTCGTCTGTTTCACTTTTCGGATCGTTCGTCATAATGACTAAATACAATGTACAGAATAGCACCCAGCAGACTACGTTCTGTGCAAACATTTTTTTTTTAATTTGTCTTCACTACTTGCTTAAAGCAGACACTCGGTGTCACTGAACAAACATTAAAGTTTGCCCAATAACTGTATGAATTACTTTTTCCATTTTACCAAGGTCTTTCAATTTATGCGGGGAAAAAACTTGATCTATAGGGAGGTGACGGTCAGCTAAACGGCGTTACTACGTTACAAAGTGTCTCTCGCAGTTCAAGCTTTGTAAAAACAGTGTAAACTATGGAATGCCGGGGCGCAATGCTTCTTGCGAAATGCGAAATACTTCATGCTTTTTGTATAATGTTTAATGTATTTTTGCAAAACGCTTAATGCTTTACGCGAAATGCTTTTTGCGAATTGCTTAATGCGAAATTCTTTTTGCGAAATGCGAAATACGAAAAGCTTCGATTCAATATTTTTTACCGTTGTTAGCATAAATTGAGCAGAATCATTTTGTATGAAATGAAAAAAGGAACACATTAATTTGAAAAATACTTTTATCTGCATGTAATAGAGGTGAAAAATAATACGTTTGTTGTGTCTATTCATTAGAATAACATATATAAACACACCAATACAATATAATATTCAGAAACGGTAAAGAAAAGAGGTGTCCTAGAGAAAATATGCCAGAAAGTCAGTTAGATTGCGAATAGCAAGATGTGCAACTCTGTATATTGCTGTAAACGCGTTAGGTTAGAAAGAGTATCGTTTCTTCCACCGTATAATAATATTTCTGTAGCAGTATCAGTAGCCTATGTCTTACATCCCCTTCACTGCCGGGAGCAGTTCGGAACGTGCACAATATTTCGTCCGATTCAATTTGATTGTGTTATGCCATATGCGAAATGCTTTTTGGGAAATGATTTTTGTGCAAAATGCGAGATGCTAAATGCTTTTAAAATGCTTCATGCGAAATGCGAGATACGAAGGAAATCCGTTATTCAGGAGGTGTTACTATATTTAGATTTCGCATAGCACGAGCTTCCGTAATTCCGTACCCGGCCATTCGATTGGTCGAAAATGAAACTATTGTTCTATACATAGCATTTGCATAACGCATTTCGCAAGAAGCATTGAGCCCCGGCGTTCCATAGTAAACACATGCAATAGTTTAAGAGCTTGAGGCCGTCGCGAAGGCCTCCGACCCCTTGAATTACCATGAAAACACATGGGGGCCTTAGCGGCCAACAGAAGTCAATTTCAGAAGTTACGCCCCCCCCCAACTGAGAAACCTGGATCCGCCACTGGATACAGTAAAGTTTCTAAAGTCACAGACACAGTTAAGCGTCTAAAAGTCACAGACACAGTAAAAAGTCTAAAGTCACAGACACAGTTAAGCGTCTAAAAGTCACAGACACAGTAAAGAGTCTAAAGTCACAGACACAGGAAAGAGTCTAAAGTCACAGACACAGTAAAGAGTCTAAAGTCACAGATACAGTAAAGTGTCTAAAGTCACAGACACAGGAAAGAGTCTAAAGTAACAGAAACAGTAAAGTGTCTAAAGTCACAGACACAGGAAAGAGTCTAAAGTCACAGATACAGTAAAGTGTCTAAAGTCACAGACACAGTAAAGTGTCTAAAGTCACAGACACAGGAAAGAGTCTAAAGTAACAGAAACAGTAAAGTGTCTAAAGTCACAGACACAGTAAAGAGTCTAAAGTCACAGATACAGTAAAGTGTCTAAAGTCACAGATACAGTAAAGTGTCTAAAGTCACAGATACAGTAAAGTGTCTAAAGTCACAGATACAGTAAAGTGTCTAAAGTCACAGATACAGTAAAGTGTCTAAAGTTACAGACACAGTAAAGAGTCTAAAGTTACAGACACAGTAAAGTGTCTAAAGTCACAGACACAGGAAAGAGTCTAAAGTCACAGACACAGTAAAGTGTCTAAAGTCACAGACACAGGAAAGAGTCTAAACTCACAGACACAGTAAAGAGTCTAAAGTTACAGACACAGTAAAGTGTCTAAAGTCACAGACACAGAAAAGAGTCTAAAGTCAAAGATACAGTAAAGTGTCTAAAGTCACAGATACAGTAAAGAGTCTAAAGTCACAGACACAGGAAAGAGTCTTAAGTCACAGACACAGTAAAGAGTCTAAAGTCACAGACACAGTAAAGAGTCTAAAGTCACAGATACAGTAAAGTGTCCAAAGTCACAGTTAAGCGTCTAAAAGTCACAGACACAGTAAAGAGTCTAAAGTCACAGATACAGTAAAGAGTCTAAAGTCACAGACACAGTAAAGAGTCTAAAGTCACAGACACAGTAAAGAGTGTAAAGTCAAAGATACAGTTAAGAGTCTAAACTCACAGACACAGTAAAAAGTCTAAAGTCACAGCTATAGAAGAGTGTCTAAAGTCACAGACACAGGAAAGAGTCTAAAGTCACAGACACAGTAAAGTGTCTAAAGTCACAGACACAGTAAAGAGTCTAAAGTCAAAGATACAGTTAAGAGTCTAAACTCACAGACACAGTAAATAGTCTAAAGTCACAGACACAGTAAAGAGTCTAAAGTCACAGACACAGTAAAAAGTCTAAAGTCACAGATATAGAAGAGTGTCTAAAGTCACAGGCACAGTAAAGAGTCTAAAGTCACAGATATAGTAAATAATCTAAAGTCACGGACACAGTAAAGAGTCTAAACTCACAGACACAGTAAAGAGTCTTAAGTCACAGACACAGTAAAGAGTCTAAAGTCACCGATAGAGAAAAGGGTCTAAAGTCGCAGATACCGTAAATAGTCTAAAGTCACAGATATAAAAGAGTGTCTAAGGTCACACACACGGTAAAGAGTCTTAAGTCACATATATAGTAATGAGTCTAAAGTCACAGACACAGTAAAGAGACTAAAGTCACAGACACAGTCAAGAGTCTAAAGTCACAGACACAATCAAGAGTCTAAAGTCACAGATATAAACGAGTGTCTAAGGTCACACACACGGTAAAGAGTCTTAAGTCACATATATAGTAATGAGTCTAAACTCACAGACACACTAGAGTCTAAAATCACAGACAAAGTAAAGAGTCTAAAGTCGTAGACACAGTAAAGAGTCTCAAGGCACAGACACGGTAAAGAGTCTTAAGTCACAGACACAGTAAAGAGTCTTAAGTCACAGATATAGAAGAGTGTCTAAAGTCACAGACACAGTAAAGAGTCTAAAGTAACAGATATAGTAAATAGTCTAAAGTCACAGACACAGTAAAGAGTCTAAACTCAAAGACAAAGTAAAGAGTCTTAAATCTCAGACACAGTAAAGAGTCTAAAGTCACAGACACAGTAAAGAGTCTAAAGTCACAGACACAGTAAATAGCCTAAAGTCACAGATATAGAAGGGTGTTTGAAGTCACAAACACAGTAAAGAGTCTAAAGTCACATACAACGTAAAGAGTCTAAAATCACAGACACAGTAAAGAGTCTAAAGTCACAGACAACGTAAAGAGTCTAAAATCACAGACACAGTAAAGAGTCTAAAGTCACAGACACAGTTAAGTGTCTTAAATCACATACACGGTAAAGAGTCTAAACTCACAGACACAGTAAAGAGTCTAAAGTCACAGACACAGTGAAGAGTCTAAAGTCACAGACACAGTAAATAGTCTAAAGTAACAGACACAGTTAATAGCCTAAAGTCAAAGATAAAGAAGAGTGTTTGAAGTCTCAAACACAATAAAGAGTCTAAAGTCACAGACACAGTAAAGAGTCTAAAGTCACAGACACAGTAAAGAATCTAAAGTCACAGACACAGTAAAGAGTCTAAAGTCACAGACACAGTAAAGAGTCTAAAGTTACAGACACAGTAAAGAGTCTAAAGTTACAGACACAGTAAAGAGTGTAAAGTCACAGACACAGTAAAGAGCCACAATCACAGACACAGTAAAGAGTCTAAAGTTCCAGACACAGTAAAGAGTCTAAAGTCACAGACACAGTAAAGAGTGTAAAGTCACAGACACAGTAAAGAGCCACAATCACAGACACAGTAAAGAGTCTAAAGTTCCAGACACAGTAAAGAGTGTAAAGTTCCAGACACAGTAAAGAGTCTAAAGTCACAGACACAGTAAAGAGCCACAATCACAGACACAGTAAAGAGTCTAAAGTTCCAGACACAGTAAAGAGTGTAAAGTTCCAGACACAGTAAAGAGTCTAAAGTCACAGACACAGTAAAGAGTGTAAAGTCACAGACACAGTAAAGAGTGTAAAGTCACAGACACAGTAAAGAGTCTAAAGTCACAGACACAGTAAAGAATCTAAAGTTACAGACACAGTAAAGAGTCTAAAGTTACAGACACAGTAAAGAGTGTAAAGTCACAGACACAGTAAAGAGTGTAAAGTCACAGACACAGTAAAGAGCCACAATCACAGACACAGTAAAGAGTCTAAAGTTACAGACACAGTAAAGAGTCTAAAGTTACAGACACAGTAAAGAGCCACAATCACAGACACAGTAAAGAGTCTAAAGTTACAGACACAGTAAAGAGTGTAAAGTCACAGACACAGTAAAGAGTCTAAAGTTACAGACACAGTAAAGAGTGTAAAGTCACAGACACAGTAAAGAGCCACAATCACAGACACAGTAAAGAGTCTAAAGTTACAGACACAGTAAAGAGTGTAAAGTCACAGACACAGTAAAGAGTGTAAAGTCACAGACACAGTAAAGAGTCTAAAGTTACAGACACAGTAAAGAGTCTAAAGTTACAGACACAGTAAAGAGTGTAAAGTCACAGACACAGTAAAGAGTGTAAAGTCACAGACACAGTAAAGAGCCACAATCACAGACACAGTAAAGAGTCTAAAGTTACAGACACAGTAAAGAGTCTAAAGTTACAGACACAGTAAAGAGTGTAAAGTCACAGACACAGTAAAGAGCCACAATCACAGACACAGTAAAGAGTCTAAAGTTACAGACACAGTAAAGAGTCTAAAGTTACAGACACAGTAAAGAGTGTAAAGTCACAGACACAGTAAAGAGCCACAATCACAGACACAGTAAAGAGTCTAAAGTTACAGACACAGTAAAGAGTCTAAAGTCACAGACACAGTAAAGAGTCTAAAGTTACAGACACAGTAAAGAGTCTAAAGTCACAGACACAGTAAAGAGTCTAAAGTCACAGACACAGTAAAGAGTCTAAAGTTACAGACACAGTAAAGAGTCTAAAGTCACAGACACAGTAAAGAGTCTAAAGGTCAGATGCATGTTAACAAAAACAGCTGGTTGGTTGGTAGATATTTCCGAATAACCAACTGGCATTGTGCGAATGACCAACTGGCGGATGAACGAACAAAAGTGTATTAAAAAAGTTTTGTCATGAAAATGCATATTTAGTGTGTGATTCCTTCATATGCGAACCTTTAGACCATTATGAATAGACATAATCCGAAACCCCAACAACCGACTGGATGGCCGTTTTTTTATATTCGCGAATAATCAACAGGAAATGGTCGAGTACTTAAATATCAACATCAACATCTAATTACTATGTTATTCGAATCCCCAACTGTCAAATAACAGGTAGTTGAATATTCGAATTACCAACCACCAACTTCCTCCCAACTTAACCGTCATATGAAAATCGTGTATTTTACTTCAAAGGTACATTCTATATGATGGCCTGTAACAAAACTATATTATCGATAAGTTGCACTCGGTCGTATGGTGTGTTTTGCAGTACCAGGAAGCCCGTAGACAAGAACCGAAAAAGGTTAGGGTCAGATTGTTGCTAGGTGGTTTAGAACTGTTTAACGATGTAATTGCTACCATCATCGGAAATAGTGTCCAGAAAGAGAAACTCGTAAATATTAGATGTTCATTGTTGCTAGATAGCTCTTATTTTGCAGTCAAACGATACAGGTTTTAGACTAGTTTGATGGTAAAACATGTGTTAGCGCCAGTATGTTCTTATATAGTTAAGGTTTTTACTTGACTCCCACACATTTACTAGAACTTAATAACATGTGACGCACACCTCCAGCAAGTTCAAATGCACATACACCATCAGCACCGGAAGATGCACTCACCTCTATAACCGTAGCAGCGTCGGTGCTCGCGGTATGCGTCTAGCAGGTATGGTAATTTTATAAGTCAGAAGGATGAGCAATATAAATATTACTCGCTGTAACCTCTGACAAGTTTCATGAAGGAGACTAATAAACTAAGAAACAACTGACATATATTGCGCAGGGTACAACTGCCTGAATGTTTGGACTGTGTTTTAAACAACATGGTATCGTTTTGTTTATTCTATGACCATGTTTTATAATCTTATGTGTAAAGCACAGGTGCAGCGCTGTCATTTGGCCCTATCAAAACAGATAAAATAGTGTGTCCAAAACTAGAAGTAGCACAAATGAATACGTAGAAGATATTCTGTATGTTCGGATGTCTTCATTTAGGCAAAAACAGTTAGCGGGCGGACTGTCGGCAGACGACATGCGGTTGTTGAACTCCGCCATCGGCAAGCTCTACCGCCATCTCCAGTTGAGCCAGAAAGAACCGGAACTGACTTCATCGGAGATAACGCAGCGCGAGACGACAGTACAGAAGGAGAACGTGAACGTCCTGACGTTATCGCACGTGCAACCCGATGAATCGTTCCACGACATCGTGCTCAAACTGCGCAACTTCGAGAAGGAGTTCCAGCGGCAGAAGGTCCAACAACACCGGGAGCTCCGCAGGTGAGCGGACTGCGACAAGTAGTAGTAATGTTTTATCAAGAAAAGGAAAAATCACAGAAATCTATTTCTGAAACCTGAGCTAACACACATAAGGTCAACCAGCAAATTAGATATAAATAATACCCAAATGATTGTATTTTCCTGCACTTCCAATCTTTTTGGAATATGAAATTTGCTCCATCGTGTGTTTTTAGTTTTAGTTTAAGCGAGAATTGGTAAAATATCACGCAGAGTGTTTTTATTACACGGTAAAACCCTGCATTAAGCTTTGTATTCTAAAAAATCAAATAAGTGAAGAAAGGTAGGACAACATTCGAAAGTGTCTTGATAAATGTTGAATTTCAAATCGGAAAAAATGGTAATTCTCACGACAGGTTCGGTAAAGACGTCAAAACTACCATTAAGACTATTGTTACAACCGGGAAGTTTGGACTTGATTGACAAGAAAAATATATATAAATTGAAACAAATACGATTTTTCATGAACAGAAAGATGAAAGATTGTTCTTTCATATGGTATATCCTTTGAGGATGTCTATCCGACAGGGAAAGCACTTTCCAAATGCCTCTCGTTCAACAAGTTTACATGTGTAGATAACAATGGAACTCATTCTTCATTTTGGTTGTTTCAGATTACAAGAAGAAATCAAAAGACTTAACAAAATCTCTGTAGAACTACGAAAGGAAAACGAAAGGTAACTACTGAATTTATGTCCTTAATATATTTTTTTCTGTTATGACGTGCTGTATAGATTATTAACATACGGATGTCACATGTACAATGTATTCTTATATAACCTCTGTGTTTTCCCGTGCGTGTGCAGGATGAAGGGCGTCCAACCGATCCAGACGAAGGCGAAGGGGAAGCAAGTGGAGCGTCTGGAGGAGAGGTAAGCGGCCCGGGGCTCAATTCGCCGTCCACCACGATAAAAACTGAGTCTTATATTAAAGTGACACTCTAATTCAAAATCAATACATACACATGTATAACAAAACTATATGTTGAGTGATACACTTTTAGCATTTATGATAAATATTAATTACTGATATCAAGATTGTAACCGTATACGAGTATTTAATAGCTAAAACGCAATGCTATTAAATGATTGGTGAGTGCTAAAAGAATTACTGTGATCTACTATAGTCTCATAAGGTAGAAATACCATGTTTTCTGCACCTTTTTTTCAAATAAAACTCGGTATTCTTCATAAGAACGATTGTTTTAAGCATTTATTCATCCTTTTTGGTATATCAAAACATTTGTATTTATTGTGGTCAATCTTATTTGGGAGTAAGAGTGCATCTTTAAATTCGATCCGTTTTGTAAAAAAAGCTCAATATAGTCAGTCCTTTTCGTTAAGACCGGATGTTCTAGTCGGTTTACTTAATCTAGACATACCCTTGCCTTTAAGTACCCTGAACTGACGTGTCCATGTTTCAGGCACCGGACGGAGAAGAAGGACATGGAGGACAAGATCCATGTGCTGGAGAGCGGCATGCGGAGGAACTTCGCACAGTACGTATACAGATGTGGGTGGGGAGGTACAGGGACCCGGGGCTTACCTGGCGGGGGTTCAAAGGGGACAGGCACTACCAGGGAACGGTTTTAACATGGGTACAGGGCTTATTGGGATGCATGGCTAATGGGGGCATGCAGTATACAAAACACAGTGCTAGTTATACGGTTTTTAGTATTTGTGCTGCTCAAAAGTCTTTGTTCTGATCAGTTATCATTAAAGCTCGGATCTTTTAATAACGTGATAAGGATTGTTGTTAAATTAATATTTCATTGATTACACTTAAAGCCATGTTTCGACGTTACCTGTGGGATACTAAAGCTTTAATGACAAGAGATGATTGGATCAAACTACATAAGTCTCTTTCTAATCGCCTTATTCAATATAATGCAAAAATGCAATTATCAGTTTAACATTGCAGCCTATTAAATGACAGAGATGAGGTCCGCGCTCAGGTGCGCACGGACGTAGAAAGTCTGCAAGCGTCTATTGACAACATCCACAACCTCGTACTGGGTCACCGGTGGGATCGGGCCCTCAATTCCGGTGGAGATGAGGCGGACCTGCTACCCACCAGGGACCTCCTCAACATGCTCACGAGCGTCGCCGGCGGCATCCAGGTCCTCAAGACTAAAAATACAGACCTCTCAAGGTATATAACTAAACAAGTCATTACTTACGTCAGTTATATTGACATGTTCTGTTGCGTCCGTTCTGTTGCTCCAAATATAACTGTTTAATATATAATGGTTAATTATATGAACAAGCCTATGTGCATCGCAAAATCAGTTATATATGTGCTGGATATAATATTGTTCCTTCCCATTTTCTGTTGTAGGAGGGTGGAGGAGTTGACTACGTGGCGGCGGTGCCTGAAGGAGGTTGACCGGGAGGTCGGCCGCTTCGCTCGTGCCTTCTCGGAGGATGACGAGGCCGAGAAAACCGCACTGGGTCACGAGACGGATCCACACAACCTCCTCGCTCAATGCAAAATCAAGCTCCAGAAAACGAAAGATAACATCAACACGAAGATTAAGAACCATGGAGACACGACAAGGTGCCGTGAGGGGGGGGGGGGGTAATTTGGTCAACAGCTGTAATTTGCTCAAAGTTTCGATAGCATATAATATTATTATATACCAGTATTACGTCGGTAGACCTTAGATCTTTTTTCAATAGACTTATAATACATGTTAAGATTTAAAAAGCGTTTTCTATGACACATTATTATTCGTCGATGTTTTACAGCATTATAAAGCGGAAAGAGCGTGATGTGATCAAGTACCGGAAGTCTATGGACGAGTTGCAAGGTGAGATCTGCCGGCTGCACGAGCAGGTGATTTCCGTTCAGATCCAGGACATCTCCATCTCCATGCCGGAACTCGACCGCCGTCACGAGGCTGGGTACCGCTCAGATCGCTCAGATGGCTCCGCGGACGATCTGCCGGAAGCTGACCGCCAGGAGCATATGGACCTCATCGACAAGATCCGCCAAATAGGCACTTTGGTCACACACTTTCAACAGTATGTGTTTCCGCCATGCCCTTTTTTACCAAATAACCCATTTTAAAGAATTCAGGCCTTATGGAAGTTGTCAATTTGGGATTAAAACTATATGTTCATTGAGTTATACTCTCTTTCATCATTCTGTATTCAGGCTGATCATCGACCGGACCGGGATCCTGAATAAGATGGAGAACGACATGCTGCCGCTCAAGATCCGCGTCAACCGCCTACACGAGGAGATAACCAAGGCGATGTCGTCACCAGGCTCACCCGAACATGACCCGGCAGACGACATCGGCAGAGGCAGACGTGCCTTCTCGCCAGACGATGCAAACCCTAATGTGATTTCAAAAGAAATAAGCAATATGCTCAGGAAACTTTCAAAAATGGAGCTCTCTATCAGACATTTGCTAGAAACGTATGCGTCAAGTCACGGGAGAGCATCTATATAGTGCATGTTAAGGGAAATGAAGATTTGCTAAGGGGGATGATGCGGCATGGGAAAACCTGCTACATCATATAGTTATATTCATAAAGGTTTTCAACGAAACGAGTATGTCTGACCGTTTAACGATTTGAGTACATTTACCAAAGATTCTGTGTTCGTGGCGTGAGCTGTCTCTATATTCCGTGTGGTCCGTGTGGTCCTTTGTGGTCCGTTGTGGGCCGTGTGGTCCGTTGTGGTCCGTGTGGTCCATGTTTCCCTATGATTAACCATCACAATCTGGTGGTACTGTTTTCAAAGCTGTGATACTTGTTAAACTGTGATATTGTTGCTGTTTTATGTTGTAACTATGACAAGTCATGACATTTTCATATGCATTATTTGTAAACTATTAAACGTTTTACGTTATTATATCAACAAACGGTCACTGCATGCACAAATGTAACTAAAGGGAAGTCATCCAAAAACAAAGGTTTAGGCCGTTTATGTGCCCAACAACCTCTTTTACTTACCTCCCCTGGTGAACTCCGCAAATATGATTAGAATGCATTTTATTTCAAGATGCCTTTTAATTGGATTTTTTAGCTGATCTGTTGGATGATGATGATGATGATGATGATGATGATGATGATGATGATGATGATGATGATGATGATGATGATGATGACGATTGTGATATTTGATGGTGATGACGATGACGATGATGATGATGATGGTGGTGGTGATGGTGGTGGTGGTGATGGTGATGGTGGTGGTGGTGATGGTGTTGGTGATGACGATGACGATGACGATGACGATGATGGTGGTGGTGGTGATGGTGATGGTGATGACGATGACGATGATGATGATGATGGTGGTGGTGATGGTGGTGGTGGTGATGGTGATGGTGATGACGATGACGATGATGATGATGATGAAAAGCAAAAGAAATAATGGACTAGACATCACTTTAATTACATTATTTATACATTATCTGTTTAAATCCCTGAATTATCCTGTGGTCGGTAATATATACGACAGTAGTTTACCATCAATGCTATGCTATAAAGAAAGAAAGAAAGGTGAAGTTTAGAGTCTTGAGTCTGAACTCAGACGTGAGACTGTTCGTAAACATTGCCCTTTATTTTGCCCACAGATCCATCGGCCTCGCTTCTTTTGTCATAACGTTTTAGATGTTCCAATGGACAAGATATAGATCAAAGTTAGCACATCGGAGAATTCTTCATAATTCAGATACAATAAATCCATACAATCATATTGTATTAAATAAGGGGAAAATGAATTCCTCATTATAAATTATCCTTTCAATGGTCGGTGATCATTTAGTCATTCATTACATGGTTATCGTGTAATGTGAATGTTTGTGATTGCTTCAATCAAGGACTTTTAACAAATTGAGCGCTGAATTGGGCTCACTTGTCGCACAGTATGTTAATATCGTTTCAATACTAACTATTCAGTTTTGAAAGGTCCATATATCTCCGCAATTTGACAAGGTACACAGAAATCAATTCAAATGGACTGGGTCTTTATCAGGCAGTGTATGCGTATATTTACGTTTGAAACTGGAATAGATTTCAATGTTGTATGGAGTGCTGCAGGGTCGGCGATTCTGAATGGGGCTCAACCTTCAGTGGTTTAAGACAATGGTTCAAACACAGCGATAATTGGTTGGTCTATCAGTGTCTGATCGTATAACACCCGTTTACATGGACTGAGAAGTGTCGAATTCCAGTATCTACTATACCGTACATTGTGGAGTAATCTAATATCGAGAGAAAATGACATTCGTACTTAAGAAGTATATTTACAGGAACTGATACCATGGAGTAAACAGACAAGTTAGTACTTTCATATTGAAGAAATGGGTTTTGATTAAATGTAGATAATTTAACAGTTTTCATGTACTTCGTAATTACGATTGATGTATATAACAATTAACGTCTAAACTGAGATTCAATTGAATATCACCTGATATAATCAAATATTTATTAATTCAATATTGATATTGCTCAAATGCCTGCTAGTGTTCGACAATCTGTGCCTAATGTCCTTACTTCATTATTTGGTTAGTGTTTAGCTTGTACAAAGCCCCGTATTCGCTATAATAATGTACCAGTGATTTGTAATAGAAAAGTGTTTTGCGCTATATATTATAAGATTGACTATTAACCTCTGGAGATTTTACATCAAAGTAGTTTTAAACATATGCTTGGACAATTGAATTCTCCTGTTCGTTGAGTTAAAAATCTTATAGCTTCAAGGATGTATGATTTTACGTTGATCTGTATAAGCTCAACAAATGTTTTTTTTAAATCATAGAAAAATAATGAAAAGGTAACCTTCCTATAGATGGAAACTGGAGTCGAGCGAACTCTTCAAACACTTGTTAAGACGTTTACGATCGTGATGAGTGTAGGGTAAACACACAGAGTTCTTACCCCGTGAGAAAAACCTTCTAATCATTGTTTAACGTCTTTTCATCTTGGTTCGTAATCAGGTCGCCAGTTAACATTACGATGTCAATGTTAATGTCAATGATGTCAATGTTAAAGTGAAGGCTTGATTTGTTAAATTTTCCAGGATAAGAAAGTGCGTACGTAGTCATGGACGGAGACCCGCCAGGAAAAGAGCTTCCCGGAAATGACCTTTCGGGTAGCAAAGATGCGGATGGCGGAGACGGTGTAGGTGCAGGATTACCATCTTCCATAGAAGACGCTCCCAAAGAGATTGAGCCTGAAGCGTTGACGGCGGAGACAGAGCTAGACAGATTTGTGGAGGGGGAGTTCAAACAGCAAGACGACACTTTCATCACGGAAGTGCGCATGGTCGACGACTCTGGGCGGGGCGAAGGGGTCGGCAGGCGGCGGCTCACTAAGGAAGATGAGGACCTAGGCATCTACGACGACACGGACGATGGCGACGATCTGAGCGACTCGGAACTTGAGCTGGAGCGGCTCCGGGAGGAGAAACGAAAGCGTGAGGAGGAGGAGAGACAAGAGGAAGAGCACCGCAAGGAGGCCGAACGGAAGGCAGCGTTAGAAGAGCGACTTCGGATGGAGAGGGAACAGGAGAGGGAGCTAGCTATGAAAGCCAAAACACCCCCTGACACGACAATCGCCATATTTGAGAAACCAGAAATTACCCCGCGCCCGGATGCGGGCGCGTCAAGCAGGACGAGTGCGCGGTCATGGTCGGATCCAAAATTTCTACAGGGACTCAGTCTGAAGGAGATATACTGGCGGTCTGGAGGCCCCGATCAGCCAACAGTCACCACCAGCATGGCATCACAGATCGAACATTCCATGTAAGTTGTAGAAGGGAAGTAAATTATAAACGTTTTCACTACTTCATCATTATCGGTTAACTCCCTTACAATTTAGTTTCATCTGTTTAAAGCTTTGTTTAAATTATTTACAAAGGTAACTGATATGGAGATATATACGAGACATTCTTATGACTGTCATGTCTTTTTAGATTGATACATGATGATCATAATTATCCATCAAAATATCACATGATCGTAATCATTGTCTGCCATAGACGTAATTTGTTCAGTTTATTGTCTATTGGCATACCAAGTGAATTCGATACACTCAACTTGTTTGTTCCAACAAGTCTGTCAATGTGGATGCAGTGCATCAAAGAGGTTTGGTTTCGCTCCTTTACAGAGGTCTGTTGCTTGAGTGCAGAGCTTTTGTCAGGATAAAGACAATGGATGCCTATGAATGATTCATTTACACATGTGTAATCCAACAAGAGTCAAATATAAGTTTTGCATTATTTCGTCTTGTCTAATTGATCACATGGTACCAGGGTAAACCTTTTTTTTACAAATGCAGCAAATGACGAATACCAAACTAGTTCATTTAAGCAATGGAAAGGCCTTCGCGATCAGATCAGCTAAACACTCGTAATTACATGGGTATAATGATAATTATTTCTTTCTGACTAATAACGCGAACAATGGAGAATTTTAAAATTGTTAAAAAAGAATTCAACACAAAGGCTATTGCTGGCAATAATAGGAGAAGAAAATGTGACACTGTAGGGAGAGATAACATTGAAATGGTTCTGTTGACACCACCGGCAAGAGAAAACACACAAACAGATATCTTCACTGGCAGAAGTAACACGTCGACGGATGGCAATATTGAGAGTGTTATAAACGAGGTGAACTATCACACAGGCGAACCGTTCTTGCTGAATGTCGACATTTTCAAGAAGCGCGAGATCAAGCCTGGAGTTGGGATTGCATTTCATACTCCTGGGAAGTCGTTCGGTGATTGTGCTTCAGCCGAGGGCCTGTTAGCACTACATGACGATCCTGAGATATCGGAGGACTTGCAGGTTGAACGGGAAATGGAGCGGCTGCTGATGGGCGGCTCCACGGAGCCCTTGGACAGCGAGGAGGAGGTAGCGGTTGACGAGCAGCTCCGGTGCCTAGAAGTCGCTAGGTCGGAAGTGGACGACCGATTCTCCCGTGCCAGTAGGGACACGTTTACCACCACACTTAGGACGGGGCTTTCAACGCGAACTATACCGGAACTTAACCTTTCCTGGGATAGTACGGCCGTTAGCTCTACTTCGCGCTCCGGAGTATTGTCAGCCTACACGAATCAGTATCTTCACAACACCGCCTCCATATTTGGGTCAACGGGCGGTCAAAAGAAGACGCGACAGGGACAAAGGAGGCGGGCAATGTTGGGCGTAAGGTGGGACAGTCGGATAGAGGACGGTGGAGGCATAAGGAAGCTCTTTAGCTTTGAATGTTCGACGAGGAAACCAGACACTGGCTTGAGCGACCGATGTTTTGAATCATCAAGGTTTGTCTCAGTATCAGCCTTTATTTAAAGATGCATGCAGCAGCCTAAACTTCATGATTGTATTTTCACAAATAGCAGTGTAATGATTTCATAAGGTTCGGTACTGGTACTGTTCCATGTTTCATACGGCAGGCATACCTATGTTGCTTCGACAGTTGCCAGAGACACTTATTTGATATTGGGCCTTTTTGAACTTTTAAATGTCCATCATGAACAAACTGAATGGCAATGAATGGCAAACAACTGATAAGAGGCCTGATCAATACACAAACACGACAGTTTAACAGGATTCCCCTCCTGGTTAAACATAGACACACACAGTGCAAATATATTATTTTACTTATTTTACTTGTAAATTACTTTCTAATGGTTGAACTTTTCAATTTATTTCTCTTTTCTTGTATGGGTGACAGGAAAGATCTATTCTGTAACTTGTCGCCAGTGTTTGCTGAGAGATATGATCAGATATCGCGACGGATAAATGATACTTTCTATCAGATCGATGCCTCCTAAATGATTGCCTACTATGTTTGCGATTATTTGTCATCAAATTTTCATCAGAAGATCGACACTTTGTATAAATTATCCAGGTTTCACTGCTTATATTATGTATTCAAAAAACAATGAAGTTATAACAGTAAATACTTTTCGAAGTAAGTGTGCAAACTAAAGTTTGATATGGATATAGAAGTCAGTGCCTCTGATCTCTCTGTGATAATGGAGTCCCTCCACGCAAATATACCTTTGCGGGCGAAACTAAGTTTGACGTCGCGTCAAAAGTAAGTACAACTCTACGAATCCATGTGTTATTGCCATTACCTGGTATAGCGATGTATTAGTTCACATGTTTCGGTCTCCCACACAAGAGGTCGAGGGTTCGAAATATTTTTCATATCAGCTTATAGCTGTCACAACGATCGAGCTCACTATAATTACCCTTATTAAGTCTGGACATTTTAACAGAAACACAAGACATTTTAACAGAAAGTAGACTCAATATCAGTTTGCTATTGCGACGCTGAAAATTACCATACATACAAAAGGTTTCAGAGGCTCCAAAATCAAATAATGGTAAAATGCTTGCACAGCAAACAACTCGTAATAAAGCGACGGCGCTAGTTCATTTTGTTAACAGATTTACATGTGTACATGTCTGTGCTGTACAGAAAGAAAAGCCATTGTACTAATATTTCCTTTTAATTCTAACTCAAATCTGAACTTTGGCATTGCTCCATGTAAGGAAGTAATCTGTTTAATGTAGTGTTTTCTTTACATTAATAATGTGAAAGTTCGTGTTAAAGTACTGCTAATGATCGTACAGGGATCGGCAAGAACATTTTAGTTGTTCAAACACTTCGTCTGAGTGTTTCCATTCAAGTGCCATGTCTGTAAATATTTGCCGAATGGACGGTGGCTTTTACTCAGAAATGGTACCATAATACGAAGACATATTTTCCTTTGCCTGATATGGATGGTTATAGTTTCGTAACAAGTATCTTTGGAGTCGGTGAATAGTTGTGACAATAAAGACAATGGTGCGGATACATGGATATTTCAGCAACATAAATAATACTAAATAGACTGTGGAGAAAAAACTTGTATACGGTGTAATCCATAAGTTTGAATATACCGGAATAGCTGTGGCAATGAGCCGTGAAGTTCAACTACCAGATCCCGTGGTTTACCAGCGGACTTCCGGGGAGCTGCTTCCAGGGCCGCCCGCACCAGCCACAAGGACCCTCGACCACGCATGCGCGGCCTGCAGGAACATTGGCACATTCTTTGGAGGGCGAAGGTAAAACTTACCATGCTGAAATATAATAAGTCGAGATTCTTTAAAAATCAACAGAAATCATGCGCTCATGCCGCAAACTGAGAAGAATTCGTCAAGCAAGGAGCAAGGAGTTTAATGATTCTTTTGTAGGGCGAGGATGAATACCGCTGACTTATTTGCATGTTGCACAACACAGTTACATCGTGTCACACTACAATAAGCCCGGCTTGATAAAATGTTCCTTTAAGTGCAATTAAAAATATTTTTGGAGTTAAGCAAATACATAAGAATCAAACGGCGTATGAAATTTGCGATTTCAATGTTGACTTATCCTCATAAATTTACTATATAAGTCTTATTCTAGACCCTTCTGACAAGTGGCTTTGCTCTGATGTTTGATTTCTTTTGATGGTGCTCTGTAAGTCCCTATCTGATCACCATTTACCCTGCTCATAATCGCCGTATGGTAGCAGATAAAGTCACTGTAAAACAGATCATTCATTATCCTAAGAGGTAAAATTGACACGTTTACGAATGGCAAGTTTTCTTCACCTTGGATTTGTAAATATTGACAATATCTACATTATACCAATGTTTTAAGATGTTATATTTGGATTATGTTTTACATATTGATTTTAAACGATACTGTATTTACAATTAACTTTCAGCGGATTTATGATTTTGAATGAAAACGGCTTAATCTAAGACTTTTCAAAAGCCGTCTATTAGAGGGGCCATTGTGAAACTTAAAAAGCAAACATCATTACAGGTTCCTGATATACATTTGAAAGATGTTCGTTTTGCCATTAAACCCTGGATTTATGGAAATGATTGAATTTTAAGTTCCGTGGGTTTACAATGGTATATCGGATGGAATTTGATATGACAGCTTCAGTATAAATGAAAGGCCATATTTCAATTTAATTTGTATTGCAGTTTTATTAAATGTCTTGTTAAAGGCGTCAATGATAATGTAGTCATTTAAGGATTTGAAATGACAAATTGCTGTTTAATATTAATGAAATAAATAAATAGTAGGTTCACAATCGCAAACTATTTTAACCTGGAATATATTGATGTGGTATATTCTTTTGTCATCTTGGATTTTAAGCATTGGAATTTCACCCCTTAAGGAGCGTACTGCATTCTTTGAGCTGGATTGATTGAACAGTTGAACAGAGAAAAATAGAGTTTGAATACATATAATTGTTATGATTATAAACACTATTTGGAAAAGAGATTCCCAAAATGCTTGTTGCCGATGTGTATGTGTATTTATTTCCTGAATGGAAATCTGCTACAGCGGCAATCCCTCAGCTGGACTAAATTAGGGAAAGGTACATTCTGTACATAGTAATTCCCGGTTTGACCGGAAGTGTTGGCAATGTCTCAGGAGAGATCGTTCTGTGTTGAGATCGTGTACCGGGAGAATGAACGGGTGTACGGGTCCACGCCCCTTTCCCAGGCCCTCACAGAGGCAGAAACGGAGACTAGGTCAGAGGGGTACTCCTCGCTCCACCGTTCAATTCCGACCCCGGACAGCTCGTACCGCCACAGGACTAATCCGTCACCGCTCGGTTCACCCCATGACTCACCAAGACACGTGCACTTCAGGTACTCGTGTCGTGCTCCAAGTCTTCCAAACGAAAGGTTCTCGTCGAAAATCAGCTTAATAAATTTGGGTTGGAACAAAAGTATTCGATGGTCTTCGGTTGGTTACATCAATATGTTGTCAAACCAGGATTCCTCGAGTGAAAGGGGGCTTTAGCAGATTTCTATAATATATCGATCGTGTTTGGAATTTATATTCATTTCCTCTTTAATCAATTATGTATATGTTCAGAAAAATAGCACGTGGTACAAATGTCTTTGTCTTGAACATATCAATTTCACCATAGCTTAAAATCTTATTATCCTGTAATGCGATTAATTTCATTCGTGCGCAATCATTAATGTATTAAGAAGTCAGGTTATAACTGAGGGTTATTTTATAAAATCTATGTTCAATTTTATGTATGACCAGTTCCTATAGTTCCTGGTAATTACAAAAATTGAACACAGCCGTTTGTTACGTCTGATCTTAATTACCCAATAATCGGTTATCGATAGGTTCTGTATACCTTTCAGCAAAATAATATTACTGAATAGACGCAATGTTAAGTATAGGAGTCCTTAACGGTAATTGAACTTACACATGTGGCATTCTGAAGATCCTGGCTGTTGAACAAATTATTGAAGTTCATTGAAATGCCACCGGATAACTTCAAGACTGTACTATGGCACATAGCGTTCGAGTTGATTTTTAAGTCTTCTTATGTAACAAGAGAACAATCTTTTTTCACACTGCACACAATAGTTTCACATGTCGAAATACACATATACATCTATTTAAGTGATCATTTATTAGTTCTAAAAAGTTAAATTTTGAACAATAACATATATTTTATATTGCGTCTAATCGTTGTCTGTTGAGGTTGCCATCAAGGCGTGCATGCTGCAGTGCTTCTACTCCACCTCACGTCATTACGTATGTACGCATTTACATGTATCACCATAAACGAGGCCATATTTGACATGATCCTAACAGCCTTTGTATGTGTTTCAGAAACGCGTCTCGGCTTGCGTTGGAGTCCCGAGAGGCGATGTTCCGGCGGGCAATGTCGCTGCTGTCCGCCAGGTGCGCGTCCGTGCGGCACGAGGCGGGTGACGGGGAGCCGGCGCTGCTCGCTGGCCAGCCGCCCAAGTACTTTTTCGTCACCCAGGATAAGCCTGTACCCATGGAGCCACTCAAGGTTATGGCGGCATAAAACTGTCATGCGTGTGAATTTAATGCATGGGGCATTGTGTGTGCAATTGTTGAATATCAATAATTATCGATAGAAATACTAATGTTACTTAAATAGCAATAGATAAATGTCTTAGTGCAACTATAAAAATACTAAATCATATTTATTTATTTTCCAGTCATTACTTTCTTATTTAAAATACCACTTTGTTTTCTATCCAGGCCTGGCGCGGTTATAACGGAAATATATACTTTGAGCCTATCAACATCAATCCCCTGAAGGTCGACATGGACGAGACCCGTGCAAAGACGTCCCTGCCTCGCACCACTGAACATCCACGTGCACAAACTTCCGGCCCGCGGTTTCGCCCCGTCATGGGCAAGGAAAACAGGTCACAGGACAGCCGCAGCGAGTCGAGACTGACCAACAAGAGCTCTGATGGAAGCAGGCGGGCTTCCATGCGGCCTCTGGCGTTCTTAGACAAGCAGTCTGTTTTTAACCAGTTCAACGAAAGCATCCAAGAAGACCTCGTGTTGTTGGAGGGCCAGGAGAGCACGGGCAGCCTGGCGGTGCGGCCGCGGACGTACCCGGACCGCTACAGCAAGGATAAGGAGCGCGACATGCAGTACAACAAGGAAAGAATCAGGAAGGGTTCCGTGGCTCATAAACTGTATGTGGAAAACAAATCCAAACAGAAGCCCAAGCTAACAGTAAGTGGCGGGAAATTCACACCGCCTAATTCGCTTTCGCCATTGTTACGGACACAGACTCAGTATTCTCTGAGCAATCAAAGACTGACAACAAATAGCCCTGATCCGTACCACCTGAACGAGTCCAAGTTACCTCCTCTGGACCAGATACGGGCCAGCATTAAGCACATGGACAGTCAGTCGGGCGGCAAGGGCCGGCCTTACAACCGACCGGTCACTATGACCGACGACATGAAACCGTTTGTGAAGTACAGCCATGACGTGAAGACCAAGTTCGCCCAGCAGGCCAACATCTGCTGATAGCATACTAGAACGTCGTGTAGTATGTGTTTTCTATAGTTGTGCACGCTGACTCAATAAGGCATCATACTCGGGAGGATGTTTAAAGCGCGAAGTGTTTACATTTAACTGTGATAAAGTTGTAATATGTTCGTGGCTTATAACTAGTAGAATTTACTTATCAATTGTCTAGTCGGGCTGTGTTTTACTTGTTTTCAAAGTGTTGGTCAGTGTCCTAGTATGAATTAATATAGCCTTTGATATAAAACTGACGCATTTACAATTCCATGTGATGAAGCATTAGCTGATAGGTGATATTCGTCAGGGTGCCAAAGTCTGCTGTTGTATTTAGATTTTGCTAGACAAATACTCCCAATATATAAGATATATATATTTTATGTACACGTGTTCTTTTGTTGACTTACTATGTACGTTCATAAATATTTATCTTTAAAAAAGGATTAGTATATTTTATTATATTGAAATGTTCAAAACTTAAACAAAGACTTTGTAAATGATGCGAGGACTAGCAAGGCTGTTTTTTTCAGTCGATCAAGGGGGAGGGGGGAGGGGGCATAAGCAGACAATTACCAAAGGCAGAGTTGTGGGAAAAACTACACTCAAGATATTGTTTGTTTCATTTACAAGTTTTACTAATATATTCAACTCTTTTTAAAAAATAAGAATCAATTTAACAAGGGCTGTCGTACGTATGACAGCCTGTATGCGATAGCGTGCTCGACTATACGCCGCTTCTTCTTAGAAATAAATACAATAATGCAATAATGATTAAGCATTATACTGTCAATCGCAATAAAAAGAAGTCAAATTTAAAAGAAAAGGAAACGCCGCAACGCCACTTAACCAGATTTTCAATGATTGACAGAAGAACTTTAGCCTTCGTTGTGAGCTTCAGTTTAAACTGTTTGTTTTTTTCTATTTTTAGTGACAGTGACCCTCACAATATGTCAACCTGAACTCAAGTTATTCAGTACCAAACGGTTATCTATTTTAAGTAACAGTGACCTTGACCCTAGATGGGCCAACACAATCCCATGAAATGTCTCCATACACTATTCCTATATACCAAGTTTGATCATAATATGTCTACCCTAACAAAAGTTATTCAGCACAAACCATTTTTTTATTAATTGAATGAAGAGGATAGAAGTTATTATTAACATCCTAACTTGCCTTAAAACTTGAACCTGACACATTGGGCCTAAAAACTTAAACCTAAGTCAAACTGGGGGCATAATTTGTATTAGGATAATATGGAGTTATGTAACCTCATGTGTGATAGTTCTGAAGAACTGTGTAATTTATTAAGTAAATTAAATGAAGGTTAATGTAGTTATAAGTAAAAAATGCCAACTTGCCCTAAAACTTTAACCGGAGGACAATGCAAACGCCAGGGCGAGTTGTAAAGCCTCCTTATTCTTTGAATAGTCGGGCTTAAAAGGTCGATCTAGAGGACCTTTTGTTGTGACCTTGGAACCCTGGACCTTGTGTTGTGATCTCCAAACCCTGGATCATTAAGTGTGACCTTGACACCCTGGACCCTGTATTGACATTGAAACCCTGGAGACTGTCATGTGACCTTGAAACCCTGCATTGGGACCTTCAAACCCTGGACCTTGTATTGATCTTGAAACCCTGGACCTTGTATTAATACGAGACCTTGAAGCCCTGGATTGACCTTGAAACCCTAAACCCTGTATTGACATTGAAACCGTTGACCATGCTGACCTTAAAACCCTGGACCTAGTATTTTGACCTCGAAACCCTGGACCCTGTATTGTGACCTTGAAGTCCTGGACCCTGTATTTTGACCTTGAAACTCTGGACCCTGCATTTACCATGAAATCCTGGACCATGTATTGTGACCTTGAAACTCTGGGCAATGTAGTGACCTTGAAACCCTGGACTCGGTATTTTGACTTTGAAACCCTGGACTCTGTATTTTGACCTTAAAACCCTGGACCCTGTATTACCCTTGAAATTCTGGACCTTGTATTGTGACATTAAAAAGCTGGACCCTGTGTTGACCTTGAAATTCTAGACCCTGTATTGTGACCTTGAAATCATTGACCTTGTTTTGTGACCTTGAAACCCTGCACCATGTATCGACTTTGAAACCCTGGAACCTTAATTGACCTTGAAACTCTGGACCCTGTATTGTGACCTTGAAACCCTGACCTTGTGTTGTGACCTTGGAACCCTGGACCTTGTATTGTAATTTTGAAACCCTGAACGTTTATTGTGATATTGACATTGAGCTGGACCATGTATTGTTACCTTGAAACTCTTGACCCTGTTTTGTGACCTTGAAATCCAGGACCTTGTTTTGTGACCCTGAAACCCTGGGCCCTCTATTGTGACCTTGAATTTCTGGACCTTGTATTGAGACCTTGAGAACCTGAATCTTGTATTAATCTTGAATCCCTGGACTCTGTATTGTGAAATTGACCTTGAGCTGATACATATTGTGATCTACACTTTGCTTTAATGGTAAGGTGGTAGAACAAAAACAGTATTCCTGTAAGGTGTTTATTACAACAGAAATCTTAAACTACATCACTTCACAGGTGATAGAAGCATATTCCGACATAACAAAATATCACAGACGTTAGATAATCATGATCACATTCTATAACAGTACAGACATTGTGGACGGAGTTCAAGAAACAAAATACTGACAATATGACAACTTGACAACAATAATTAATATGATCATTCATTTATTATTATTACTATTATTATAATATTTGATGCTGAATGAGGTTACCCTCTTTAGTTTTTAAATATGATACCAACAGCATTATATGTTCACAATTGTAAGTTATTATTAATCTACAAATATAAAGAAAACCATATACTAAAGTTAAGTTAATGATTCAAACACATGGGAAATCACAAATATAAATCAACAAACTTGAGACAAACCAGTAGAATAATAAATAATTTTCACACTATTTAAGTCCTTGAAGTAGCCACGTCTAGTGACCTTGACCACTGATGTGACCTTAACACCTTGAGTGACCTTGAACCCTAGTGAGCCTTCAGGAAGAGGGCAGCCCCACATTGGACCCACACTGGCTTGTTACCGCCACAGGGCACACTCAGCTTCGTGATGATACGATCCCGTTCAGCACTGTAGTAGATCGGGATGGAGATCGTCTCATCTATGCCATATGGGTCAGGGGCATCATCCTAACAAACAAATCAATAAAATCAATAATAGTGTTTAATATCATTTATTTTGCTGTGATTTCGCCAATAAAACAAGGGTATTAATTTAAATATTTTAGACTGTCAAACAGACAGACCTACTGTCAGAATTTAGCAAATATTATAGTCCTAAAATCATTTTTGACAGTCATTAGACTGGTATTAAAATCTGAATGTGGATTAAGCCAGGCATCAAAGGGAAGTGTCTAATCTCAATGTTAATATAAACTGAGGTGCGTACCTTGACCCAGGCTACAACACAGGGCGGGATTGCAGAGATGCTTGGCGAGTCTTGCTGGTTCTCCGAGAGCCGGGTACCATCAAAGCTGCACCCTTCTAGCTGCAGGCCACCGATCTTCACATTGAACTTGGCCCCCTGCAGTGACCCCTTCCAGCTACAGCAAAACTTCAGGCTGTCCATTGAGCAACCCAAGTCCCTGGATGAATAATACTACCATTAGGTTATGTGTCTTATTCCAGAACAATAAAAAGAAAATCCTACTTACAGAGGCATCTTTGAAATTTACTCTAAGATAGCAAAGATTTTGTTTGAAATTATGTAGCTTAACTCCATAATCTGAAATCAAGACCAGGAAAATCCCTGTTAGACAGCGCACACTATCCCTTACCTGGCAGTCTGCTGCCTGAGAGCATTCAGGAAAGTGTCAGGTCTGAACAGTTCAGACAGGTCAAGAGTATCTCGGAGCAGGGAGCCATTCTCAACCTTATCCACCCAGGATTGTACGGCCAAGGCACGGGATACGAGCCCTCGAAGGTACTGCACGGGATCTTCTGGCCCGTCCCACATAGCCTGCCAGCTCAGTGGAGTCTAGTTAGAAAAACATTGAACATTCATTGAATAGAAAAATCAAACCTCTAAAGCACAAACAATACAAATTATTGTAAGAATACAAACAGGACTTCTATGAGACAAGGTAGTGAGGTATCTGAGAGTCTGACCTCCTGGTTGAGTAGAGCAGAAGCGAGGTTCTGCACATCTTTGTTGAGGAGTTGTGTTCCACGGATGACCTTGCTGAGGGAGGCGAGGGACTGGTGAACGGTCTGCACGAGCTTTATGGCATTGTATCGCTCCAGCTGGATGAATGACATGATCGGGGACTCACTGCCAGACTTCTCCACTGGTGTAGAGACCTTTAACTGGATAAGGTTTGCACCCTGCAGAAAAAATGGCCGGATTATCAGTAGAAATATAGAGTTAGATTCAGATTCAAAATCATTTAGGAAGTATAACAATAAAACTCAAAGAACAATGAGTGTTCTGTTTGTTGAAGTATAATGAATCAACACCAAAATTCAAGAGAAAAGTTTAATGGGTGAATTAAAATATAAAGTACTTAAATATTATGCGAGACCTCAAACATATTTGGAAAATAAGGAAAGTTATTTCTAGCTATTACAGGTACTTACAGAGTTAAGTTTCTTCCACATGTTCAGAACTGGTCCAAGCTCATTGGCCCAGACCTCCTTGTCAAACTTGCTTGCCTTCACGTCGGCACGCTGCAGCACCTTGAGCTGTAAGATAACCTGACTGCTCACAATACGCTGGGCTGAGCGCTCGATATTCTCCGGTAGTCCAAAGTAGGATGGCTTGTCAAACTCAGGCAGGTCTTGAATTACATCACAGTAGTCCTGGAATAAAGCCAAATAATTTCTTTATTCTTAGAACAAAGTTTCTTTGAAATAGAATCATACTTAGGTCTTAATCATAGCTTTCTGCAATTTTAGAAAAAACAATATCCAGAAGTGTATTAAATCTCTTACCCTAAAATTAGTGGAGGAGGGTAGACGTAGAGGACCAAGCCTTTTATTCTTGGCGCCTTGGGCAAGGACAGACTGGTCAAAGAACTGTTCTAGGTAGGCCACCATCACACTCGTGTCAAATGGATTGTCCACCCTCCCACCATAGATGGCCAACTCAAACAGACCATGAATAAAGTTCCAGCGGATCTCCGGACCTAAATGTGCAATGGAGATCATTTCAATTGACATGAACTTTAAAATTTTATAAACACAAAAAATTTGTAACAGAATTTTGGAAATATAGATTCAGAAATTAAGCAAATAGTTATAATGTCCATTTCTTAGTGAATACTAATTTATTCAAGCTTGATTGTGAAGACAGCGAGACTATGAGAAAAATTATTATCAAATATGTGTGAGCCAAACATTTGTCTAATTTCTTTCGCTTTCGTCTTAATTAGACAACATGAAATTGGCACATTTTCTTTGTGAAAAAAAAATAAAAATAAATAATAATACACTGTCTAATCATTTTCGCTTTCGGCTGAATTAGGCATTAGGCTATTGGCATTAAAAATATTTATAATTTTACAAAATCATAATTTGCACTTGAGTTATGCCATATGTAGTAATAATGGCAACACAAATTAACTATCGCAATTATTTTCCTTATATTGTTTAATCATAAGTACTTGTACACACATGTAAATATATTTACTTATAGACATTGGAATTATATTATCATTGTCTTATAAATCACATGTAATTAAGTCATACAACTATGCTCCATGTATATATGTACATAATCGATCACACTTATAAATATGTATATGTATTATGTATTATGTAATGCCATGTTCAATCTCTTCTTCAAAGGAGGAAATAAAGAATTATCTATCTATCTCCTTCCATTACATCACTAGATGTCTCTTCATTTATTATCTGACATCATGAAATCATTGAAAGACAACTGAAAATGGACTTACATTCAAACAAATATTCTTCCTTAAGATAACAAAGCCAAACCACCTACCAGAGCAAAGCCTGTCTATAATATCCGCTCCAGCTCTTAGATCGGACAGGGAAAATTCATAGAACTTTGTCCAACCCTGAAACAGAAAAAAATATGATATACAACTTATTTACAAATTCATGTCTATTTTAAATCAGTAAAGATCCCTCTGGTCTTAAAGTTAAGGTTGGTTAATTATCTAATTTGAGTTTACCTTTCCTAATATAATCAGGGATGTGATTGACCTGGCAGCTAAAGGGCTGAAACCATTTCGGCCATGGGTTCTTATGGCACTTTTGGGGTCAAAAGCACACAGCCTTAGAAGAAAAACTGGCTTTTTAGAAGCTCTTTTGAGGGTTCTTCTGACTTGAAATTTAAACCACACAGGAATATCAACTCTAACAATTAAAAGCACTCTAGTAACTTTTTTAATCTGCTAAAAAAAAATAAAAAAAAAATTTTGGGGGGGGGTGTCCCTGGGGTATTAGATCCGCGGAATCCCGCAAATCCGCGGACAAATCACATCCCTGATATTAATGTAACAGTGCCAGCATCAGGACATATTGCTTACCTGTGGGATGTACATCCTGCGTTCCTGTACAACGGCGTGGAACCATGCGAGGGCAAACAGGGCCTGGGCACGGACAATGTTACCTCCCTTGGCCACATACTCCGGGCTCCATGTCTCGTACGTACGCATCAGGTTACGCTTCACTCCCGGCGGAGCCTGCAGCCAAGCAAATAATGTCAATATTTATCATACAAATCATTATTATCACAATCAATCTTTTCATGTATTTACACCTACATCACAGAGAGACAGAGAAAGAAATGAAAAAAATACTAAATGTTACAATATCATTAAAATGGTTTAACCAGCAATACTTATATCTATCTTCCAAGCATGGTGGTGATCAAGTGTAAACTGTGCTCACATCTCATATCATGCCCCATGTTATTTGTGTAATGTGTTTCATACCTCATATAGCATACATGCCGTTTGTTCATACTTCATATGCTATAATTGAGCCGCATCGCGCGATTTTGGGCCTTCGGACATAATTATTACAAATTAAATAATCATTAATAAAAAATGCCAAAAATAATGATTTTTTCTATGTGAATCAATTTCTTCCTCAATCCTGACTTCTTTCTTTTAAAGGTTTGTCATGGGTGCATCATTTTATTACCATTGGTTAACTCATGTTTCCATAGCAACCATGGATTTCGTCCCGACATATTTTGACTAGATTGATAATCTGTGTTTAAAACGACCAAATGTATTAAAAATACAAAAATGATTCTTTATTTTTATCTTAATTTATGTTCCTTAAAGATTCTGTGATAAGAAAATAATTTAAATTATAAGCTAGTTGTAATATTGATACAATAATTTTGCACGTCATTTGAATAATGCACTTTCATTACAACGTCATTTGAATGACGTCAAATTTAGTATTCAAAATGCGCAATACATGATCTCACTTGTAAACACGTAACTTACGCAATTTAAGTGATATCAACATGAAAATTTCAGAATATCTTTCTGAAATAACATGGCATTCAAATACCTTAAAACATTGTAATAGCAAAAATATGTCCGAAGGCCCAAAATCGCGTGACGCGGCTCATATGTGCAATGTCTTCATACATCCACTGCTATAAGTGTAATGTCTTCAAACCCCATATGCTATATGTGTCTTGTCATTATAAATCATATGCTATATGTGTCTTGTCATCATAAATCCTATGCTATATGTGTCTTGACTTCATAAATCATATGCTTTAGGTGTAATATCATAATAAATCCTATGATATGTGTAAAAACTTCATACTTCATATGCTATATATGTAATGTCTATCAAACATCCTGGCCCCAATATCACAAAATACTTAAGTCAAATCTCAAAATCAGTCTCAACTGATTTCACCATATAAAAGCATAATATTCTTCAAAATCTTGCATGTTTTATACTTTTTGAAAACATATTTTCTCATAGTGTGTTGATAAAAAGATTTGTCAATATTTCAAAGAAAACTAATTCTAGAGCAAAAAATATACTTGAGTATTTTATAAAGAATAAATACATTTTTGGCTGTAGAATATATTTACCTTGGAATTTGACCAATGGCTTTTATCAGCATATTCTATGATAGAATGCGCTTATAAAACTGTAAAAAACATATGGTTTTTAATAAATTTCAATGCTATGTGATAAAATGTGTTGAGACTGAGTTTAAGATTTGACTTAAGTATTTTTGTGATATTGGGGCCTGGGCTATATGTGTAATGTATTCATATCTCACATGCTATATGTGTAAACTGTACTCATACCTCATATGTAATCTTCAAGCTGGACTGCAGTAGAATGGTGGGGAAGTTAGGATGTACCTCAGCTGTCATCCACATTCGGAAGTCCTTATGTGGCTTCAGGGTATTAATTTCCTAAAATACAATTTTATCATTACATACATGTATGTATTGAGTTAAAAATTTCAAGAATAAGTTAAAATTCATCATTATCTGCCCTACCCACATAGTTTTGCCCACTGCAGCTAGCCTGTAAAGTCTGTTTTTGTAATGTTAATTGGCCCATAAAGCATCATATAAGGACATAATGCTAATCATGCTAATTGGATCAAAAAATGGATTTGAATGATCCAAGTTTAATTGACATGTGATACATAGTTTGGAGTGCTCTGTTCAATTTCTTATATTTAAGTGTATGACATCTACATTACCTTCTCAAGGCTGGGAAGCCAGGCAGTTACAAGATGGAGGTTCTTAAGACAGAGCCACTCCCCATTCTGGGAACATTCCCGCAGCAGCTGCATCGCGATATCAGACTGACCCTGGCCCATCGCAACCTACAATATACATTTCATGAAGTTATACATTAATTTAAATAATTCAATTTCTTTTTTCATCAATAAAGTTTGCAAGATAATTCTCAGTTATTTAAGTTACCGCACCCATACATTATTACTCATAAAGCACTAAAAACTGCTAAGAGCACATGTAAATGTGTTTGAACACCATGATGTTATCAGCAAATGCTATTGACTCCAACATGTATATACCTGGTGGTAACGGTCGTGTCCGATGGTGTCGTTAGCGAGCTCCTGCAGCTCTTGAGAAGGGTCAGCACCAGGGGAGATAACTATGAGAATGGGTTCTTCTGGCAGTGTTTCATGTTCATACAGCTTACGCAGGTTTACCATGGGTGGGGACAGCTCCGTCATGTCTGCATGGTACAGGGATCAGTGCAATCATATGTGCTTGAAAACAGTTTTTACAATGCACAAGTTATTACTTAGAAATCTGTATATGGACCGAGATGTTTTCTTTTTTAGGTCATTGGGCATCAAGTTGGCAAACAATCATATCAGTCAAAAATATTCAGAAGGGTCCCCAAACATAATGTTAAATTAATGAAATTTGTAGATCATTGAATAAAGTTTCCCCAAGTCACATACTGAGAGCCCTGCTGGCAAAGAGTCCCATGGCTGACTGTAGTCGGTCGGGTCGTGTTGCTTGGACGAGAAGCACCTGCTGGAAGAGTGACAGCTTCTTCTCAACTGTTGACGGTACTTCCTGCTCACACTGGCTAGAACGTGCAAAGTTTGACCACATGCTACCGTCCTCCAGGCCCAATGTCTGGTACAGCCGACTAAGGTTAGACTGGAATGCACAGTTAGAATGTAAGTAAAACATTATAAGATGTAATAACTGAGAACATTTAACACCAACATCCATATAGATCAATAATGGAAATGTTTCTAAAGCCTAAATAACAAATCAGAAAAAAAAACAAAAATGAAAGAAAAACTCTTGTAAAATTTCAAAAACTATTAGAATGTCTGAACTTAACATACCTTTAGATTGGAGACAGCCTGAGCTCTCTCTGACTCTATCCAAGAAGGCAGGCCTTTAGTAGGGTCTGACTTCACATCTGCCACGATCATACCAGTAAACGCCTCCCACTCCTGATGTGCAAAAAATGAAACAACATACATAGAGACTGGAGATAAATATTGAGATAATCAAATAAATAAAAAAGCACAGTATCTTCTTTTGATACTTCATATGTTAATAGAAAACAACAATACATTAAAACAACAAAATACGAGCCTGATACACTTGGTAACTCACATTTTCCTCAAACATGTCGGGCTTCATGCCGTGAACCATGTGCATGGCGAACATGAGCCTGTCAGCTTTGAAGAGTGAGCGGCAGACATATTCGTACACCAGGTGCTGCAGGTGGCCAACCAAAACCTTTATACGGTGCTCAGTGCTACCCCCGTCCTGGCGTGTCTCCAGGGAACGCTGGAACAAGCGTAGGAAGGCTGCCAGGCTGAACCGGTACATGTTGTTGATCTTGGCCAGATCACTGATCACAAAGTAGAGGGCACTGCCATTTTCAGCCAGGGGCAGGTAGATGTTCCGCTCCTGGAAATCACCCAAACCCATTATTGATCTTGATGATATACAGTCAAACCCTGTTGGCTCAAACTAGCTTGGCTCGATATCTGCATTGGCTCGAACTGGATGTAAAGGACCGATTTCTATATAATGCTTGGCTTGAATTTTTGGAGGCTCAAGGTATTTTCGCCAGTCCCTGGGAGTTCAAGCTAACAGGATTTGATTGTATATGTAATCAGTCAACAGCAGATTTTATCGTTTTTAATATAGTTAAAACTTTTACGTATAAAATGATAAAGAAGTTATTAAAATACAAAGAGTGTTCTTATATTCATATTTATCACACAGCAATAGTTTTACACCGAAAGGTGAATCAAACTGAATTTTATCACTACCTCAATAAGCACTGTACCTGGTCGAGTGATGCCTGTAGTCTGACAGACTCTGCGAGGGAGTCTGCTATGGTGATGCTGCTAGCCTTGGTCTTGTTCAGGGAGTCCAGCAGCTCTTTGTTCTCAAGAATGTTACCCTTCGCATTTGCCAGCTCCTACAACATAGGTTAGATGTTTGCATTAGATGGTTTGCAGACTTGGATACCAATAAAAGTGACAACAAAGAAAGAGGGTTTTTTAGGCTAACAGCATGTCTTTTAACATTCTCCAATGAAGAAAAATGCTGAACAGAACAAATAGTGTATAATTTATTTCTCCATATTTCACAATCTTCACCATTTAGAGCACATCCTGTCTCCATGCCATAAACATTCCTTGAGAAGAGACTTTTCTGACATTACTAGCTCTGTCTTGAGGTCCTTCTGCTTAACTGCTTAAGCAGCCAACCACACCTACCATGTACTTTTGTGACAATGCACACAACCTTAAGACCCTCTTTAGACGTGACTTGGCTAGCTCTACCTAGACATCCTCTTCCTGCTTCAGTAGCGATGTCTTCTCCCCACTCCCCCAATCACCTATCACCCCTATCATGCACCAACCTCAAGCAATGACTCCTCCAACTTGGCCAACTCTATCTTCAGATCCTCCTCCTGTTTCAGTAGCGACGTCTTCTTCTCCTCCAGCTCTGGCTTCTCATGCTGGATTGTTGCTGCCAACAGCTGTAAACACATGAACACTCATGTATTTGCTTGAACAAGCCAGAAATATTTGAATTACACAAACAGGTATAGCTTCAAGTTGGCACTATCCATGATGATAACCTTTTGGAAAATCCTGGTAATAAATCTTTCAAATCCAAACTAAGATAGTAGAAGTTTGATATGTAAACAGGCATTATATCATATCAGGTATTATATTTTATAAGTTCTGATTTCATGTGACAATGTTAATCTGAACGTATCTCACCTGTCCAGTGAGGCCTGCCTTGGTGGTAGTGAAGTTCACCTCTGTGATGACTGAGGCTGCATCAGGTGGGATCTCCGGGGCGGGGTTCCTCGTTGTCAGGAACAGACGGAACTCCTCATTGTAGTCAATCGTCTTCTCACCGATCTGCACCACGAACCGTGGACCTGTTGCAGAAATAAACCTTGAAATAAACCTTGTACACAATCTTGCTACAGAAAATAAGTTGGTCAAAGGTGCTTTGTGTAGAAGATATTGCATTTTTTCCTCCTTTTTTGATTTGTTTGAATAAAAGACAAGCACTTTATAACAATCAAAAAATATTCTGAAAATAATACATCTACATGTAACTATTAAATTAAAATACAAATCAACCATAAAGAGTTTCACATTTTCAATAAAGAAAGTTAGAACCCAGATATGATTTCTGAAAACCATTGAAAAAAAAATTAAAACCAGGTTTGTGATTGACTACTATTTCTGAGCATGATGATGTCAATGTATTTAGCAGAGCAATTATACCCTGAGAGATAAGGTCCCCACGCAGCAGGGGATAAAGAACTGGCTCCACCCCGTCAACCTCCTGGATAATCAGGGTCTTGCCAAACCTGACAGCAAGCTCCAGGGATGTGCTGAAGTTTGCATCCTGAAATGGACATGAGATGTAAACCTGACAGCCAGCTCCAGGCAAATGCTGAACTTTGCATCCCAAAATGAAATGTTGATAAATCTTTATTTAACTGTATATTAATAAAAACAGCAGTTTACATTGGGAATCCTTACAAAACTTCCAAGAATTTGAATAACAATCTGTAAATGAAAACACATTACTATCATAAAAAGGAAACTGACAGAACCTGCTAGTTAATGATCCCCTTGCCTACCTGTTGTTTGATGACCCACTCGTCTACCTGTTGGTTGATGACCCACTTGCCTACCTGTTGGTTGATGACCCCCTTGCCTACCTGTTGATTGATGACCCCCTTGCCTACCTGTTAGTTGATGACCCCCTTGCCTACCTGTTGGTTGATGACCCCCTTGCCTACCTGTTGGTTGATGACCCCCTTGCCTACCTGTTGGTTGATGACCCCCTTGCCTACCTGTTGGTTGATGACCCCCTTGCCTACCTGTTGGTTGATGACCCCCTTGCCTACCTGTTGGTTGATGACCCCCTTGCCTGCCTGTTGGTTGATGACCCCCTTGCCTACCTGTTGGTTGATGACCCCCTTGCCTACCTGTTGGTTGATGACCCCTTGCCTACCTGTTGGTTGATGACCCCCTTGCCTACCTGTTGGTTGATGACCCCCTTGCCTACCTGTTGGTTGATGACCCCCTTGCCTACCTGTTGGTTGATGACCCACTTGCCTACCTATTGGTTAATGACCCCCTTGCCTGCCTGTTGGTTGATGACCCCCTTGCCTACCTGTTGGTTGATGACCTCTATGCGACTGTCCTTCAGGTGAGACTTGAGCCAGTCTGTTGCCCTTGACGACGGGTCGACCAGGAATGGACGCAAGGTGCTCTGAAATCACAAGCATAGTACAGTGTCCATGTTAACAAATTGCCATGATAAGGAAATGTTAGCAGATAACAAATGCATTCTTGGTAAACACTGAACAACATTGACATATTAAAGAAATAAGCCATGCTAATACATTGATAATATTAAATACCAGTTATATCATTTAGCATTCAAAATGTGTAACACTGAAATTAATTAGAAATCAAGCAGATATAATAAGGACAAAATTATATTAACACAGACAATTATCTAAAGTAAGTACCAAACAGAACATGCTTTGTTATAACAATAGATTGGGTAAATATGCAGATTTTAAGGCAAGCAAAAAAAATGGCTGTCTGAAAATAACAGATGATCAAACTGTCTTCAAGTTATAATACATGATGACCATGATATTTGGGTACTGTGTGGGATTATAAAAAAATAAAAACAGTTGCTTTAAACTTACATACTTACCAAACTGAAAGACAGTGAATTTACTACAAGAATAATTTGGCCTTATGCTAGCAATGAAATAAAATTGCTTAGATATACACCAAAATAAAAGTTATACTGGTAGGTAGAATAATTTACCTGCTTATACACAAGCGTCTGTCAAAGATATGATCAAATTTACTCAAAAATACTATAAAATACTTTTCTTGGCAGAAGGAAGTTACAAATGTGCATACACAATGCCAAGAGACCACCATTCCGGTAACTGCAAACAAAGCCACAAAATCATCATAACAGCAAATTTGTCCATCAAACTGTTCACCACTTAAGGTTCACCACAGCAGTGAACATGTGCAAGCATGGCCTTTATAACAGCATGGGGACAGGTACAGTGAGTGTGGAAGCAAACATGCCGTGCTGTGTGTGGGAGAGAAAACAATAACAACACGGGGTCGGGTGTCACAACAACAGCTTACCCCCGCAGCAAAGTCATTGATCTGTATCACAATCAGATAGTTTACAGTCAAGACCGATGGGCACTATATGCACAACCATTCACTTGTATACAGAGCAAATGCAATTCTTTCTTTTTTTAATATTTGGTAAATGGCTGATATTGAAAAAATACAGCTGAAATGTGAAGACAGACAAATCATATATTTCATGAAATAAAATACCCATTATTTGAATACAATGAATCATGCAAGGTTTGGGTATAAACATATTCAGGAATGAACATGCATGTCACACAATAATCAATTATAAACACACACATAATATTGTCACACTTGAATATGACAGAAAACAGTATTCATTTCTAGTAAATATGACAAGCATAGACTTGTATACATGAAAATATTTGTTATGTTTGATAATGTCCACACAGAGCAAAAAGATATATTAATACAGCTGAAATACACAAACATATCGGTATGTAAGACATGATTACATAATTTAATTAGGTTTAGTTGAACGAGTTACTTCTGATCAAAGATAGTATGTATTAGATTATTCAGAAATTATACTCAGGGTTATTCCAGTAAAACATATAACCCCTGGGGGGAAGGCAATTATTTAACTAGTATATAGGTGGGTGTCTTGTTTCACTTATTTGGACCCCACAAGGGTAAATTTGCTTCTGTAGGGGGGTGGCATAATTCTAAAGTGCCTTCCCCCCGGGGGTTATATGTTTAAATGGAATAGCCCTCATTTGTATCATGCTGAAAAGGGATTTCTTTGTTTTAGTCTGTACATTTACTCCATATTGGAATGGTTACCAAGAAGGTGGAGCTTAACCATAAAATAACTGCGTGCAGATAAGTTACAATGCAATTCACTCATACTTATTAAATGTTGTCTGTAACAACATGGTACAAAACAGTTACTTCAGCCACTACCCTCGATTTTGAAATCATACACCCTAAAGTTGAATAACTTGCATAAAGTATTAATAACTTGGATTGTGGGTGCAATAACTACTGGTATCACTTTGGGAGTGTTTCAAACATTGCTAAATACATCCATTTGAATTGTAGTTATTCCTTACTACTGTCCTCACCTGTAGAATGACTATAGCGTTTTCCACAGACAGATCATCCGAAGGCAGACCCTCAGACTTCCAGATCAGCTGCTCACTCTCCGTACACAGGAAGCGTCGCATCTCGAAGTTACCAATGCCGAGGAACTCACGCCAGTTGGTGAGGCAAGAGTGTCGTACATCCTCTGGGGCCTGGGACAGGTACCCCACAAAGCCCGCTGCTATAACCACACGCTTAGGCAACTCCTTTAGCTCCTGGTCCAACTCGCCAACCTGTTGTTCAAATACAATAGAAAACATTACACATAATTTAAAATAAACACAAGTTGAGAAAATTGAAAAAAGTGAATCTATTGCCATTTGTGACATCAATACAGATTTCAGATAATTGAAATTTAGACTAAAATCCTTTATTGAAATGGCCCACAGGATATCAAAGTCTAGTAAACTTGAGGTTTCTTAATAAATTAACATTATTATGATACCACAATATGTATGTGTAATTCCAACTACAGCCATGTGTACCCTGTCATGTGACCATGTCATACCTGGATGCTCCAACGCTGGTACTCTCCATCCAGTTTGGACACAAGTGTTTCCGCCGCCAGGATTGTCTCATTCTCCTTGTCCAGCTTGATCTTGAGTTCTGCTGCCTCCTTTGTGAGAGTCTCAAACCTACGTCTGTACCCGGCAACCTTCTGGTCTACCTCGTCCAGGGCCCGGCTCAACTTCTCCATACGGGACTCTGCCTTATGAAGGTTCCTTAAAGAAACAAGTTTCACTGGAATTAACGACATGAATACACAAAAATCTGTTATTGCCAAAAGTGAACCTGTCTTGTTTGTTAAATCTTGTGGTCCCAACATTAGGAAACATACAAATAAACAAAACAGTGGGATTGTAAAAAATGGTCTATCTAAAGAAAACAAACAGCTAGAATTCAGCGAATCCTATGTGTCGCTTGTTGGGAGCAGTAAAGGTCACCACAACCTTTGACTTTCTGACCTCAAAATCAATTTGGGTCATCTTCTGACCATGATCAATGTGCATACTCTGCAAGAAGTCATTCAAAAGTTGCTGCAGACAACACCGCTTCACAAATATGTCTTCCATGCTTTACGGGTGACACAAAAAATCTTGATATAAAACAGTATGCTGCATGTTGTCATGGTTACCTCTTGAGTTCATTCTGCTCCTTCTCCAGTGGCTCTATCTTCTCGAGGACGTACGAGAACTGGACGTTGGCCTTCACCCACGCACACAGGGGCTCGGCTGCCACAGATGCTCTACGCGCATTCTAGGAAACATATACAAACAACATCTATAGAGAGCAAATAGTAATGTTGATATCAGACACAATAATTACCATCAAACTTTTAAAAGATCAACAGTTTAAAACTGCATTCTTTCTAGTCCATCATTTGCTTCATATTCATTTTGAAGTGCTCTTTTTTAAAAATGAAATTATTTAAAATATTCTATCACTTTATGAGTGGAAATAAAATTATTAAAGGTATCTTTATTACCTCATACTTTACCTGGGATTAGACATACCTTGAGTTCAAAGGAGTCCTTGTTTTTCCTGAGAAGTTCCTCCACACTCTCTCGAATGTCAGACGAAATCTTCCGTGCATCAAACGTTTGAATGTCCTCTTTCACACCACGCTTTGCCAGGAAACTGGTAGATTCAATAAACATTATGTCTTTAACACCATTTTTATTTTGCATTAAAGTGAAACATTACAAAAATAAAACTTCTCATGTATAACAAACATCAAACTGACAGGTTGCAGAGTCAGGGATATTTGGTTAAGTGCCAGTAACTAATATAATTGTTGGTGTTAAAATATTTAAGTACCAGGAACTTCTGTATACCTCTTCATGCTGACCCATGATGTGTCCAAGATGCCCATGAGCCGGAGAACGCCTTCCATGACATCCCTAATGACTGGGGGCGGAGCTCGCAGGGACCGAATTTCAGACAGTGACTCCGTCTTGATGTTACCAACAGCGGCCCGAGCCTGCTGCACAAGGGGCTCCACCTCGGCCAATTCTCGGTCGATGGCCTGCTTGCGCTTGTCTAGGATCTTGTTCTCCTCAGCCGCCTGCTGCTTCAATACCTCCATCTCGTTCTTCTGCTCATTCGCGTTCTGCAATGACAACAACAAGGATGAAACAAAGTCCCCAAATAACTTACTGTTTGTATTCAATTTATATATATACAAAATCCACACATGGGATTTGTTGAACAGTCTTTTAACTCAATTTAAGAAATAAAACTGATACTATTGAAACTTTATCACTGTTTTTAAAAAAAGTTAAATTGCCTGTAGCTGACCTCCAACAAAGCAGCCTCACTCTGTTTCTCTGTAAGTAGGACAATCTATTCACTGGCCTTTTGCTATACCCAATCCCAAGTTACCCCACCCACCTGCATGCTCTCTGTGATGTGGGAGAGTGCCTGGTCCGCCTCACTTTGTTTCTCTGCCAGTAGCACACTCTGTTCCCCGGCCTTCTGCTTTAGTTCGTCCACCAGCTGTTTCGCCTCATTCAGCTTGGCAACACCAGCCTGCACATGGGAAGTTGAAAGATAATAAGACCTATAAAAATTTGTATATCAATTGGCATGGTTTGACAAACAGATAATAACAAAATCTTGACATATGATACTTCTTTATTGTCAGACTGACCTGTAGATGGTGCTGTCGTTTCTCAATGCCTCTCTTCTTGTTACCGTAAACCTGTTGGTATGTGTTCAGGAAGGCGATGTATCGACGTGGGGTCGCTCCAAGATTTTTCTGCGCAGCTGTGTTGTGTACATGCAAGAAGCCGTCCAGGAGCTCATTCCCACCAGACAGCTTACGCTTGTGCTGCCTTTTCTCGCCAATACTGGCTCCCTCTATCTTAGGAGGCCTTGTCAGCAACATTGCTGGGATCTGGAACAAAAAGCCCACTAATATAATATAGACAAAGACAATCTAATGAAAGTGTGTGCTTACTCCTGGGGCAAAATAGGCCTTGAGAAAAAAGAATATGACTACAGTGAAAGTAAAGCACATGGCATTATGTGAGTAGGTATACCTGTTTCATGCTGTGACTGCTCCAATCCTCCATCCACTGTACAGCACATTCCTTGTAAAGGGCTGGGTTACTCTCACAGTTCAGGATAAACTTGCTGTTCGTGCAGTCCATGATTAGCGCAATGTGCAGGTTTGTCTTGATTCCTGAAACAAAAGGAAGTAAGGATAAACTAATTAGAAAACAAATGATATACTTTGATAAATCCTTAGAGCAGTAAAAGTGCTGTTAACAAACAAAGAGTTGATAAGATGACTTACATATTTAATTGTCATGCAAATATCAACAAATCATTTTCAAAAAGAACAAACTTTGAGCAAAGAAGTTGATGAGTGTTCCTCGGAAGCCAACCTCAGACGCCATATCACGGAGCGGGGAGAGTAGCGGTTCCAGTTCCTCTGGTGAGTAGAGTCCTGGGACCTCTCCGGCGGACAGCAGGCTGTTGATGAGCTCGAGGAAGGTAGGGTCAACAAAATGGTGGTCTTCCAGGAGCAGCACAACTTGGTCCCCATCAATACCTGCCTGCTGCATCACCTGGAACAAGACAAAAGGAGGCTTTGCATGTACAGGGTTTACAAATTGGCACCATACATCATATAGTCATTAGATATTCACGTAGAGCAGACTACAAGTAATGACATGCTGCCTGATAATCATGTAGGTTTATATTCTTAAAAAATACAGACTTACAGTTTTTAGGTCATTTTTGAAGTTTTTCAAAGCATATCCTCTGGAGATCTTCGGAGTAAACAGCTGCATCTGGTGCATGTGAGCAACCAGAGAAATGGCAGTTCTGCGCCCTACACCGCTGCACCCAGCCATGAGAAGGGAGCCCCCAGGCTTGCTAAGCACCCGGTCAACCCGTGCCATGTTGTCCAGAACCTCGTGGAATATCAGAATGTCCAGGTCACGGTTATCTCGCTCTACCATGAGAAAAGCAAGAACATTTTATGCACAACTTGGTGATAACAAACATATCTCTGGATTATTGGAAGTTTATCATTCACATTATGAACTTATCTAAGATTACTTTTTTTTAAAGTAATGTACATTTTGTATAAAGTAAAATCATTATTTTAAGGTAGATTAAGAACTTACGGTAGAACTTTATGCCCTTCTCAATGATGGCCTGGAGGTCTTCAGCCGACAGCTTTCCCAAGGGTTTGCCACTTGGAGGTAACGGGGCACCTGCAGCAGCAGATGGGGCCTTCGAGTCGTGTCGGGCTCCCCAGGTTACAAAGAACTCATCTGAACAAAGATGTACAATATGTTACAGCAGGAAAATTTAAAGGCATGAAGTATAAAGTGAGCTGCAGCTAAAAAAGCAAAACATAAGCGCAGAAACATGGGTAAAATGGTTAAAAATAAATGTGCATTAGAAACAGAACACCTACTGTCAAGGTTGTCAAATATGTTTGCGGACCAGTCACTGAGGATGACACTCTGCAGGGTGTTATCAAATCTGTTCTGGCCGTCCGCCCCGACTATCCTGTCCCGGAACAGGCGGCGAGCCTCATAGGCAAATATCTCAAACACATGGTCCGTTGAGTTGTCCTTGGAGCCGCCTGCAAGGTCGTACCTCAGGAAGCTGAGCACCCAGGTTGTAAGGTCTCGCGGCGTGAACAAGTAGTGACTGTAGTCATCCACTGTGAACTTGCTACGTAACTGAAAATGAGACAAATCATAATCACTAAAGGATCATTACTATGAGTTTTTAAGAGTGAATTTTCTTCCATTAAATAGTATGCATGATTTTACAGTAATGTGAACTACAACTTAGTGCTGCTACTTACTTCATCATACAGCTGAACCATGGATCCAGCGAGGGCATGGATCTTGGAGTTGTTGCCCCAGATGGCGTGCCGGGACAATTGACGGTGCAGGATTGGCTTAAGGTAAGAACTGTAGATGGACTGTAGCTGGTCACGGTCAGGATAACTAGGGAGACGAAGTACATGTTAACATTCGATGGCCAGAAACATTCACTAGAACTTAAATAGATCCTGCATGTGTGATAGGATGCATGTGGAATCATTTACTATTCTGCATATGATCTTTTGGTATGCATGTTATAAGGTATAATTTTAGCATACTTTATCTTTGACATATCAAATAGCATAACAGTACTAAAGCAGTATCACTGCTTACCCAATACAGCAGATCCTGACAACAGATGTGAATCGTGGGGTGAGTTTGTGTCGCCCAAGGGACGTGCCAGAGTTCATGCTGGCAACGATCTGAACCCCCTCCAGACCAACCCACTCCAGATTAGAGTCATAGAAGCCATTGTATGTCACAACCTAGGAGTATATTGTGGGAGCAGTGTACAGATGGGTCACACATAAAGATTATCATGTTAATTAAACAGATCAACTTTAAAATCAACCGGATTAAATTAATAAATGAAGTAAATACAATGCCAATAGATTAGCCTGCAGATGAATGTATTTCAATAAGCCATTGAAAAGACATTTAAAAGTCACATGTGAAAACAATGTACCTGCTGTAGGAATGCAATGAGCTGACATGTTCCCCACTTGTCCGGCTTGGGCAGGTTGATGTCCTTAAGGTAGAAGATGAGTCTCTCGCAGTCCTTGGGGCGGTACACACGACCTGTGTTAGTGTTGAGCACCATGCACGTCTGACTCAGTTTCTGCAGGATGTGTGTCGGGTTGGTCTGGGCGCTGCAGTGAACCACAGCCACCTGTGTTGATCGCAGTTGCTCAAAACAGTGCTTCAACATCATCCTGAAATATGCCACAACCGATTGATATGCAGGTACAAAATTTGAATGCAGAAACAGGTTGTTTTAAGCTTTACAAATTAAAAATAATAATGCATTACTGTTATAAACATGTTTGTTATAAGGATAAACATTATATCAAGCAAAGCAAACCATAAAAACAACACAATGGTCTTACCCCTTGCCACATCCCTCTGGTCCAACAAGGATGAATGGCTGCTTGTTGTCTGCCGCCAGCCAGGGGGAGAAGAAGTCCATGGCTCGTTGTACATCTGTTGTCCGGATCACCGGCAGGGTCGTACTGTTGTTGAAGTGCTCTGACGTCAAGTCCACAGAAGCCTGAACAAAACAAGCACATTGTCATGTAACAGCCCTGGCATTTATGGAGGTCAACAACCTTATTCAAACATGTTTCACCTAATTATGCATGCCCACAAATGTACAGTTAAATGAGAACAGAATGTTTTCATTTTCAACTTTCAAAAATAATTGCTTCTATTTCATTTTTATACATGTTCTCTTTTGGTTCTAACATCAATAATTATCAACCAGCAATATAATCTATAATCAACATGTTTATGAAAGTATCAAGAACACAAATCAGCACTGCAACTTGAAAAACACATTACAACGTTAACATTAACATGATGGCTGTGTTGATTCTGAATAAAGTACTCACAAATACATTTAATATTTACTGTACTCAAATAAAGGACACACGCTTAGCATATAGTAAACAATTTTCAACACAGCAACCATTTTTGTACTGCTAAAATCTAAACTATTGGATTTATTTGTCTCAAATTCATACAAGCTCATATATATGTGATTTAATACTACTTTTTTTCTTTGTACATTTTACAGTTTGTTATCAGGACGTCACTTGAACACAATTAAGACACTAGAATTACCTGACCAACGTAGCCTTTTAATGCATAGCTTTTACCCTAAAAGCATGGATAACATATGTCTAGCGTATCCAGAATTCTATAAGAGTACATATTTAATTCTCTGTCCTAGCGTATCAATGGTAAAGCTGATATTCCTGTTACTTAGCAAGCTTGCCGGAAGGGCCCTACTGTTAATACCAGCTTTTGCCTTACTGTATAATTATGGTATAACTTATTGTTAGATATGTACAGAAGCAGGTCTATAATATTTATACAATGGACTTGCTCACAAATACAGAAGGCAAATATTTTTAACAGATAAATGTCATTTCTATGCAAATCTATGACCTATAATATAATTCCTTGCATTTACTTGGACTCAAAAGTAAATGATCAGCATCAAGGAGGAGCTGTACTTGATGTATTTTATCCAAGAGTAATATAAGGAATGATGCTTTTGTTAAAGTAAATATATCTTGGTTTGTCATGAAAAATTAAAAATTCAATTTAGGATTGATTTTTATTTTCTGCATTCATGATGTCTTTAAACTAGGGATGGCAACGAGTACTCGAGTATTAATTTTACTACTTGTTGCCATCCCTACTTTAAACAGCCAGACTCACAGCTTTCCTAATAACAATAAGAATCAATCCTCAAAAGCATCATATCAGCACCATAACTTGGGCCGGTTGATGTTCTTAAGGTAGAAGATGAGTTTCTAGCAGTATGTCTGTACCAACTGGCCAGTCAATGCTAATTAACAATGTAACTTGAACTAGATAATATATAATGAATGTAACATGCAACCGTAGACCTGCAGTGTTCACAACCTACCCCATTGTGAAATGCTGAAATCTGCAACAAAATGTCAACATCAGGATTATTATTGCAACTTCTTGGTTGATAGCATGATAGTTGGTGGCATGAAACAATTAAAAAAAAATGATCAAAGTGTCAAACTATAAATCCCAATTTCAAGGGAACAGGTCTAAATGTTCTCATGATTAATAGCTATATAATGATATGAAATCAATTATATTTGACTTTGAATACCAAGTCACAGACCCAACATTCAAACAGACCAAGGTGAGAGTTACCTCCATGGTGTACGTGGCCAGGCGGCCCATATCCTCGTCATAGTAAGTGTCGAGGGGCCTGCGGGAGTCTGGAGGCATCTCCTGGGTCATGTGGAACACCTGAAACACACAACAGGCAGGCTTTCTAGCTTACAAGACAAACTGGAGGAACAGAATAATATATGATGGATAACAAAATTGATAAGTTCACCAATCAAAGAACAATTATTTAATTGCCTTACAAATCAAAAAGTTCTAAATATTCTTTACTTATGTACACATAATTATTCTAACATATAAAAGTATAAATGTTCAAGCGATTAAATGTTTAACTGATTATTACTACACTAAAACTGGGATCGCTCGAGGACACCAGGGTCCGAGCTAAGACCTCGATGGAACCGATGTTTTCCATTTCCAGTTTGTTATGATATGTATGTCAGTGTTGTTTTTAAGTTTGAAGTCTAACTGCATGTTTACTTCGACACTGATTATGTATTGCGTTGTGGATATCACTCATGTTGAAAGGCTGTTGTATACTTAATATTTTAATGTTAAAGAAAAACCAATAACTGAATAATAAGTAAAGTTTATTTTGGAACACACGTTTGGGGAAAATGTGTGAAATTATGACCTCGACAGAGTCATAAGGTTTTGTGCATGATTTGTGTATATGGGACTGGCTATTATGCTAGACTCCTCGACCTATTTAGGTTTTGATGCAGCGTTGGTATATTTTATATAAAAATAGAAGGAAAAATGTTTGGGACTATGCTTCGACCTTCGAAGGACCACCAGTTCTTGAACGACCGCCTGTTTGAACGACCGCAGTTTTACTGTATAACTTAATGGGCAAATAAAAAGTGGTTTCCTGACCTCTTTAGCGAAGTTTTCTCGTGCCCCTTCATTCAGGTTTCCGCCAAGCCCCCGTATGAGGCACATGGCGAAGTGGGACTTGTTGCGCACGTGAGACAGATGGGACAGGCCATTTAGGACCACACCCACTAGGCTCGTCTCCACCACAAAGTCATTCTGGAAAAGGTTGTGGTAGAATGTAACATAGAGGAATGCTAAATAGACAAGAGCTAAAAAGTACTGAAGCAAAGCAATATCTCCAAGGATCAATAGAGTATCTAAATTATAAATGAAATCGAGGCTTACTTATTTTACAATTGAATGCGATATTTTTTTAGTAATGAGTAAGTTGTAACATGCAAATCACACACAAGCATGCCAATATGTTACTCGGGAAAGGATTTAGTTGTCAAACTCTTATTTGTATCATAAAGGGTCAGAATAAATTTGAAAACATAATCAAGTGTCTGACAGATGTTACAAACAATAAACATGAACTGTTAGGACTGTTAATACCTCTGTGATAACATAATACATGTAAAACAAAGGTGCCACAGCTATGTTAGGATCCTCCACTCCTACATGTTACCATAATGTGCCCAATATCAGAATATGTGTACTTACTTGATGCTATCAAAGGTTAAACAAACATTAGTTTCTTACAACCACATTGATACATGCAGACCAGGGGCCTTAAACTACACATGTATAAACAAAACCATAACCTGATTAAACAAAATATATAATAAATTAAATCACCGTGACGTTTCTTACCACTGTCTGTTGTTAAGTAAGCATAAATTGAAGCTTTGTTGTTAACACAGTCATGAAAGCAATCAACAATACTCTCCACAGCACTCATGTTACAGAGTAGTGTTATACAAATGATGCACAAACATTCAATGGTAACCATGCAATAGAGTAGCTGACAGATAAACTTTCTTTGAAAATTACAAAATAAATGATACAAGATTCCTCTGTACAGGTTCCATACTAAACCATAACCACTTTTGCTCTTTTGTTCTTTCACTTATTGTCAAGGCCACTGCAATCCAATCACTATTTCAGAAAATCACTCAAAGAAGCTGGTATCACTCAAGCCTTACAATTTTACTTTTCTACATATGAGAATAAAAAGAAAGAAGTTCAGGGTGAAATCACTCTGCAATACATGTGTGCATGCAGTTATTAATATGTCAAAGCATTCTTCTACTATCCTTCCTTTACCTTCAGAGCGATCTAAATACACATGTGTCACATTAGAAATAAGGCATTTATTCAAAAGTTTCAGCTAAAACATGTTAAGATTGATACTTCTTTATAATATTTATAATGCAAAACACACTCAAAACAAATACTATCTTTATAATGTTGCACAACAAAAAAGATAAAATTATTGAGAATATGTCTTTGATGGTATTTAAGCAATAACCAAAAAAAATCCACATTCTTGTGCAACCACGCAAATTACAGATCCCCCAACAGACCCCGATATTTGAGTTGCACCATGAGAGAGAGGCCAGCGGACTGGTTTACCGCAGGTAAAAGATCTCACCTGTTTAAGAACCCAGTCAAGGGCCTTATAGAAGTAGTCCTCGATGTACCCACCCAGCACCTGCTGCTCCGACTCTGGCAACGTGCTGATCCACGAGTGGATCAATGCCTTTACATCCGTGTCCTCATCACTGAAAGGGTAGGAATTTAGTTGCAACATGGGTATGAAGAAAACTATGTTTCAATGATGTTAAATACTTTTCAGCTTCAGTTATTCTTCATTCAAGACTTTCCAAAACATAATAGTCAAATATACAAACTTAAAGATCAAAGGAAAAAACAAAGTAATGACAAACTTATCAGAACAAAGTAAAGCTATGAAATGCTAACTGACCATGTGGGAATACTTGGTTTTAAATGGCGTTGTGTTACCTGAGGAGGATCATGCCCATTCTGGAGATAGTGGCAGGGGAGGCACAACTCAGGTCATGTGTCTCAAACAGGAAGTTGACGTTGGGCCCAAACTGGATTCTTTCCCCTGATGGCATGGTCAGCAGGCGATTGTCATCAAGGACAGAGTTGAGGGACTCGATCCATTCAGGGTCAATGTCTCCATCACAGATGATCCAAGACTGAACCTCTGCAGAACAACATGGAAAACTGTCACATTTGTAAAGCATAAATTGAATATTAGTAAATCTGTAATAAAGTCAAGCCTAATAATAAAAGCATTTTATTGAAGCAACAATAACCTTGAGGTTCCTTGACGACCTGGCGGGCGCTGTATGTGAGGACACCATCGGTCCACTCGCGAGTGTCCATGTCAATGGATCCCAGCAGCTGGGTACGGGGCATAGCCTTTGGGTTCATGGTGTAGTGCTTCACTGTCTTGTTGAGCTTGTGGAGGCCCATACGGAGGATACGCCACAGGGTGGACTTGCCAGAGCCACTGGGCCCCACCACAACCACTCCTGTACGCTGACGTAGCTGCTCATACAGCTCAAGGGCCTTCTTGATCTGAATACAGGATGGAGTAAATTATTATAGACTTAAATGATAACTATACACATTAAACTTGTAGCACACTAACTAATATAAGTATGCAAGAAAATTTTTGGAAGATATGCATCTTAATTCTTCATTCTTCAAATACTCATTTTGAATAATACTACAGCTCATAGAAACTTGACAAAATCCATCATACACAAACTTCAGCTCAAGGATCAAAACAACAGAAGGCTCTCACCTGTAGCTCATTGATGACCAAGTTAGTTTCCTTGCAGACATTTCTGATGGCCTCGGCCAGCGTCTCATACTCAATGTCCTTGAACTCAATGCCTGGGAATACGTCACGCACCAGCGCATCAAACCTACAAACAAAAGTTTCTTGTGTAAATCAGATTTAATTTTACTTAAAGACTGATGTAATTTACAAAAGCTCAGTTGCTAGAACATATTCCCTATCATCTTGTACCTTATACTGTCTGAAAATGTGAGTTTGGAGATGGTGTTGATGCGGAGTGCCTGAACAACAAGTTTAGCCTCAAGGCCCGCATCGATCTTTCCAGACTTCTTTTTCATATGCAGCAGGTTCCCACAGCCACGGAGCACGGTCTTCAGCGCTCTCAAGCCCCAATCATAGTGTTGTTGGGGTGACAACAGCTCCCTGAGGGATGATGGGAGAAATAAAACATTAAAGAAATGCTAAAGCTTAATATCAGGTGGATGTCAGGAGACCAGACTACAACAAAACATGTACGGGCAACAAACATTTAACATTCTTAAGGATTTTCAGTTTGACCATAATTTATTTTTTACTTCTATTGCACCTGTCTATTATGTTTTAAAAAAAACTACAGTTTTTTAAGTGGATGTTGACGTCATGCTTAAGTGAAAATTACAACATATATTGACAAAAATGTTAGTCGTACGTGCTGAAAGTTGATCACCCACCTTGAAAGGTTGAAGATGGCAACCAGCTTTCTTCCAACACTCTTGGCCTGCTTGAACCCCTCTGAGAACAAGATGACCTCAGCGATCTGTTCATTGTCAGGCTTGGACATGGCGACAGGTCGGAACAACTGCTTCAAGTTGTCTGGCAGCTTCTGTCTGCCTCCATAACCCTTCCCTGCTGGATTCATGGTGATAAAGATCCCAGAGTTGTGGTCGATGTTCACCTTAAAATAGGTCAAATATTGTTGTTATACTTATGTAGATCATGATTCAGTTCCGCTGTAAGGGTCTGAAAAATGTATGCAATACACCATGACACAGGGGCTAAACTGTGTATATCAATCTTTACAATATCATATGAGTACTGTTGGTCATACATGTACATACATTTCTGGAAAGCACTTCAGCATTTGGGAGTTTATTCTTTATGGCATCCTGGATGACCTGGATCTGCATGGAGACGGCAGACAACACTGCCTCCTCCAAACGATTAAACTCATCAAAACATCCCCACGCACCACACTTCACCAGACCGATGAAGATACGACCCATAGACTTCACATCTATTCCCTGTAGATACACATACATTAAGACATGCAAGTGACTTTTTATTTTTCGTTCTTATAACAAGGTGGTGATGTTTGGCTTGAACAACCTTAAAAATATTCAATAATTATTGCCAAACTCTTTGTCTCAAGATTGGTTCAGTAAATTGTTATACTACTAACAACTGAGAACTATTCACATAAGCTGTAATCCAATTTTTCTTCATACAAAGTAATACAAGCACTACTTACCTCGTCACAGTTGAAAACGAGAACCTGGCGACCAAACAATCCTCCGAGGGCCTTCACAGACTCAGTCTTCCCAGTACCTGCGGGCCCATACGGGTTCCCTCCCAGTCCCATATGCATACCTGGGAAATACACATTACTCAAATTTGAAATAAGTTGAAAAAATGCCGTAATTAAAACCCCAACATTTCAAGCCTATACTACAACAGATTATATCAAAGCAATCAGGGGCATGAACTCTCTCAAGAGTTTGATCATTATGTTTGTCAAAGAAAACAAGGAAGAAGTGTGCCAGAACTGTACCGACCCTGTGTGAGTGTCAGGTAGCACTTGTCTGTGAGTGGTGTGTGTACCAGCTTCCCGGCGTTGCCCTGGTACTCGTACGTGTACTCAAACTCAGAGTCCACCATGCGCATGATGCAGATGTTGTCTTTCCGGAGGTAGAAGCGTAGCTGCTTCTGCCAGATCCACTCAGCAGGATTGCGGGCATTTGCATTGAGCAGGAAATGGATGACGTCCATATTGTGGATGGTATCCAGGATCAGGGCCTTCAACTTCAAGTCCAACACCTGCACAGGGAACATGGTAATTTCAGCGAAGTAAATCACACAATGTCACATACTTAATATATGCCATTCAGTTCTGTGTAAAACAAAAGCTTGATTAAGTAGAATGACCTGCAAGCCAGTTAAAAATGTAAACCAACTATTTCAATAATTTTTTAGTAATTTGTTGTATTGATTTTCTCTAATACTTCTTCACATAGGTATTGCAAGTTCCTTGCAAGTTTTCTTTGTTTATAATGTCTATTTAATCACAGAGCCTGATTTGTACCTGAGCCTCGTCATCAGCACCAGCCTCCCCAAGGTCCACACTAGTGTATGACTCTAGCTGTCCTTCAACCTCACGTGCAAAGTTCATCAGGTTACCAGACTTGATGGCCACCTCACAGTTCTGGCTGAACCGGATCTGCTCAGCCAGGCACAGTATCTGCAGAGGTAGGAGAAGGAGGGAAGCCCAATGTACTGATACGATAATAACACTTCATGCAAAAAAACACAAAGTCATGACATGGTTGTGGTTTAAAATACTTATTACACTCATTTAAGAACTTGCTTGACAGCTATTGGTACTAAAACCAAAAAACATTACAGTATACTTTATTACAGTTAAGAGTATACAACAATCAGACTGGGAGGTATAAAATCCTGGCCTGTGTACTGATACACGTGTACCTGTGAGGGGTACTTGTTGGGGTCAAGGCCACCCTTGCTCTGCTTGGCATCCTGTAGACACTGTAACAGTTGCTCCTGCAGTGTGTTTTTCATCTCGTCGGACAGCTGACCCAGCCATGTCTGAAACACAAGCCAGTGGACTAGTGCATAAGGGTTAAATTTTCCTCTGTGTAGATTCAAGTTTAGAAGTGTATTTGTCTCATACATGTTTATCTTATTCGAAAGCCAAATGTTCCAAGCAGCATTAAAAATAGTTGCACTTAGACACATGTTGCTTCCTAATTTTGATATTGAAAACTGGAAATAAACTTGCTTTAAACATAACACAATGAAAAGGCAAATATGCCGAACACATAGCAGTGAAATGATGAGCGCACCTCAACTTCAGGTACAATCTTGACCTTCCTCTTGAGTGGCACGACTTCACCCTCCAGAGACTTCATGGCCATGATGTGATGACAGTTTTCATCAAACTGGACACTGTGGATGCCGGCAAACAGCTTCTTCAGATGGGTCTGGATCACATTTGGGTTTGTGGACTGACCCAGGATCTCCAGCAGGTCGTCATCACCGATAAAGTAGAACCTCGGGAACAGAGATCTCTTCTCCTGTGATTCAAATAAGGAACTACCATAAAGCGTCTCCTCAGTTAATATATAACATATGGTAAAGCAAAAGAATCTATACACCTCCTTGTTACAGATCATTCCTGCGGCAATCTTCATTTGATCACAGAAAATACCTGAAGGCTGTTATACATGAAGGCTAAGTGACAATCAAAGAGATTTATAAGCTTGAATAAGCAAAATTTATTTGAACTATTTGAAAGCAAGATTATTGTGATTCTAACCTCGAGGAACTCATTGAGTGACTTCTGGCACCTCTGTAGTTGGTCAAGCATGGTGGTGAGTTGGTTCCTCAGACCAGCCTTGTTCACCATGGAGAGAACTCGGTTGTCACGACGTACATCCTTCATGATTGACCTACAGTTTGATAATGCATTTTCAGCATTAGGGATGAAACTTTTCTTATTATAACATTTATCAATCATAATGAAGGAGTTTGATCAATATCGCATTTATGATATGTTTTCATTTCCAGACAAATATTCGACATTATTATTTACCTGTAGTCATCATCAACCCTCTTGAATCTCCCCTGTTCCTTGGGCAGAGCTCCGCGACCAAAGATGGGTTCTAGGTAGACCCACTTTCGCTGTATTTGGTTAAGGTTGTGCAGGTACTCGTCCAGGTCGGCCAGGCGCTGCTCCCACACAGACGCCTTGTCCTCGAAACTCTTATAGTATGGCGAGTCTTTGAGGGACTGCAGCAGACTCTGGTTGTCTCCTACCTACACACAGGGGAACCACAGGAGATTTATTTACCATTTATCTAGTAGGCATAGACATACCACATTAAATGGATCTATTAGGTGTATCCAGATAGACAAATTTGACCTAAGGGAATGTGCAGAAGTTGGTAATAAGGCTTGCAAAAAAATGATTGAAATAAAATCTTCTTTTATTCATACTCACATATTTTGTCTGGATATTTTTAAAATCTCCTCCACTTTATTTTGTCATACCTGGTTGACAAGATCCTTCCAGTCTTTGATGAGGTGTATCACATTCTTGTTCGAGTCCTCATATTCGGTGAGGGAGAACTGTGCCGCCGCCCCCCACAGGTCCAGCTCCCTGATTGCCTCACGGATCGTAACCTCACCCTGTGCTCGCTGGTTCAACTCCTGAACACACAACCAAACAACATTCAGGCATCGTGTTTGATACTTAAGTTGCTTAAATCGTTAGGTATGAACAGTTTTCTTGTGACGAGCAATTGAAAGCAGATCAGTGAGAAAATTTCAAATGTTTTTCAACTTCAAATCCATGAAAATCTTCAAACTGGTATAAATTCTCAGTTGAAGCTTTTCGAGCTTACAAAGCTATTTATTATTTGTGTTTAATTCTATTTGTTTACATGACAATATTTGGTTGAAGTAATACTGTCATACCTTGAGAGCATCAGCGTTGGTGATGATGTGGTCGCTGGCCTTTAGGATGTGGCCAAAGTTCAGTTTCTCAAGTGTGGTTCCACGGGGCATCTTGAGCATGCGGAACAGCTCCAGCCAGTGGTCCTGGGATAGGGGCTCCCCACGTACCCACTTCAGCACTGGCAACACATTCTGGAACATAATGAAAAGACATGCATATCTGCCCACATCATATTTGTACATTTCTCATATATTTGATGTAAATAATGCAGCAAATCTTACCAAGGGGTCATCATGAAATAATGTCATCATATTTATTTCATGTATTACTAGGGTTATACTGTTGCCAAGACGTATCATAAATGAATAGCGTTGTAGGGTATGTGTTACATAGTGGTGTTTTATGTATCAAGTGCTATAAATTACTAAATTAGTATTTAAGATATACGTAGATTATCAAAGTCATAGTCATTCAGTACAAATTTGATTAAACTTGTTTATATGTCCTCTATTTGGCATAAAACCAGAACACTTCCTTGTGAGTATTCATAATAGGTTAATCAGTATATTAATGTTGGACAAAAAACTAACAACTGCCCAACCACCCCTGATGGGTAAATTTTGGCTCAGGTCACATTCTTTTTCAGCTTGACTGACAGGTTTATTTTAAAACGAAATAAAGCAAAATTCTGGTTTCCCATGTTCTAATTGACAATAATTAAGACAATAATTTCCATACAGAAATATACTAAGGATAATATCATTGTACTAGACAAGCGGTATTTCGAATCCTACATGGTTGATTTCTGAGGTCTACAAGTGGTAAAAATTCATGTTTTTCCATTACATACCTTGTAAGTCTCAATGTCCTTGTGAAGTTTAACAGTCATAGTGGTGGCTTCACGTTCCTTCAACTTTTCGTACCATCCACTGAGGAACTCTTCAAACATGTATGTCTTACTCCTGTGATGGTATAAACATAAGCACATTATACCTAGCTCACACATAAGTATTATTTTTGAAGCATTAAACACCTTTTTATTAATTCTAAACAGGTAGGTGACTGGATTCCTAATTACCTCACTGGACACTCCTTAGAAAGGAGTATTAAGATTAAAAAAAAAAATAATAATTTGGGCAAACAGGATTGACATTTTACTATGATTAAGGAATGCAATGACTCTCTCTATACATTTTCCCAGCTTATCCATCTAAACTGTGCATGTGCTGAGTATGTACCTGAATGAGATCCAGTCTTCCTTGGCAAGTTCCTGAAGTCCAGTGTCAAACTCCTCCAGCAGGAACCACATGGCCTCGTAATTTGACAGTGAACGGTTTACTTCCTCCGCTATCTCAAAGGCCGGAACAGTCATCTCAAAATGCTCCAGGTCACTCCTACATTCCGGTACATGAACATTATATTGCATATTGGATAGCTTATCTGTTTTTTTACTACTTGTCTGCTTTCCTTTTTAGATCTGACTCTGAGGTAATATATTTGTTGAATGACTTCTATTAAAATGACCAAAGTTTAAATCACAATAGTGACTACACATACAGAGTACCTGCAATGATTTTATCTTTACATTATGGCTAGATATCATATGGTAAATCAACAATAGTCCTGTGTACATACACAAGCTTTTTCCTGTTTTCCTCTATCTCCTGGAACTCTTGTCGTTTGTCCTTGATCACTTGAATGGCGGCAGCCAGTTTCTCCTTGTCCCCTTCCAGGGCCTCGTCTCCTGGCTTCAGCTGGGCCCAGCGTGCCGCAAACTTATCCAGGTCAGCCTCAAACGTCTTCACACGTGAGCTTACATTCTTCTTCAGGGTATCCACCTAGGGATGAGAGGCAGAACTAAGTTCTCTGTTTACTGCTGTAAAATCCCACCTATCAAGTACCATGTATATATTGCTAATGTTAAAGGGCAAGTATCACAGAATTTGCCCTATTAACCATTTAATGTAACCATTATTTAAAAGAAATCTCAAAATTTTTGCTGCACTCTTACAAATCACTATATCATACAGTGTTAAGGAGTTACCTGTTCCTTGACCATAAGCTGATGGCTCTCCATCATGAGTTCAAACTTGTCCCAGCGGGCCAGCAGGTTGTTGATGGAGTCAACACCCCCTCCAGCTACTGAACGTAGCAGTTTGTTCTTAGACTCAGCCTTATCAAACAGCGGCTTGATCTGGATAGATAATATTTATGCACATGCTTTAGTTCTTCAGAAAGAAAATCAGAGCTTTACAGATTTAAAATTACACATTCAAATGGGCTGTACATTTAAATTCTTGAAAATAAACCAGAGCTGTTACAGAAGTAAATACCTGCAGATGTGGCCTGTACAAGGGAATGGTTAAATTCATTTTATGTAATTAACAGCATAAGCATATAAGCATTATAAGACTGACCAACAATCAATGCAATCCTTATGAAGCTACATGTGACACAATATTTTTTTTCAGACCTGTTTTGCTAAGTCAATGGCCAAATATGTAGTAAGACTGGGTGATATGTCAAATTAAAGCAGGTGCACACTTTCCGAAGCTGACCGACAATCCTGTGAAGTCTCATATGTGTAAGTGCATAACTTTTGGAGCTACATGCGACACAAACATTTAAAAGCATTAAACTATTGTTAGACCAAGTGAAATGTCAAATTATTCGCAGGTGAACAACTGCCCATTCTGTTCATCACTCCTATAAAGTTTCTTAAGTGTAGGTACAATCTTTTTGAAGGTACATGCTTCACAATATTTTTCAAACCATTTTTACTCAAGTTTTTATTTTTTAAGTCAAGGGCTATTCCGGTATCTTTTACTTAACCTTGTGAAACATCACACAACTTGCAGGTGCACAACTTGCAGGTGCACAACTGCGCTGACCAACAATTCTTTGCAGCTTCATGACTAGACGTGCAATTATTTTTGAGCTTCATGTGACACAAGATTTTTCAGTGAAGAGAAAGAACAGGACATTCATAATTCATTTATAGCTTTAAGATATCTATATCTTGGGGTATGAATTTTACTATTTTAACTCCAATGAATAATTTTCATGCTTTCATCAGCAATTAAAACTAAAAGGCAGTATTAATGTTGTACCTCCCTCCTCGCCTTTGCAAACTCTGCATGTTTTGTGTTAGCCTCGCCAATCTCTTCAGTGCTCTGTGGTCGCTTGGAAAGCACCTCCATTGAAGTGTTCAGGAACGTGTCAATGTCTGTCACCTCCTTTGTGATAGCTTTTCGAAGTGAGTTGAGCAAGGCATCAAACAGCCGCTGGATGTGATCGTCAATCACAGCCTTTACTGGCATGGTGTTCACAGTGATACAGTTGATCTTGACCTGGCTGTTTGTAACAGAATACAAATTAAAATATTGAATTATTATTAAACTACAATTACATAAATAAAAAAATTCATATAGTGTACTAATTTCTAAATCTAACCATTCATAGAGGAAAATGTATAATTTTTTGCGCACATGGACTTTGTAGAAACTAGCTTTAATTAGGCTTGAATAACTAGATATTATATCAACCATTATCTGATATTCTAATACAGAGTTTAAACCAGGTTTTACAAAGGACAGGATGCTAAAGAAGAGGGACAGGCAGCTAAGGGAGAAGCATATTGTATCGGGCTGTGAAAAACTTGAGCATTATGTATTTGACAGAAAACTTTAGGAATTATTTTCAATCAAAATAATTTTAGGTTTTAACCGCCAAATATATTATCTTTGTATGTATTTATAATCATAATACCATTCCATAACACTTTAGCTAAAACCCTACTTATATATACATTGTACATACTTGGGTAGTTTTTCAGCGTCCCTGCCACGGATTTTCAGGGCCTTGAAGTTTTTCTCCCAGTCAGCCTGCTCCTTGAGGTGGGCCTCGATGAACTCCTCCAGGTCCAGTGAGCCCAGAACAACCCATTCCTGAATACACACATATACACAGATATCAGTGATCAGGAGTAGTAATTGTGTATTAATTGTGTTTCGCTAAAGTTCGTAAGATTCCAACCAACATGCAAACTCCTTAGATCAATGAGTCCAACATGCAAACTCCTTAGATCAATGAGTCCAACATGCAAGCTCCTTAGATCAATGAGTCCAACATGCAAGCTCCTTAGATCAATGAGTCCAACTTGCAAACTCGTTAGATCAATGAGTCCAACATGCAAACTCGTTAGATCAATGAGTCCAACATGCAAGCTCCTTAGATCAATGAGTCCAACATGCAAGCTCCTTAGATCAATGAGTCCAACATGCAAGCTCCTTAGATCAATGAGTCCAACATGCAAGCTCCTTAGATCAATGAGTCCAACATGCAAACTCCTTAGATCAATGAGTCCAACATGCAAACTCCTTAGATCAATGAGTCCAACATGCAAACTCCTTAGATCAATGAGTCCAACATGCAAACTCCTTAGATCAATGAGTCCAACATGCAAGCTCCTTAGATCAATGAGTCCAACATGCAAACTCCTAAGATCAATGAGTCCAACATGCATGCTCCTTAGTTCAATGAGTCCAACATGCAAGCTCCTTAGATCAATGAGTCCAACATGCAAACTCGTTAGATCAATGAGTCCAACATGCAAACTCGTTAGATCAATGAGTCCAACATGCAAACTCGTTAGATCAATGAGTCCAACATGCAAACTCGTTAGATCAATGAGTCCAACATGCAAACTCGTTAGATCAATGAGTCCAACATGCAAACTCGTTAGATCAATGAGTCCAACATGCAAACTCCTAAGATCAATGAGTCCAACATGCAAACTCCTTAGATCAATGAGTCCAACATGCAAACTCCTTAGATCAATGAGTCCAACATGCAAACTCCTTAGATCAATGAGTCCAACATGCAAACTCCTTAGATCAATGAGTCCAACATGCAAACTCCTAAGATCAATGAGTCCAACATGCAAACTCCTTAGATCAATGAGTCCAACATGCAAACTCCTTAGATCAATGAGTCCAACATGCAAACTCCTTAGATCAATGAGTCCAACATGCAAGCTCCTTAGATCAATGAGTCCAACATGCAAGCTCCTTAGATCAATGAGTCCAACATGCAAGCTCCTTAGATCAATGAGTCCAACATGCAAGCTCCTTAGATCAATGAGTCCAACATGCAAACTCCTTAGATCAATGAGTCCAACATGCAAACTCCTTAGATCAATGAGTCCAACATGCAAACTCCTTAGATCAATGAGTCCAACATGCAAGCTCCTTAGATCAATGAGTCCAACATGCAAGCTCCTTAGATCAATGAGTCCAACATGCAAACTCCTTAGATCAATGAGTCCAACATGCAAGCTCCTTAGATCAATGAGTCCAACATGCAAACTCCTTAGATCAATGAGTCCAACATGCAAACTCCTTAGATCAATGAGTCCAACATGCAAACTCGTTAGATCAATGAGTCCAACATGCAAACTCGTTAGATCAATGAGTCCAACATGCAAACTCGTTAGATCAATGAGTCCAACATGCAAGCTCCTTAGTTCAATGAGTCCAACATGCAAGCTCCTTAGATCAATGAGTCCAACATGCAAACTCGTTAGATCAATGAGTCCAACATGCAAACTCCTTAGATCAATGAGTCCAACATGCAAACTCGTTAGATCAATGAGTCCAACATGCAAACTCCTAAGATCAATGAGTCCAACATGCAAACTCCTAAGATCAATGAGTCCAACATGCAAACTCCTTAGATCAATGAGTCCAACATGCAAGCTCCTTAGATCAATGAGTCCAACATGCAAACTCCTAAGATCAATGAGTCCAACATGCAAACTCCTTAGATCAATGAGTCCAACATGCAAACTCCTTAGATCAATGAGTCCAACATGCAATTCAGTATATACCGAATGCAATGACAACATGCCTTTCTTTGGCAATTCTGTAAAACTTTACACCATCAAACAAATTTTGAGAGTATTTATGATTATCTTAATTAAATTTGAATGTAAAATTCCTAAAACAAACAGTTGTTATAGACAGTCAGTGTAGTATAGCTTTGATAATAGTTCATGTTAAATATTCAACCCCTTTACTTTTTAAAACCAAGTGTAAAAATGAACACAAACCTTAAATTTCTCCAGTTCTTCTGCCAGGCGTTTGAATAGAGCGTCACCCTTCTTGTAGCAGTTGACGAAGCCGTCAGCGTTGCGGTCAATAATAGCAGGGAATATGAGATTCTCAGTGCCCTCTCCCACACCCTTGAAGATGTTCGGGATACTGATGAACTTCTTCATCTCACGAAAATACTTGGCCTTAACCTCCTCAAATGGTGGGTTGAACTGCAGGTGGCGCTGCCTGCATAGGAGTCAAGTATGGTGGTAATGATGACAGTTAACTGGCAAGAACTGTTGTTTTCAGTAAATAATATATTTTCAGTCTTTAATCATTTCAAAATTATTTAAGATAATAATGAAGTAAGAAGGAACTGAACAAGAACAACAAACACATAATCAACATAATGTTGTGAACAATATCATGTCCAGCAATGAACAGCTAAAATAGAACCTAAAACAACAAAACAGATTTGCTCAAGTTTGTGTATACCCATCAGGACTGTGGTATGAGGCTGTTCTGTTATGGATACAACAGTTAAAATCTAATGAAATATTTTAGCCATTGCTTACTAAACTATCAAATTGAGATTTATGGTGTTAGTCTAAATGAATCAAAATCTTGACATTGTGTTTAAAGATAATAAGTGTTCTGCAAAGGTTACACCTTTCTGCTATTCAAATTTCAAATAGCATTGAAATTCTTATCTATGGGCCAATCAACGCATCCATTTTCCTAGGACATTTTTACTATATAATCTGAAAATTCCCAGATGTACTAGCTGATGACGATAGATGGTGGTTTTGTACCCTGCTTGTACCTGGCTCGGCTTATGTGCAGTGTTTTTTTATGGCTATTAATATAAAACAAGGTAGTTGACAGCCTATCTTAATGATTTGTACTTCCTTTCATGAAATGGCTTGCAAGAAAAAGCAAACAGACTGTTTGTGTTCTATTCATGTATCTTGGTAAGAAACAAAGCAAAAATGAAATGATAGTGTTGAATAAAGAATGTGTCCACTCTGAATAACTAAATAGTGTTGTCATCTTTTATGCAATTCAGATGAGAAGCCACAATATTGTTGAATTCTTATTTAAAAGTCCAAACTAACCTCTAGGAAGTAATGACTGTAGTGGTTGAAGGTTCAAATTCATGTGTTCATTGCGCCAATTTAGAATTTTGTATTATTAATATCCTCATGATTTCATTCATAAAGAAGCAGCTGCAATAGGTGACAGCACAGGTAAATAAAATGTATGATATTAGTGAATATATATTGTGCTTTATATGATTTTGTCCTGGCAACCATTTCTGAAAAGTTTTTAAATCTGATGGTCCATCTGACTGATGCTTTCATATCCTTTGCAGGACATTGGATGAGCTATTACACATATTCTACTATTCTACACATCATTAACATCGGCCTCTTATAAAAGATGCCAAGAGAAATGGCAATATTGCCTCTGCAGTGATTCACATACCGGTATGTGATGTCCACACGTATCTCGGGTAGGTTCTCATTGAGTGCCTCGAGGCCCATGCGGTACTGAAACTCCAGGGCCTTGTATATCTGACGGTCCCAGTGGGCTTTCCAGGGCGCCATGTGCTCAGCCACAAATCCCTGACAGCATATCACAGTTACTTAAGATAAATGGTGCAGAGTGGTTCACAGAAAGTAAAAAAATACTTTATTTTAGCTGATTCTGTGTATATAAAACAGATAACTGTTAACAGTTTTAACAAAACACCAGTATTTAAGAAATATTTGGTATTTTTTTAATGCACTGAAATGATATATTGTCATGGCAAATGAAAGCAATTATTTTGCATAATTATTGGAATGAAAACCCTATAAGATATGTATGCATGTGTGTGTCTCCTGTCCCACCTTCTGTACAAGGTCTGCCATGATGTGCCTGATGTCCATCAGACCCTCCTTCCAGCGCTTGTCCTGCCTCAATAGGTCCACACTCATCAGGTTCTGAACCTGTACATACAATACTGGCTTGTTTTACATAGAAATTGACAAATGACAAAGCAAATTGGGTTTCAAACATTATTTCTTTTAACTCTTTTAGGAGGGGATTCAAATAATACATTATGATAACAAAGTCTATTTACAGAAACTAAGTTTCATCCTAAACAGAGTGTTTATGGTCATAGTTGTACTTCAATAGACAAATCCTTCAATGCACTTATTACATATCTCTGGGGTGCCAAAATAGATATCCTGACCACTACGGGGCCGTACCTTGTCCGAGACAGTGTAGTGGCACTTGCGGAGTTTCCTGTTCTCGGATGTCAGCCTCTCTGCAGCGGCCTGCAGCTTGTGGATGTACTTCTCCAGTTCCTCTGGGTTGTCCCAGGTCACTTGAACCTCCTCCCCCTTCACCTTGGTACCTGTGGAAGTGAAGAAATGGGAGTTTTAATAACTTGTGCATGTACTTTTCCATTTGTCACTATTAACTATTAATGTGAGTGATAACTCTGTCATAATGTGCATACAAGAAACCCACAAAATACTTTCTATATGCCTGAATTGTTTTATATTATCCGCTATTCAATGATGACTTTGTTATGATGTAATACACAATATTACAACCCTGTTATCAGAACTAGCACAAACATGCAGGCAAAGCACCAGTAAAATGGTTGTCATGTGTTTCTGAAAGTTAATTTTTACAATATTAATATAAAGATTTGAGCTTATTAATTTCATTTCTACTTTTGACCTCTTATACTACAAGCACTTCCTACCAGTTTTGGGGTTCTTAGCGAGCCTCTCAAAGGCCTTGGCTGACTCCAACATCATAGTCTTCTGGCTGTCAATCATCTGCTGGTCGATCGTGTTGTAGAAATGGGCAACCTAAAGCAAAATGAACATTAAATTTTACATACTTTCAAGTATGCTAGCTTTGTTGATATTAATCACCAAATTACAATATATATTTTTTAATTATAACTGTGTACATGATTTAACTTATTCATCATTAGATTCAATACTGGCCATAGATAATTATAGGCAATAAGTAATATTTTGGTTTTATACTTATTTCATTTAGCTTGATTATGCAGACAGCTTATAAGCTGATATGAATCACACTCAAGTCCATTTCTAGGACAGTAACCAGTCATGAAGAGGCCTAGATAACTTTGCCTAGGTGGGGCTGGAGCCCACGATCTTTTGGTTAAGCACTGGTGAGCATTATCACTTTAAAAATATATTATAGTGGCAAAGTTTCTGTCATTTCATAGCTTGGTACTTGGTGGCACTAAATGTTAAATTTCACCTGCTTAAGGATACAGCCATGCCTGTAGAACTTTTGTGCTGTGCCGGAGACATGCTGTATCTTGGCGGGCACAGCGAAGCCGAGGGCTGTCAGCTGTCGCACCTCTCGCATCAGCGTCACCAGTCTGTCACCGTAGTTCACAACCAGCTCGCCTGTCTTGTGGTCAAGCTCCATCAGCCGCCCATTTGTCTCAAGGCTAATGTTATAATCAATAATAATCTAAATTTTATAATGTAATAATCTCTAGACCTCAAATAAAAATCAGGTATAAGAAATTTAATATTTCTTACATGTATTATGTGTTTGTGAGTGTGTGTTTTGTGCATTTTGCATGACCAGTAGTTTTCTTTGTTTGGTGTGCACATGTCTATGAGAGCACTTAAATTAGCTTCTATAAAGGAGGTTATAACTATATCCAAAGTAACTGGATGTGGTCCAGGATGCCATCACTTTATTGAAGATTGAGAATGCTACTTCAGATTGATATTTTGTTTATGTCTGAGTGATGCAAATACTTTATAGATCTTAAACTGTAAATTCTGTCCAATACCTGCACTGACAGAGAGAAAAAAATCATATATATCTCAGAGAACTTACTGTCTTTCGGCCTGGTGCAAGACAGATTCCATGCAAAAAATAAATGGTGCAAAACATAAAAGTGAGTGGATTTTCTTAGGAGAAAGGTGACATACCTTTTCAATTGTTTAAACAAATTGGGTTTGTACTGAATTTTAAGGGAATGAATGGTTGTCATATTCGTGAATTGCTTGAAATGGCTTTTTTCTAATCAGAAGTCTGTTTGCATTAATGTATAGGGTAATTAATGAGAAATGTATATACATTTGTTATCAAACTGTACTTAGAAATGATAATGAATTTGTTCATTTGAACAGAATGTAAAAAATGAGAGAATTTTTTTTTAAATAACATGTCAAGAAAATGTTTTTGGCTGACTTATTTTATTACTTTTTATGATAAATAACCTAAAATACAAGTTTCTTTTTTTTGTTATCCTTTACAGATACAACTAGAGCTGTCACAGGAGTGACGAATACCCCCAAATGCCGCCTGGACACAGGAATGGCAAACCATTCCTTTGAAAAGAGGCCATAACTCCAAGGTTACTGCACACTGCATCTTCTTTTATCATGCATGTATTGTTTTATTTAAATCTGTTGAGTAATTTAGAAGTTACACTGCTGACAAGAAAAACTAGCCTTTCATGAGTTATCGTATGGAAACGGTTTTTTCTATTTTTAGTAACAGTGACCTTGACCTTGGCCCCACCAGCCCCAATATCAAACTTGACCTGTATTTTCTGATGTTACACCTGTGTACCAAAAATTGTTCAAATCTGTCAAGCCTTTCATGAGTTATCGTCCGGAAACTGTTTTTCTATTTTTAGTAACAGTGACCTTGACCTTGGCCCCACCAGCCCCAATATCGAACTTGATCTGTATCTTCTGATGTTATACCTGTGTACCAAAAAATTTTCAAATCTGTCTAGCCTTTCATGAGTTATCGTCCGGAAACCATGAAAACCGACCGACCGACAAGCTCACTCCTATATACCCCCTCAAACTTCATTTGTGGGGGTATAATCAGTGAGAAGTCAAACCTGAGTGGTTTCTTTGTGTCCTCAATGAGGGCTAGTATGTCCCTTGACCACTCATCGAAGGCCTCTGACCGCCAGTTGACCATTTCATCATGCATCTCGGAGGCCTCCTTCCGGAACCTCGCGAAACCACTAAGGTCACTCAACAGGCTCTCAGCTGTCTTCAAATTTTCCTCCACCTGTTACCAATATTTATTAACATTATCGTTGATGGTTGCACGAGAAAACAATTTACTTAGCAGAAACAAGGAAACCAATAACCTCTTTCGTGCCCGAGATAAAAAGATAAGAACATAAACACAAATTATAATAAATATGCAAAAGATGTAAATATTTTCTTCAATTAATTTCTACAGTCCCGTCGACGTCGGATATCTCGACTTTCCAGTTTTGTGGACTTTTTTCTCCGGTCCCGAATTTATTCCTTCTTATTCTATAAAAAAAATCTGCTTGAGTCGATTTTTTATCTCGATTTTTCGCTATGTCAATCTCATAATTCAGTCCCTGTGGTTGAATTTCATACATTGTCCTCGTTTCTTATGTTAAACTGTAGATCGAGTTTTGTAGGTGCGAAATTATTTATGACAGTTTGCTGCATGTCGCTAAATTACCGTGCATGTCAAAGTAACAAACTGTCATAATTTGAGGTTTATTGGTAAATGTGAATAATTAAAGTTGTTTGTTTATGGTTTTGATTAAAGAGCCATTTATTGCTTAAGCTATTCATTGAACTGCACAAGGACGCCGATGACATCATCAGAAAATTCAACAACATTGAAAATTACTTGACGAAGAAATTTTTCTATACTGGCTGCATGTACAAAACAAACAGTTATAACGAATGCATTATTTTAAGTTGATGTCATATGTGCTGTACTGTTTTCTTACAATGTACAAGTGTATGTAATTGCAGTTTTATGTAATTCATAAACGCAAATTAAAGTGAAACTCTTATTCAAAATCAATACATACACATGTATCACAAACATCAATTTTGAGTGATAAACCTTTAACTACTTACTAAATAATGCATTTATGGAAAATGAATTAATTATTACAAGATTGTAACAGTGTATTTAAAAGCAAAATATTAAATGATTGGTGAATGCTAAAAGATTAACTGTGGTGTGCCATAGTCGCATAAGGTAGAAATACCATGTTTTATGATCATTTCTTTCAAATTAAACTGGATATCATTCATAAAAACCATTGTTTTGGACATTTATTCATCCTTTTTGGAATATTAAAACAAAAGTATTAAATCTGGCAGATCATTTTTTGGAGGAAGAGTGCATCTTTAAATAATTCATTTTTTCACTTACTTTTCAATAAAACGTTAACTATTTTAACGACGGTTACAAGACTGTTTAATTGCAGAAGTCGGACGTCGGACATAATTCAAACTCAAATGTGTTGGGATTGGTGATATTTCTTGTAATTCGTTTGTGTCGAATGTTCGTTATCTCGACTTTTTTCCCTAGGTCCCGACATAACGAGTTTCGACTGTATTTTATATGACAAAAAAGCGGTGCCTATCTGAGGAAGTATACCTTGGCCTCGAGCTGCCTTACAAAGACGATCTGGTTGACAAACTCAGGCAGGTTCTTCCCCTTGGGAAATTTGCCGTGACTCGCGTCATTAAACTGCTCCTGGATGCCTCGTTGGCTCACTGTCAGCTGACCTAGCAACGTCTCTCTGAAAGAAATCAAGTCACATTATGTGAAATCATTAATATTCGTGGGACATAAATTTTTGTGATTTTCATGGGTTATCTGCGACTTCAAGATCCCAATGAAAATTGTACCATTAATTCTAATATTATACTGCCTGTGTAAAGGGCTTTACATGTATTCACATCAAATAAAGGTGGTTGTAATTTAATCGAGTGCACATGTAACTTTACACAAATCTTCAAGTCAGTGTTATGTTTTTCATGGATTATATTATACAATGAAAATGTAAATTGAGTTTCACTGATCAGATGCAGCCTAGCCTACCTTTCACCAACCATCTCCTTACTGATGCCAGGCCTCTTGATCAATGACTTGTACCTCTGAAACTCTCGCAGGAGCTGCAACAACAATCAAGGACCATTGGAGTACATATCAGTCTAATCTGTATTGATACTGCATCTTTTATATTCTAGAACTTCTGTAATATTTTCTGAATTAGGAAAGTCAAACTGGTTTGTTACACCTATAAATATGAACGCTTAGCCCAGATCACCTTTTCAAATCTGAAATCAAGAGCTGATTTTGTATTCTGGCTGTGTCAAAAAAGTGTATATATATATATGTATAGATATATAAAGGATGAAAGGGAAACAGCACTCAGTAATTAACTAACTTAACACCATACCTGTCAGTAGGGAATTAATTCCTTACCTGCTGCGGGTTTCCATCCATCTGTCTAAATTGCGCACGGAGCTTGGCGACTGTGTTCTGCTCAGCAGGGGACATGATCCTCTCATACTGGGAGACAGCTGCCTGCCAGAGGGGCTGGGTGTAAGGGTTATATTGAAGAGGGTTGAGGCCCATGAAGGGGGTGAACGCCTCATCAACACGCAGCTCTTTCTGCTCCTGCGATGTCATCAACCGCAGCTGCTGGTCATGTACGATACGCAGGTCCAGGATCTGAAAGGGGGGCACAGTATTGTGTTTAACATTTTCACCACATGCAGTGAATATCAACATTTCTAAACAAACATACCAGATATCAGATTACCAGATAAAACATTGTAGTAGACACATAACACTTTAATAAGATATCTTACGCTAATGCGAGATATTTTCAAAATGGCATGAACACATACCTCCTCCAAGCGAGCTGCAAGTTTCTTAAGTCCCTCTGGTGAGACCTTGTCACCCTTCCAGGGATGGATGGTGTACCTCTTCCAAAACTGAGTAGTCAGGGCCTCACATGACGATATCCAACGCTCACAGATGGAAATACCTGATAAATAAAAGGCTCAATATAATATTCTGGAACTGCAATAAAGGATAAACTAACTATTATTTTAACACAGTATATAACTAAGTCAATATTTAATAGGAACATGCTTAAATTTTATACATTTAGTTCAAACATAATTATTTTACAACGATTGTGAAACAAGCAATAACACCATTATATTAATCACTCTTGTTTGCACAATTTTATGCGAGTGTATGGTCAAGTGGCGTAGTGGGGGGAAACCAGAGTTCCAGGAGGAAACCCACTTGTCCTGCTTGGTGACCACAAACCAAACTCACATGCATCCAGGCTGAGAATCAAATCCAGATGAGAAGCGTACGCGCTACTGAACTAACCGGACAACTATCAATATTTTCACATGCAAAGTGAAAAGCTAAAGCTAACGCACATCCATGTCAAGCAAAAATGATCCAACCTGCTCTTAAAGCCTCCTTTATCTGCCCAAACTGGCCAGTCCATAGGTTCTCCTCAGCAAGCTTTCTCTGGACAAAACGTCCCAATGATCCAGCTGAAAGCAAACAGATTTTTTGTTACTTAACTCCTACATGGTTAAAGTGAAAGTTAATCACTGCTTTATGATGTATCTTATTAAAAATTTTGGTTTTAAAAGAATATTTGCAAAACATGATAGACATGTACACAGTATATTCATGTACAAGTCTGACCTGCTGGAATGAACAGGAGCAAGAAATGCTGCAATGCAACTAAACCAGGTTTTGAATGAATGACAGAAAAGTTTCAGCCATTGTTCTGAAATTCAGTTTAACCTGTTTTTTCTACTTTAGTTTAGTAACAGTGACCTTGACCTTGACCCTAGAGCCCCAATTACAATCCAATGAAAGGTCTCCATATACTCATCCTTTATACCATATTCGGTCACAATATGTCAATTGACCATTTTTGATATTTTAGTTACAGTGACCTAAATTCTAGACCTTAGAGGCCCTAAATACAATCCTATTAAAGGCCTCCATAAACTCTTCCTATATACCAAATTTGGGCACAATATGTCTTCATTACCTAAAGTTATTCAGTACCAACTTTTTTTCTTTGTTTATTAACAGTTACCTTTACCTATGGGTCCTAAACACATTCACATGAAAGGTCTCCATAAACACTTCCTATATACCAAGTTTGGTTGCAATATGTCAACCCTAAATAAAGTTATTCAATACCATAGTTGAGTTTGATGCTGAAACAATGACATACGTCATTCTAATATGGTAACCACTCACTGGACTTTCAATCAATAATTCCATTCACTATTACTTTAAAGCTTAAATGAACCTGAAAGAAGAACCACATTTCTTACCAATACAGTCCATAAAGTGACTCATGCGGTTCTCTGGGTAGACGTCTACCTCTGTCTGCCGCCAGATATCATCTAGCGTGTCCTGCGTGATGTCCACCATCTCCATGGCGTCCATGAGTGACATGGCATCCAGCCCCCCATAGTCCTTGGAGATTGGCTTGAACAGCTCCACAAAGTGCTCTGCCCGGTCCCGGGAGTCCCCACGACCCGATCTAGCCACGTCTGCCCAGTAATCAAACTCATCAGTTGGGCTCAAAACACCTGAAAAAATAAATCACATGTCTCTTGAAAAAGTCAATTTATTTTTATTAAGATCAATGATTACAATTAAGTAAGCCAGCTTCACATATGCACTTTTATAAAACTTCAATGAAGAAGTGCTAATCATTTTAATACTATTTTTACTTTGGCCAGATTCTGGTGTGCAGTAGCCTGTGGTTATGACTGTATCAAAACACATCTACAAATCCTTTAAATGCCTTACTTCCAAGATTCTCATCTCCACCATCCTTGCCGCGGAAGGAAGGGTCCTGTTTACGGAGAGCACTTCCAAGCCCGGCCTCCAGCTCTCCAAGCAGGCTCTGCAGCTTTGGGTCAATGTTCCTGCTCCACTTGCCATCCTCACACAGCAGAGGGGCATATACCTGCACACGTACATACATGCATAGGGTATCACACGCTAGGTTATGGCATTCTGATATAAACAAGAGCTATTACAGAGACAGTGCGCTCGACTATTCTGTCGCTTTTCAGTGTAAGGATTGAAAAGTTTTGGCGAAACATGCATGGATCACTGTTAGATTAGATTTCAATGAATACATGATGTGCGGAGATATTAACATAAATGTGGTTACATGCAAAATTTAACCAGAATTTTTTAAGTGTTATAATAAAGGGCCATTATTTGCAAAACACAGTTATCTAACTTGATTATTCAATTAGGTTGGGTGGTTGAATACCATTGTATAAAGTCTCAATGCAATACATCAAGTAGTTGCTGAGATATTATCCTATGTGTGCTAACATGCAAGACCTTAACCAGAATTTCTAAGTTGCATAATAAAGTGGCAAAAATTATATTCTATAAAAGATAGAGTTATCTTACTTCATTAAATAAGAAGGTTAAATGGTTGGGAGCCTGTGTGTAAAGTTTCATGCAATACATGATGTATTTGCTGAAGCATTGAATTAAAAGGGGCCATTATTTGAATTTAATGCAAACTAGAGTTATCTTACTTGGTTATTTAAGTAGATTGGATGGTTGAGTACCATTTTATAAAGTCTCAATGCAATTCATCCAGTAGTTGCTGAGATATTAACCTATGTGTGCTTACATGCAAAACCTTTACCAGAATTTCTGAGTCAAATAAAGGGCAATTATTTGCATTAAATGCAAACTAGAGTTATCTAACTTGGTTAATTAAGTAGGTTGGATGGTTGAGTACCATTGTATCAAGTCTCAATGCAATACCTCAAGTAGTTGCTGAGATATTAACCTATGTGTGCTTGCACGCAAAACCTTAACCAGAATTTCTAAGTCAAATAATAAAGGCCTATTATTGGCATTAAATGCAGAGTAGAGTTATCAAACTTGGTTAATTAAGTAGGTTGGATGGTTGGGTACCATTGTATAAAGTCTCAATGCAATACCTCAAGTACTTGCTGAGATATTAACCTATGTGTGCTTGCACGCAAAACCTTAACCAAGGGGTGACGCCGACGCCGACGCTTGGGTGAGTAGTATAGCTCTCCTTATTCTTCGAATAGTCGAGCTAAAAATACAACAATGCTATTCAGGACTCTTAATGAAAGTCACAAACACTTGTCACCACAATACAAGATACATGAATCTTTATTTAAAGTTGGGTATATGATATAACAATAATGATTTTCCGCATATAAAAACAATCAGTTTTTACTCTTATGGATAGGCAAAAAATATCTTTTTTGCAATATTTAAGCAATAACTGACAACAAAACTATTCTATTTACTACTCGATTATGTCACTGAAATAAGACAAAAGAGATAATAGAATTTTTTACATGGGTGTACACCATAACACCATAATTAAGAATAAAAGGATTTTGTACATTTCAATTAATTTCCTTTTTTAGAATGTAGGTTTTGAAAAATAATAAAAATAATTTAATACAACAGGCCATCACGTACCTTTTAATATGACACATTTAAGCAATTATGTTTGTAAGAAAAAAATATATGGCAAAGCAGATAACGCTTCACACTGTATTCTTCACACTATACACTGAATCCTTAACACATTGGTATATCTCCTAAATTTGTTTATATTCAATATTTAAAAGTGTTTTTTTAACTCAATGGCAATAGAAACCATGTATTAAACATTTCTTTATGAAAGCAAAAATACAACATAAAAACCTTTTGCATTGCATGATAGAGGGTGTTGAGGGGCGAGTCCAGCATTGATGACACAACTATGTTTGTAAGCAAGTTGTCTGGCGTGATCACGTCAGGTCGGATCTTGAAGAACACAATGACCCTGTCCTTGCTGTCGCCAGGCTCAACCTGATTTTATACAACACCACAATTAAGCAAAACCAGAATATCAGAATAAACCAGATTATCTAAATGTATTTACATGTACATGCATATCATAAGAAAGCTGATAAGAATATAAATTTGTATACAAAAAAATAATCATTATATAAAGTACAAAATATCATATTAAAAGATGACATTGAAGTTAACTTGCCTTGTTGGAGAAAGCCACAGATCTGACCCTACTCTTTGGGTCCAGCCGCGCAGCCAGAACACTGGCATTGCCATCATCCAAGAAGTTATTGAGGGAGGGTGAGTCTGGTAGATTTTTCAATGCTCCATCATTCAACGGTACCGCAAAGTGGTTTGCAGTTGCGGCAATTATAAAATCCTTTCTTGAGTCACCAGCCATTTTCTAATTGTTCATCATCTAAATTTCAAATATGTATTATTTATTATATACTGTTTTGATAAATATCTGGATAAAAGCATTTCTAAACGACTTTGATCATTTACAATTGAAATGAATACCAATTCAAGATAAAGTTGATAAATGTTATTACATGAGAAACAGTCTCACACAAATACCAATTCAAAAGATCAGTTGGTAGAGGATTGTATATTGTTTGGACAGTGGTAATTTGAACCCTACACAAACTAGACTCATCCTCCATTTTTACCTAAACATGACCATAATGTCAGTTGCTTTTTTTCATGTGAGGGTTAATTTCAAAGAGTTAAGGATATGGAAAGGGGCTTTAGGTCTGTATTGAGGGGAGATGAGAGTACTGCAAGCACCGATGCCAACATGCATCTGTGCGTTGTCATTGAGATTTTTTTCGTTCGAAAAACATTTCAATTAAAATTTAAATCAGGACTGGTAACTTCAAAATTTGAGGAAACACCAGGATAAATGTTCAGATTGAAATCTGCCAGTTAAATTAAATCACACCCTGTTATATATAAAATTATAATTATTGATTTGATTTGATCTAAATAACCATAATGGGCCAGAACCACAAAGGGCAGAAAAACAAAGCAAATAACATATGTAGTAATAAAGTAAGCCTGAGAGAAAAGTGTGCGAGGCAAGAACTGAATGCCACCTGTGAGACAAATGGTGCTCTACAGAACGAGCTGAGGGGCTTATTCTGACCAACGCATCTTATCATGTTCATGTACCTTTACAGAGGATCCAGGCAATTCTAGCTCAGGGCATTTTAGTAAAGGTTTGGAAGAGGCCTAGCCTTTCCCTTTTGGAAAATAAATGTCTTGCATCAATTATTGGGAAAAGATTAAATAAGTTACACAAATGACCAAACAAACAAGAAGGTTTGTTTTGTTTATTTCATTGATTATCTTCTTTGTTTATATTTTAAATTTTGCTGTTTTGAACATCTGTAATTTAATTCTATTTTATCATCACTGGAAAAATATTACCCTATTTAAGGAAATCATATGAAGCAATATGAGATTTTTTGTCATTTGGAGGGGCTTTATTTTGACCCATTTTTTTTATTATAATACACGCAGTACATACCGGTACTACATGGTCTTATTAACATCATATGAACGGAACCTTAGTGTATACTTCGATAAATGTTCAGTTGGACAAGACCAAATTTTCTTAATTTCCTTCCCTACAAGCTGTGTTATGTGACGGAAGTAAATCCAAGATGACAACATAGAGATAAACTGGTATACTTAGCACATTCAATGCTTTCAAAGGATGTCCAGTTAGCACAGTGGTTAGCACACTCGCTTCTCTCCAAAGCACCCGGGTTTGATTCCCGGCCTGGACATATGTGAATTTAGTTTGTGGTCACCATGCCGGACAAGTGGGTTTCCTCCGATTTCCCCTGGGTCGGGGGAGGGGGGATATACCGTGGATATCAGGGAAAATTGGCCATATTTTTAACTTCCAGGTGACCCGACAGTGCCGAGTGAATGCGGTGGTTTTGTTTTAGCAGGGATAGTGTATGGGCCTTACCTAGGATGTCCCCAGGGTGAGGGGGCGTTTGGCAGGGATTTTACCAGCAGTTTGTTTCCGCAGGGCAGGGATTTTACCTGGGATTGGCTGGACTGAAATTCAAAGTCTCTGCTATTCCTCGAGTCAGGGGGATGGGGGCATGGTTACAAATGACTTGCGCATAACAAGCACAGTACTACCTATGGTTGCAGGTCAAAACGTCCCCAGGTTAAAACATCCTACGGTCAAAATGTCCCCATTTTGGTCAAAACGTCCCCATCAAAAGTCAAAACGTCCCAACGGAATTATTGTTTTATATATATATATATGTTAAAATAAAACTAATAAATGAATTAATAAATAAATCCTACCTATCAGATGATCTGAGGATGGAGTTTTAGATTAAAATATTTAGATAAAAATATACAGTATTCCTCAACTTCTCGAAACTGTCAAAACATTGAACGAAGTATGTCAAATTAGTATATATGTAAACAATAATGCATACGTCTTCAAAAGTAGAGACAAAATAAGTTTGTTGGTTATGTTATATTTCTTCAGCAAACATCAGTGGAATGTAGACTTCAGAAACATTTTAGAGACACTAGTTTCGATTGGTTGTTGCCGACGCCGGTTCCTTTGAGCCAATCGTTAACGGGTTTACTAACACCGACAATCGGACATTTGCCATGCGCAATCAGCAACTTCCGGTAGAAGTATAACAAACTTTGTAATGCAAACTCGTAGATTTATGGCGTTTAAACCCTGTAATTTGTTTTGATATTCTATAAAGCCTTCGTTGGAATAGTTGACATCCTTTCTTATCAAACGTCTTTTTAAACGATAAATTGACACTTGGTCAATTTTCATTCCAGCATTCTTCCTAAGATTCCATTCATTATCATTGTATTTTTATAGCGATACAATGTCACTCTCTGCTCATGTTATTTGATATATAGTTTGTATTATGTATGGCTTATAACCACAGACCTGGTAGGAACTGTAGAAATCATGCTACTATCTAATTGCAGTTAAACACTTCGAGTTTAACTGATGCTGATGGATCATGAATATTTTTGTATGTTTTGTAACTAAGCAGTCAGTGTAAAAAATAACCTGTAAAACTGAATCTGTTGGGATGAAGCAAATGTTGGTTCATAGTTTGAAAATTGAAAACACATGAATAACTGTAAATGTAACTCCTTTTGATAGAAAATAGACTGGGCTTAAACTTGTCGAACCACAGATGTATGTAACAAACTACACAAATATGCCTCATGCATCTGTTGGGGATGAAACCCTAGACCCCTTGATCTGCAGACGGAAAGTCTTACCTTGTCACTATGAAAGCTAGCTCTGTAGCTAGTCCAAATAATTGTATGTTGATGGATCTTTTTTACTATTTTTGATATGGCAAATCCTTCACATACAAATTGTTTTGTACCAAAAGTGGGTAGTTATTCCGATCAGGATTCTGGGTTAAAGTATATTGTGTCTATAAAATATCATAAAAACAAGAAATATTGCCAAATAGTGCTATTTAATATTAGTTCCATTCTCAAAAAAATAAATATCATACAAATTAGTATGAGTTTGATGTGTTTTCATTTCATACTGTTAAAACATAACAATATATACAAGGTTGCGGTTCACAGCAATCATAACAATTGGAACACTTCGGCCATTGCCAAGTTGTTATGATTGTATTTTCAAGGCCTATCTCGAAGCTTGCTGGAGATGGTCGAGTTATTACAATTGGCATAGTTGTTTTCTGTGTCTGTCAAGTTTTGTTTTATTGGAAAGGTAAATCCTGTATTTAATGCTTGTTTTGTGCAAAATATCTTTTGCACTTACATGGTAAACTATGAATATAAACCTTTATCATCTATTTCAAACATAAAATACTTTTCAAAATACAATTTCAATATTTAAAAAAACGACTGTTTTTGCACAAACTTGTTTAGACGTTAGGGATTGGAAGAATCCTGTATAACGCGTCTCTTAGTTTAGACTACCTCTGTAGCGAGACATTTTAAGTGCCACTTTATTTCCAATACCTGGTTACAATTAGCACATGTCTGCAAGCCTTGCATTGGTAAAAAAAATTGGATGCCAAGCAATATTGTATTAACTAGGTTCGTTTAGCCTAAAGTCTATGGCTGCTTGGATGAATATAAATGTACACATGTAGAGGGACTCTGTGCAGCAATTTTGAGGTGCATGTGCAGAACACTTCTTTGATATCAAAACAAACTTTCAGACTTGAGCCATTGTAGGTTTTACCATTTCATTTTAAATTTTAGAAATGGGTGACATGCATTCATGTTTATACATGTATATTCATTCCTCAACATTAGACATTTGGAAAACAAAACTGAAATCTAAAATATATAAAACTAGGCTTTAATTTGGATAAGGAAGCATTTAATTAATTTGTGTAGGGCCATACATGCCATATTTCCCAGTGTGGGGAAAAAATCCACTGAAATTTTGATCCTTCCCCCTGTCTCTTGGTGGGGGATAAAAAATCCCCCGACATTTATAAATAAAGAAAATCTTTAGAGTAATTTAACAACAGGCAATAATGACAAAGTGAAATCACAGTATGTGAGTGAAACTGAATGTAAAATTCCCCCTGATTTTTCAGCCTTTCTAAACAAATCCCCTGGAATGGTCTCCAGAAATATGGCATGTATATTCTGCTTATTAATGCGGGGTTGCAGATAATGTTTGTATCTGCATAAATACGCAATTAAATTTGGTGAAAAAGCAATTAGTTTAAAATAGTAGCATAACAAAAGGCAATTGAAAAAGTGTTTTATGCATTAAATTCAAAATAACTGTGTATCGATAAGCAAATTTCTGCTTTCAATGAGTTATTTATAATTTGTCTGAGCCACCAGACTGGTGACTCAATTCACTATTAATATCCACATAAAAGACGAACTGTTTGTACATAGTGTAAACCAGTCAAACCTGGCTTGGCTTTTGAAATGGCTACAAAAGATTGAATAAAACAGACAAGTATCCAAACAAACTCAGTTTGGAGTATCCGTATGCTTGTTGCTCAGTTAAAATTTTGCTTACCCAATTCAGTGAAAAGTTGATATTTAGATACCCACTTGACCAAAGTCCTTATCTGTAGCCCTGTAAATGCTTATTTTGATCACTGCATGTTATAGGTACATGATGGTAGACAAGGGTTCGTTTTTTATATACATACATGTATTTCTTTATATTACAGGTTGATATACACATTGGTGCAAAATTTGGCACACTGGATACTGACCCACAAATCTCTGGTCAACTGTTTACTAAACTGAATTCATTGGTAAGTTAGGATGAATTGTGATTTTGATACTTGACATATACAAAGTTTTTTTTAGTACTGACCCACAAATCTTTGGTTTACTTCAAAATGGTAAGTTAGGATGAAATTTGCTTCAATATTTGACATGTTATTTGACATATATAGAGAGTTTTGGGATTCATAGGAAATTATTAGAGTATTGTTAGGGAAATTGGGATAGTTTTCTGTACATGTAGCAACTATAGAACTGGTTAATTCTTTGATTTGATCAAAGTTAGCAAAAATATTTATTGGTTGGTCACTATTTATCCTATACTTAAGTTGATTTGTGTTTATGTGCAAACTAACCAAAAGATAACTGTAGTTCTAGACATTTGGCTGCTGGACATTAAATATGTTATTAAGTTTCTATTTTATTTTTAGTGAAAACAATTCTATATGTAACTAATATGTGCAATCAACAGATAATTACAACGAGATTATTTTGTTTGTACAATATTTTGTTGCTTCTTTTTTCAGAGTTTATGTGACAAAGCTAGTAAACATTCACAACTTGGAAGCTCAGACCAACAAGACGACATGCCAATGAGGCGAAAACGGTCCTCCCCAACTATGGAGGAGTCAAAATCGAAAAGACCCAAGTATTCACAGTGAGTTCACTCAAATTTATACTTGATTCAATATGAACATGATGTTAAACAAAACCACATTACTGGATTTTAATTACATATACCTGTTGGTGTGAACACCAAGAGTTGTGTTATAAATTTAAGTTTTGGCCGACTTTTGTTCATGTTTCGTGATGTCAAAAATAAATGTGGGATCGACTAACAACTGCAAATAAATGGCAAAAATAAAATAGTTTTTTGCAGACATTTCACTTTTAGGTACCTTTTTGCTAATTAGTCGTCTCATAATATGTCAGTCATCTGGACCATCAGTTAAGAAAGAGCTGCTGGACCTGTACAAATTCTGCAGGACATGTCCGGTGGACCGGCACATTTCAGGAAGACTGACAGCAAAAGGACAAAATATGCTGTTATCTTAACCATTGTAGATCAAAGCGGGGCGTGTCCAACAGTGCTGATGGGTTCAGTGTGAAACTGTGCATAGCGTGGTTTCATGAGTACACAGGGCCGGATGAAGACACCCTGGGACCAGAGGGCATGGAAAAGTTCTGTGAAGACATTGGCGTTGAACCAGAAAATGTAATAGCAGTTGTCTCACTTGCATGTTGGTTTATCAATAATTATTTTTGTACATGTGTGTTGTATAATGAATTATGTAGAATAGCAGCATTTGACACTAATGGTGTCCTGAGATTGTGAGGACACCAAATATCATTGAGGGACACCAGAACCTCCAAATCCGGTGTCGCAGCAAGACACCGTAATTTTAGGCAGAAAATAAGATAGGAACCAAATGCGTGTTTATTTCAAACAGACATTTATATAGCTATAAGACATTTAAAGAACTAAACTAAAGTATTAAAGAGCTTTTAAACACCAAACTTTATGTGAAATTCTTGGTAAACAGGCAAAGCCTGCTGTAAAAGCTTGTATAAACATTTTTTTAATTAAGAAGAAAACAATGCCAAACTGACAAATTTTCGGAGGGACACATGATTTCAATTCTACGTGTCCTTTTAGGATCACTGGGAAATATAGTTATTCTCGACCCTCAAGTATAGATTTTGATTTAATTGGTAAGGATTATATGCTTAATGATGCCTAAATGTATGTACATGCATTCTTGTGTGTTTCACATATTTTGTAGAAATAATATTTTTCGTGATATTTTTTTCTGCTGTTATCAAAATTGTGTTAAGCCTGATTTTTACTTTTTATGACATATATAGTTCGAGTTAAATGCAATGAAGTTTTAAATTCATATTTAAAATCCAGTTTTGATAGGGAATTTTCCCAGTTGATATCCAGCCTCCACTTTGAAAATTAAAATGTCCTTACCCTTGGAGGATATCTTAGATAGGACATATTTAGCTTGACTATTTGTATAATGAGGTGAGCTTTACTACTCACCCTAGCGCCGGCAGCGGCATCACACCTTGGTCAAGGTTTTGCATGTTAGCACCTTCATGTCATTATCTCAGCAAATACATCATGCATTGTTTTAAAACTTTAGATATGAGAGTCCCACCTACCCAAACTACTTAATCAATGACTTGTTTCTCTGCATTTACTACAAATTGAATCTGGTTGGGAAACTTTAAGTACTAGACCCAAGAAACACAAACTTCTTCTATTCTTTAAAATGAAAAATGGTTATACGCCAGATTACTTGTCGGTTTTGGTTCCCCAGACAGTAGGACAAGCTTCATCAAGAACACTTAGAAATTCATCCAATATTTCTAGTTTCCGAGCCCGCACATCTTTGTATATGAATTCATTCCTTCCTTCTACAATATTTGTTAACAATATCGCTGGTTTTAAATCATACCTCTATTCTGATAAGCCCAAAACTCTTATAATATTTTATTACAGGAAATGATGGCTTCTGGTCCTGCACACTCGCCTATGCAACGATTGTAGTTCCCTGAATCACCATCTCTATGTTAAACAAAATGTTTGCTCACCATTTTGTAGGTGTGGTAGACAGGAGACTACATACCACTATCTCTTTATTTGTCCTCTCTTAAATGAACAAAGGCAAAATATGTTTAATACTGTTCAATCTCTAACTGAAGTTACCCTCCGTTGCTTACTATATGGTGATGACACACTGACTGAAGAGCAAAATAGTACTCTGTTTGATGCAGTTCATCATTTTTTTTATTTGTCAAAAAGATTTGAAAGCCAGTGATCGACTCAAACCACCAACACTCACACATCTTTTACTTTGCCTCTCCTTCTTTTCTTCTTCGTTCTATCTCATACTATATTATTCTTTTCTACTTCCATACAGTTGATTAATTTAGAATAAAGTTGTTGTTTTTATATAATAAAGGTTATTGCATTTAAAGTTTCTCATTCAATTGCCTGCATTTTAAACATTATTTAATATGAGCTTGTATATTAATATAATTATAACTTCATCACTAGTATCCGCCTCAAATGCTAATTGTAATTTATCATAACAGGGAAAGGAACTCTATTAGTTTATTTCTACCGTTCCAATCCTGAAATTTGGTTTTGTATTTGTATTGAAATGTTGATAAATTTTGCTCAATAAAATATGTTTAAACCAATGAAGTAAGATAGCATTTTTTTGAAAGTAATGCTAAATATGTGTCTTTATTATTCATCTTAGAAACACTGGTTAAAGTTTTGCATGTTACCACTTTTAAGTCAATATCTAAGGAAAAAATCATGTGTGTCATTGAACATTTATACAAGGCTTCCAAACATCCAACCATCTTAATTAATCAAGTTAGATAACTCTTTTTTGCATATGATATAGATTTTGCCCCTTAAACTGAAAAGCGGTAGAAAAGTCAAGCGCGTTGTCTCTGCAACAGCTCTTGTTATTTATTAAAAAACGATTTTCAATTTTGAAATTGCATAGGGTTTTTACTTTTTATGTCACCTGTGTAGCAGGGAAGGCATTGGGAACATGTAGGGGCAGCGTCCACAGCATTGCACATTCGTGTCTGCTCTCTAACATAGGCATTTGCCATCTAAATTTTGATTATATATCATTTTGCTTTTCAGATTGTTATGTTGTCTCTAGCTTACAAATTAGATGCAAGATCAATGGGTTTCTTCACTCTTGCTGAATGGTTGAAAGGGATGACGGAAATACAGTGAGTCAATACCAGCTACAGGTCATGTTATTAAATTGTGTGTGTGAGCATTGATAAATTAATGAATCATAGATTTGATAGTTTCTCAACATAATTAATATGATCATGTTTCAGTTATCAAAATTAGAATTTGGAGTAACAAGCCCAAATTATTATACTGTTGCAACAATTAGTTCTAACAAGCCTTGTTATATAAAAAAAAACACCCCAGATATTGGGCAGACAAGAAAGCATTTTACCGGCACATGGCTTGAGGGCTTGTGTAAAGAGAATTCAAAAAGGGAAAAAAATATCATTGTACGTTTCAAGAAACTGAAGTTTTGAAAATGACTTTCCTATTTTGAATTTAGTGTGAATATTTGTTAATAAAACGTGTTAATCTATATTGTCACATTCTTCCAGGTGTGACTGTATCGCCAAAATCCGACAGAAGTTAGAATACCTGAGAAGTTTATTGGAGGATATGGTTCAGTTCAAAAATATATACAGATATGCATTTGATTTTGCAAGGGTAGGTTGAATATTTAAAAAAATAATGAATGTGCTCTCCAGTTTTAATCACCCTCATGTTTTCATTAATGAGCAAGGGCAGGAAAGAATTTGATTTTAAATTGAATTGATGCAATGATTTCTCGCAGTAAAATTATCACTTCACCCAGTCAACTTAGGGCAGTGTAGTGGTTGGAATGTTTATAAATTGAGTTAATAACTCGTACATCTGTGTTCTTCCAGGACAAGGACCAGCGGAGTATGGACATCGACACAGCCAAGGCCATGTTGACCCTGTTGCTAGGGAAGAAGTGGCCGCTTTTCACCTCCTTCCATCAGTACCTCGATGTAAGCTTTAAGATCACCATACACAGTGTATAGGGGTGTCCTGTCACCTTATAATTACATTGCATATGTAAAACCTTCAGTTTGGGAGTTGTTAACTTATCCTTTAATTATGCCCCCTTCGAAGAAGATGGGGTATATTGCTTTGCACATGTCTGTCAGTTAGTATGTTGGTTGGTCGTTAGACAAAAGCTTGTCAGAGTGATGAATCAACAAAGCCTGGACTTATGGTCCTCAAACTGGACTTGGAGGCTTGGCGTGACCACTAGATGACCCCTACAATTTTTTAGGTCAAAGGTCAAGGTCACAGTGACCTTGAACACCAAAAGCTTGTGTTTACTAGACAATTCAAAGACCTATGGTCATGAGGTCAAATCAGCTGGCATTTCAGTCCATGCATATCTGACTCTATTGTTGATATATCACTGACAATATGGCACTCAGGGGGGCATAATGTTTAGCAAACATCTTGTATATACATGGCTTTATGCCAATATTTATATAATGTCATGTATGCGTTTCAATCAGTTTGATAAAGTAAACATATTCTTGCATACTGGACATGTGTTTCCAGTCATGTGACCAGTGCTGGAAAAACCCATCTTACATACCCCATGTAAGATGAGTCACGCGCAACAATGCGCCACTTCTTATTTCATTTATTGTATGGTTTATGAAAAATAAATTATGCCATTTCAATAAAACGCAATCAAATATATATATATGTTTGCAAAACGTTAAATTAAAATTGAAAATAATCGTGAAAAAACGCTATTTTAAGTTACTGCGCTCTATGACGTCAGTAAACAACATTCCAGCCGCTTTTTGGTGTAATTGTACAAAAGTTTTTTTTCAATGTCATTTTTTCCACGAATTGATAAATTTAGATATGCAAGAAAAATTATCAATCATGTTTTTCCAGCTCGGATAAAAAAATCTGGTCCTCGGGCACGGTGCGTGGCCAGTACCTAGGCAAGCCTCGTTACCGGCTTATGCACCTGCCCTTGGTCCGATTTTTCTTTCCGTACCGAAAACACATGATAGATACTTATATTATCATTAGTTATATTGTCTTCAAATTATCCTGCTCTTTCAAAAAGTGTCATTTGCATTGAAAACTTTCTTCATTTTTGCATTACTTCAAATTGAATTAAACAGACTTCACATATTCTTCAATTACCAAAATGTTTACCTCTAAATCTCTGCTCAATATCTAGTTTTTTCATCTTTGCCCACAGGATAATAGCTATTGTAAAGTTTAAATCTAATTTTAGAAGAAGAAAAGTTGATCAATATTGCAGAGATTTCAGATATATTGCAGTTTTCATTGTTGATATTTCAGCAATCCAAGTATAAGGTGATTAACAAGGACCAGTGGTGCAACATTCTTGAGTTCAGCAGATCCATATTTCCAGACCTCTCCAATTACGACGAGGATGGTGCTTGTATGTAAAGCTTGTATCCTGTCTCAAAAATAAAAGTATTGCTGAAACCTGGCAGCGTAAATCTAAAATGTCTCTATTCCTTTGAAAACTCTATAATTTCAGATATGTATGCTTTCTAAGCTTATGGCTGGTTTGGCCTGTTTTGACTTGAGTAAACCTGCAAGGAAATGCGTACCTTGCAGGGCTTGAACCTATGACTGCTTCTACACTGAACATGCTGTCTTGCTCTTATAGTATTAATGAAGCACAAAATTAATGTTTATCTGTACATAATTGTTTAATTATCTTGTAAGCATGTTTTGTACATTTCCATACTGTTGCAGGGCCGGTTATGTTGGATGAGTTTGTAGACTGGTACAAGGAGCAGCGACAGATGTCAAGTTGATATCAGCAACCAGTCTTTTAGGAAGGGGAGACAACTGCAGATGCACATGGAGGAGTGACCTCCACTGGACTTGTGATATACAGTCTTTCTAGTAACAGTCAGCCAGTAGCAGAAAGTGTACTCATACATCTCAGCTCACCATATATTGTGTTCATATTTGCCAGCAATTGGTCATGAGTGCAGTGACGTGATTGGGAGGCTTTTTGTGTCGCCTGAAACAACAGCATATAGGTATTACTGTCATTGTCAGCTGTTTCTGCTCCACCATTTTGCAGACATTGACTTAAGTAATTATCATTCAATCATGATGAAACTTGGTGACAGTGTTTTTAGGCATTATCTTGTTTGCCAATTCACCTCAGTATCCCCCCTTTTACATTAAAAAATAGTATGTTTATATCTCATGAAGACAATACCATAAGCATTGATCACCAAGTCATGATAATTAATATTGAACACATGTTCACAATGTCCAGGTCAAGTTGTAATTTAGATAAATCACTCAAGAAACAAAAGAGACACACCCCTTTAACATTAAAATAAAGTAGTTTTATTCTAGCACAGACAGTTACTTATTATTAATATTAATGATGTATTTATAATCCCATCATCTTGAAACTTGGTACAAGCTGGATCATTAGATTGATTGCCCCTTGAAACACTAGAGTTATGCCCCTTTAATGTGAATATATTGTTGATTGATTGCTTGTGCAGACAATAACCGAGTATTTATCATCCAGTCATAATGAAACTTGGTGACAATGTTTGTGTTCACAACAATCAGGTCAAGTTTGATTGTTAAATGAATTCCCCTAGTTATACCAGAGTTATGCCACTCTATATTGAAAAATGTTGGCTTATTAGTTAAGTCTCAGTTCTAAATGTTCAACACAATGCTCCTTTTATATTTTAATTGTTACCTTAAATGGTTTAAAAATGTGCGTGTTCTCCACAGGCTTCACATCAAATTCAGTCCAATATTGATTGCTTTGTCAGTTACCAGTAACATGTAATTGTGTAAGAGTTTGAAAGGACATTGCAGGTAGAAGTTAATGCAACTTTTTTTGCACTTACAACATAAAGAATATCTGATTAGTCACCCACTTGTTACTTAAGTAAACAAAATTCTTTGATACTCATTTTAAAGGGGAAAAAAATCTCCTCTTCTATAGGAAAACTAAACTCAGGAAAAAGATCATACTGATAAATAATCATTCACATTTCTTTAAAAAAGGGTAACAGTGTCTCCTGTTGAGATGTTTTGTATCATCTATAATTTAAATTGTTCTTATGATTGCTTCAGCAGAAAAGAAGTTCTGAACTAGAGGAGAGATGTGTTTAACAATATATGTGCTTTGTGTGATTGTGTGCCATTATGCATTGTGATAATCATTTACATTTGTTATAATAATCCAGTGTATTTATCAGAAGATAACATAATGGGCGGATTGTTCAGAACTTTGTTAAAGTTAACAAAGTGGTTAACAACATCATTGCTTATTTTAAAAGGTGAAATACGATATTACGATGTGCTTATATTTTTGCATAAAGCAAATACAGCTGAAACAATTATTTCAAATATTGTTAGAAATACTGCAGATCACAAGTGTTTCCTTTAAGCTTTAAACTACAGAGTTCTGAACAACTGGCCCATTGTGTTTGATAAGCTCAGATTTATACATACTTCACAATGTCTGTGTGCGCTACATGTCAGGGGGTTTTCTCACCTTTTTGATAGTGAGGTTAGGGTTCTTTCAAGTGTAGAAATTGTATTATTTAAACATTGATTATTGAAAAAGTGGAAAAATGGAGCTTATAAGATTGATAAATACGACCTTCATGCTTAAGTACAATTCATCAGTGTAAAAAAAACTTGGGTCACTGCATATTTTGTCCGAATTATCTATGCGCTGACCAATGCTGTTATACACCAATAAATTGCAATTCTGACATTCAATGTTTTTACACTCATGATTTGCAAAATTTGTCTGCGATGATCAAACTTTAAAAAAACTCAAACTCTTCAAAGATTAAAGCATATATCCGGCTGTTTGAACAGCATCAGTGTCAATGACATGACTTGTTTCATCAATGTCACATACATTTTTACCGCAAAAAATATCACTTGACCAATCACGTACACCCCTTAGGTAAGATTAGAGGTTTTTCTTAAGCTGTTAAATTCATCTGAATATAAATGTAATTGAAATAATTTGCATTTATCTAAAGTAGCAGGTGTATGAACAACCTACGTATTCTACAAGACAATAATGTTGTAGTAGAAAAAACCATCCCATTTACAAGTTGAAGTTGAGGCGCCATGCTTATTCGGTCTTAGATACAAGAACATTTAAAAATCACTCAATAATTTTGATAAAAAAATGAACACGTACAATTTTGCTTGTTATGGATTGCACATTATATAGGATCTTACATGAGTTGCCATTTAATTAATACAAAAAAAACCCTGTGGTGACCTAGTGTTTCACATTACTCATTTGTCGCCCAACAAAGTGTTGATTCCATTTCTGGTTTTAAAAAATTAGAATGGTAAAATTATGTTTACGTCAAGTTATATTTCATAAAAGTAAATAAAAAAACAAAAACATTATGGAATTGTACTCCAAACAAGCACATGTTTGTTGTGGCAATAGCCTGATATGTTAGACCTTTGTTGTGGCAATAGCCTGATATGTTAGACCTTTGTTGTGGCAATAGCCTGATATGTTAGACCTTTGTTGTGGCAATAGCCTGATATGTTAGACCTTTGTTGTGGCAATAGCCTGATATGTTAGACCTTTGTTGTGGCAATAGCTCGATATGTTAGACCTTTGTTGTGGCAAAAGCCTGATATGTTAGACCTTTGTTGTGGCAATAGCCTGATATGTTAGACCTTTGTTGTGGCAATAGCCTGATATGTTAGACCTTTGTTGTGGCAATAGCCTGATATGTTAGACCTTTGTTGTGGCAAAAGCCTGATATGTTAGACCTTTGTTGTGGCAAAAGCCTGATATGTTAGACCTTTGTTGTGGCAAAAGCCTGATATGTTAGACCTTTGTTGTGGCAAAAGCCTGATATGTTAGACCTTTGTTGTGGCAAAAGCCTGATATGTTAGACCTTTGTTGTGGCAATAGCTTGATATCTTAGACCTTTGTTGTGGCAATAGCCTGACAAGTTAGACCTTTGTTGTGGCAATAGCTCGATATGTTAGACCTTTGTTGTGGCAAAAGCCTGATATGTTAGACCTTTGTTGTGGCAATAGCCTGATATGTTAGACCTTTGTTGTGGCAATAGCCTGATATGTTAGACCTTTGTTGTGGCAATAGCCTGATATGTTAGACTTTGTTGTGGCAATAGCCTGATATGTTAGACCTTTGTTGTGGCAAAAGCCTGATATGTTAGACCTTTGTTGTGGCAATAGCTTGATATCTTAGACCTTTGTTGTGGCAATAGCCTGACAAGTTAGACCTTTGTTGTGGCAATAGCTCGATATGTTAGACCTTTGTTGTGGCAAAAGCCTGATATGTTAGACCTTTGTTGTGGCAATAGCTCGATATGTTAGACCTTTGTTGTGGCAATAGCCTGATATGTAAGACCTTTGTTGTGGCAATAGCTCGATATGTTAGACCTTTGTTGTGGCAAAAGCCTGATATGTAAGACCTTTGTTGTGGCAATAGCTCGATATGTTAGACCTTTGTTGTGGCAATAGCCTGATAGGTAAGACCTTTGTTGTGGCAATAGCTCGATATGTTAGACCTTTGTTGTGGCAATAGCCTAATATGTTAGACCTTTGTTGTGGCAATAGCCTGATATGTTAGACCTTTGTTGTGGCAATAGCCTGATATGTTAGACCTTTGTTGTGGCAATAGCTCGATATGTTAGACCTTTGTTGTGGCAATAGCCTGACAAGTTAGACCTCTGTTGTGGCAATAGCTCGATATGTTAGACCTTTGTTGTGGCAATAGCCTGACATGTTAGACCTCTGTTGTGGCAATAGCCTAATATGTTAGACCTTTGTTGTGGCAATAGCCTAATATGTTAGACCTTTGTTGTGGCAATAGCCTGATATGTTAGACCTTTGTTGTGGCAATAGCCTGACAAGTTAGACCTTTGTTATGGCAATAGGTCGATATGTTAGACCTTTGTTGTGGCAATAGCCTGATATGTTAGACCTTTGTTGTGGCAATAGCCTAATATGTTAGACCTTTGTTGTGGCAATGACCTGGTTCTTCAGATTTAAGGTATTTAAAACCATGAAGAATTATAGTGAATAGAACAAAAATCATCAAATATTTGTCCACTTGTTAAACAACTTCATGTTTGAAACTTGTAATGATAATCTCTCTTTTTGTCCTGTATTTTAGGACTTTAAGGATGGATGTTTTGTTTGTCTTTGAAAGTCGGCGTATTAAATTTATACAAACCCATTTAATTATTATTGTTAAGAATATTATTTAGATTTCCATTTTGTACATACAGCATATCTCCATTTCATCACTAAGATTGTTACATAGGTTTTATTCAATAAATATCCAAAGGAAAGTTGCTGTATGTTTTGTCCCTCAGTACTGGGCAGGCAGCTGGGTCAATGTAGTGCTACTGTTGCTAGGTGCCCCCGGCCTGCTTCTCCGCGTTCGCCGCCTGTTCCTCCATCGTCTGCAGTCACATGGATAATTAATACAACAAAATGTGAAGAAAATCCTTTAGTGTAACTGCTAGTAATGCTTCTATGCAGTATACAGAGTCATTTTCAAAGTTTTACCTACATGTACATGCATGATATATATGAAAATATGCAGGCGCTGTGACAGTTATATTGTCCCTTAACTTTGATCTGCGGTGACTGCCGAAAGGAAGGGACAAGTACCTGTTTCCAGTTGTCATGGCAGCGGATGCATCCCTTTAGGAGATGTTCGGTCTCCGGCAGCAGCTTGGACAGCGTTGTGTACATGGGCTTACAGATGAAACCGATAAACCCCACCTGCATAATACACGACCGCTAACATGATGAAAACATGGCTTATTGACCGGGAATTAGTAAAAATGAACAGAGATGCATGCATTATAGATAATTTGCCACGTAAATGTGTTTTTTTTATTCAGAAGAACGCATTTATCGTACACGAAAATGTATGTAAAAGCCGGATGAAAGACAGCCACTCGTGAAACACGTGAGGATAACTTACCTGCATCTTGGGTATGTCTCTCTGGTTAATCCGGTCCATCATAGGGAGCGGTTGCAGGCCACGCTTCTTTTCCTCGTCACCCTTGCAACATTTAGAAACTTTATTAAACAACGACATTTATGACATCACCAATACTAGTTCTGTAAACGTGGCTGCTTTCCCTATTGCATAATGTGCATTTTACCGCCATTCAGGATATTACTAGCGATGATCTCGTTTCAACTTCAATTATCGATGACCTAAACCGGGGATCGTAGATGACTTGACAGGAAACTGACCTGCATGTAAAACTCCTCGTATATGTATTTGGCGGTCCTCTGCTGGGTTTCCCAAGGCTTGGTGATGGCACACAGATCGGCGGCCGTCATAATGAGCGACAGCAGGGCCTCCCTGTGCGGCTCCGTCTCCGGATTGAAGCCGCCCTCATCCATTACGCTTGTGAGGTACTTCTGGGTTGGAAAGTACAAGGCAAGGTCTGTGGCAAGTATGTGGGTCCTGGAAGGTTAGCAGATAGATAAAAGCAGACAATAAACCAACCCCAACATCGGAAATTGCTGAAGTCCAGATTACCTTTATGTATTGAAATTATTTTTGCTTTCGTGCTTTTCGGTTAAATAATATGGTGTGGTACGGTCGTAACATTCGGAGATTCTCGATAAAAATAGCCGAGGAGTTCCGGATGACTGGCCATACCCGGAAAACAGTAGTTATCGGGTCGAGTTTTATGCAAGCGACGGATAATACACATACAAATGTATATGGTTACCTTATTTTTTCCAGAAGATTTTTATGTTCAAACGCAGTAAGGTGTGAGAAGATTTCATGACCGTCTGCGTGTAGGATGGTGACAGTCTGCTTGTAGTGGTGCTGCTCCATCACTGATGTGGTGTACAGGGCTGCAAGGGGGTGCTTCAGCTTCTTGAAGAACTCATTGTTGAAGCCGCGGTGATCGATATCGTGGCACAGACCGCCGATGATGATCGCCATCTTCTCCAAGTTGGTTAGGTTCAAACCACTCTTCGCAATGATCTGCCAGAGCGCGTGCGCCACGTGGAAACCATGATGCCAGTTGTGATACTGGATGTTTCGGTAGTTTTTCCGCACGGTGAGCACGAAGCGACACAGCTTCGCCATTTCAAACTCGTTCTCACCAAACGACTCCAAGATCATGCGGATGAATAGCTGGGGCAAGATGTTGTTGTAGTCATAGCAACAGAAGTCGAACGAGTCGAAGTTGGCTGGTACCTGCTTACGAGGCAGGATCGGCTTCTCATACAAGGCGTTGAACTCGTCCTCTGGACACGAGATATGGTACTGCAGAACATCCATCGCCACCTAGCCAACAAACTAAACACTAAGCCACTTGTCAAGGTTCATGTTTTCCTAGGCCGCCTCTATTATCAGAACAGCCTTTTACGTTAAAAATGGTAGTTAAGTTTAATTATGTGTTACATGTATTGATCTTTTTAAACACCACGGCATACGAGCTATTCATACGAAACAATTAAATCACACTTAAAGAACAAATTAGTTGGGCAACAAGTATATCCATTGAAGTAAAAATCTAATCAATTGTATTATTGAAACTTATTATTTGGATCAAAGCATTTGCAAATCAACACTAATGTGACTTTGAAGAGATGACTTGTTGGCATCCATGTTACCTTGTACTTCATCTGTTTGTGCGAGAGCATGTTGTATATGCGGGAGTAGTGAATGGCGAGCGCGCAGTAGACGGCGAACAGCTTGAACGCGCTCTCATCATCCACCGTGAAGTGGGCCCCGTTCTTCCTGCAAAACACCGTGACAAGGGATCGCATTTACCTTTTCAGAATCGAATGTCAAACAGCATTTATGTATTTTAGAAGCCTTTATTTGTCATTTTAAATAAATATAGAAAGTTGTATTTAATTATGTTCTTTAAAGCGGTGTTGCTGTAACACTGGTCTAGAATAGCTTGAGTAACTGATGCTAGGGTAAATAAGAACCTGTTAATCATCTGTACGACCCCAAGCACACCATGCTTGCCGCTGATAGGCATACACAGGATGTTGCGTGTCCGGTAGCCCGTCTTCTTATCCACCTCCTGGTTAAAGCGTTCGTCGCTGTACGCGTCCTTGATGTTCACGCTCTAGTTGAAACATGTCCGATATGAATTTAATATCATGATGTAGAGAACTGCGGTTTCACAAAGTTACTAAAATGCTGATATATATAGCCCATGCAGAAAAACTAAATTAAAACTTAACTAATAGGCATTGTGATGAACGCAATACAGATAATAAACATATGTAGATACAACGATCTCGCGAAACTTGCCTCCCCGGTCCTGGCGACGAATCCTGCGATACCGAGCTCCTTGGAGAAGCGAATCTGGGAGGTTTTCGTGTACTCCGGGACCCCTGTAGTGCTCATCTTACCCTCGTCAAAGTAGTCCGCATACAATTCGTCCCTGCACGGCAAATGACATAAATAATAAAACACGAAGTAGGCACTTCAACAACACAACAATAATATGTTAACATCCGGGTGTCTGCGAAACGTTACGATAGTAAATATGTTTCAAAAGGGCCAAGCACGGATTACTAGTAATTGAAAACAACATTAACGCATAACTGACCAATAAATGACAACTGTTAAGTTAGTCAAAGCGCATTTGGCGAGAAAAAGAGGAAAAGTGGATAACTTTAAATAGCGTTCGAACGTCCAAACATAAGACCATAGCAGAACTAGAGTACCTCTCCTCGTCGACGAGGAAGAGCGCACTGCGGTCGGCACACACGAGGTTCTTGGTGAAAGTCATGATGTTGGTGACGAGGGTGTCGATATCTTCCATGTCATCGAACATGACGCGGGTCGTCTGAAGCAGGAATCCGTTCAGCGCCTCTTGGACTTGCAGCAACTGTTGAGCACGAGATGAAACATCCAAACCGTTTAACAAAATCTTACACAGGAAACTTCAAGCTAAGCAATAGCAAGACAAAATGATTAATGGCTGCATTATTATCAGGTGTTTGTGTTCAATAGACTCAGTATGGAGCTTACCCTGTTTTTCTTTATTTTCCGTACACACGCCATGATCCAGCTGAAAATGCCAGTTATCATCTCGAAGTCGTACTCGTCAAACGGCCGATTAAGATCCACGCGAACAAAGCTAATCAAGCAGAACACATTTCCGGTCTCCAGCATTATGGGACTGCAGAGCGCATGGCATTCATTAAAACGGTCATCACCGACGCCATTTGGAAAACGTCGATCTTTGTGCACGTTGCTCACACAAAGCGGTTGATTTTTTACCGCTACGTAAGAGGCCAATGTATCATTGTGGCCGACGGAAGTGCTATGTATAGGACCTGTTTCCGGTGTGTATTTCGCAATATCTTTTTCCGACGAATCCATCACAAACATAACAAACCCATCTGCATCCAAGGCACTTGTTATGATGTTGCAAATGTTGTATATTTGTTCGTAGATTTCTTCATCTGTTGAGCAGGAACATATTTTTCGTGTCATTGCTTCCATTCCAGTATCAGTATACACTTGAGATATAGACTTAAACAAAGACTTTTTCCGTATTAGTCGCAAGTTACCGTAGACATTTTCATTCACTAGTTGCCTTTTTTTGGCGATCAATTTCTCGAGCGTTTCACTGGATGTTGATTGAAGCAAATACTCTTCCGCAATGTGTGGGTGCTTCCTGAGGTAGTCCTTAACCTCAGCCTTCGAAATAGTATTGTTCATTTTCTTTCTTATGAAACAACACAAAGGCATACTATACTTATAAACATTTGATTTAACTTTTATTTAGAGCGCCATCTTGTTTATCCTTTAAATCTGACGTTATGACGTAAACAATATTTTGGCGCCAAAGCACGACATAAGGAACGTTATGATCGACGTTATTTAGTTGAACATTTTTAAAGTCAATGTGCTCGAGATTTACCTTTTGATACGAGTTATATTTCTAGTATTAATGTCAAATGCAGTTAAAGCACTAAATCCTGTATTCCAAACAAATGCTACTGTTTCACATGCTGGTGAACCCTATTTCTTTTTTTACTATCCCATTATTTTCATTATATGAAGGGTTTACAGAAGCATCCAATAACTTTCCCAACTAAGATATGCTGAACATCTCTTCGGGACAAATCTTGATATTTGTTTTTACTTTTCAAACTGGAGACTTGTTTACACATCGAAATCAACTTTCATTTTCAGTATTTTCCATTAAGCTCGAAAATGTTTTTGCAATATTAACGAGATCGGCTTTTAACACTTTTTGTCAATCTTACTATTTGGGAGAGAAAAATAGACTAAAATTGTCGCGTCCAATACTTTGTGCCGCCGCATGTTCAAAAGTATCGAATGTAGCCCAGTATCCTCCATACAGTGATGGATATCGACTGTAGCCCAGTATCCTCCATACAGTGATGGGTAGCGACTGTAGCCCAGTATCCTCCATACAGTGATGGGTAGCGACTGTAGCCCAGTATCCTCCATACAGTGATGGGTAGCGACTGTAGCCCAGTATTCCCCATACAGTGATGGGTATCGTACGGTGGCAGAGAGGTGACATGTGTATGTTTTTATTTATCTCGTGCGCAAGACGCACGAGATACTATGTCGTGCGCACGAGTTACTAAGTCATGCGCACGAGATAATTTAGTCGTGTGCGATCAGCATAATACACACATATCACTCAGATATAGTGTTACGCGGATGAATGTTGCGACGAAGAATCTATGGTGACCCTCTGTATTGTGTTTGACTTTATTAGCAACGGGATTGAACTTTCTGGACCTCTGCATGGGTACCGAGTCGTGCGTCAATGTTGCATTGTCAATGGTTTACGGGTTCGGGCCAACAATGTTGCTACCATCCTTCGTTTACACGACCCTCGGGGTAAATTAAATGTGACACCGTAAAGCTAACCTTTAAAATCTACCTAAGTTTCCAAAACGTATACTGAAATTGATATTAGCTTCTGATGTGTAATGGTGGTGGTGGTGGTGGCCGGTTTGTTCATTTGGGCGTGTGGAGGATGTATACATATTAGTATAATTTGAAATCAAACATAGAGCATTATACATTGTATTTTTATTTCAAGGCCAGTGATTTTATTTAACAGTGATGCAAAATCTAGTGTACAACTTAGTATGTCGTGCGCACGAGATAAATAAAAACATTAACATGTCACCTCTATGCCACCGTAGTATCGACTGTAGCCCAGTATCCATACCGTGTATCCATGCAGTGATGGTATCGACTGTCGCCCAGGTTCCATAAAGTGATGGGTATCGACTATCGCCCAGTATCCATACAATGATGGGTATCGACTATAGCTCAGTATCCATACAGTGATTGGTATCGACTGTAGGCCAGTATCATTCATGCAGTGATGGGTATCGACTGTGGCCCAGCTTCCATACAGTGAGGGGTATCGACTGTAGCCTAGTATCCATACAGTGATGGGTATCGACTGTAGCCCAGTATCCATACAGTGATGGATATCGAATGTAGCCCAGTAACCATACAGAGATGGGTATCGACTGTAGCCCAGTATCCATACAGTGATTGGTATCGACTGTAGCCCAGTATCATCCATGCAGTGATAGGTATCGACTGTAGCCCAGTATCTATACAGTGATAGGTATCGACTGTAGCCCAGTATTCATACAGTGATGGATATCGACTGTAGCCCAGTATCCATACAGTGATGGGTATCGACTGTAGCCCAGTATTCATACAGTGATGGGTATCGACTGTAGCCCAGTATCCATACAGTGATGGGTATCGACTAAAGCCAAGTATCATCCATACAGTGATGGGTATCGACTATAGCCAAGTATCTATACAGTGATGGGTATCGACTGTAGCCCAGTATCCATACAGTGATGGGTATCGACTGTAGCCCAGTATCCATACAGTGATGGGTATCGACTATAGCCAAGTATCTATACAGTGATGGGTATCGACTGTAGCCCAGTATCCATACAGTGATCGGTATCTCCTGTAGCCCAGTATACATACAGTGATGGATATCGACTGTAGCCCAGTATCCATACAGTGATGGGTATCGACTGTAGCCCAGTATCCATACAGTGAGGGGTATCGACTGTAGCCCAGTATCCATACAGTGATGGGTATCGACTGTAGCCCAGTATCCACACAGTGATGGATATCGAATGTAGCCCAGTGTCCATACAGTGATGGATATCGAATGTAGCCCAGTATCCATACAGAGATGGGTATCGACTGTAGCCCAGTATCCATACAGTGATTGGTATCGACTGTAGCCCAGTATCATCCATGCAGTGATAGGTATCGACTGTAGCCCAGTATCCATACAGTGATGGGTATCGACTATCGACTATAACCAAGTATCTATACAGTGATGGGTATCGACTTTAGCCCAGTATCCATACAGTGATCGGTATCGACTGTAGTCCAGTATCCATACAGTGATGGGTATCGACTATAACCAAGTATCTATACAGTGATGGGTATCGACTGTAGCCCAGTATCCATACAGTGATCGGCATTGACTGTAGCCCAGTATTGACTGTATTTGACTGAAGATTGTCGATAATACGAGTAGTACCGTTTATGGAAACAAAATGCACGCGAGTGGTCTCCCGACGGCAAACTTTGATAAGAAATTCATAGGAATCCTTCATATCTTTACTTCAGATTCACCAACTTCTTCATAAGAACGTTTCTGAATAGATGAAATTCCTATTTTAAGTTGAGACAGATTTTAGTTTTCTTAAGGAAAAATATTGAAGTATAAATGCCTTGTTTTGAAGACAGTGCGTCCCGTTTGATAAAATTGACAATATTCGGTAGTGTATTTTTATGAAACATGCAAAATTGAGAGGTTAATTTCATGCAATCGAAATATGTAAAAACAGATATTATTCGTTAGGCCAAAACAATCTTGTCTCCACCAACATCTCCTCCAAAAGGTATTAACATTTTAACATGCTCATTCAAATAAATTCATGTATCTATGAAATACCTAAAAAACATCCACATATCGATCAAAACGCAAAAAAGTATAGGGTCGGTCGGGTTAGTGGATACAAAGATATTTATGTTTACGCTTAATATAGTCTAGAGTTCGCGGTCAACTGCGCGGGTATTGAGTGTTTTCTTTCTCGCCTCCTTTTCAGAGATAACCATCTGCCACTGCTCCTTGCATACGTCACATCCTGTTTGAAGCGGCTTTGTTTCCGGTATAAGGCGTATCAGGGTCGAATAAAGGGGCTTGCAGATAAAGTTGATAAAACCAATCTAAAATGGATAAGTGTATCGGGCATGTTTCTGAACGTTCTCCTCATTCTGAATAATTCAAAGAAATGACAGATATATAAAAAACGCCCGATAGTTTCTTACCTGTTGATTCGGAATATCGTCCCAATTCAGACGGTCCATCATTGGCATCGGTTGCATGCCGCGGTTCTTTTCTTTATCGCCCTTCGAGAACAGGAAACATGATATTATACATTCACGCATGCAAGCACGCACACACGCACGCATGCACCCTACATTTTATAGCCTTGTGATGCCAATCGACAAATTGCAAGTACAAAACTCATTTAACTAACATTAAACTCAGGGTACAAACCTGCATGTAGAACTCCTCGTACAGTGCGTCCACCATACCTCTCTGAGTCTCCCAGGGCTTTGTGATGGCGCACAGGTCGGCTCCCGTCATCATGAGCGACATCAAGGCCCGCCGGTGGTCCACCTCTGACAACGAGAATTTCTCGCTGTCAAGGAGGCCGCAAATTGTCTTCTGGTTGCCGAAATAGAGGGCAAGGTCCGTGGCCAGAATGTTGTCTCTTGAAAGCCAATTAACATATGATTGATCATTTTATTTTAAATAATTTTCGACAGTCCTATATTATCACACAATAATTTGGCTAGAAATGGTTTAAACCATTTTAACATATATTGACATATAGTCATATACACACTGGGGAGAAACAGTTGTATCCAAGTATACCTGATGTATGCAAGCAGCTGCTTGTACTGCTCCGAGGTCAAGTGTGAAAAGATGTCATGGCCCTCGGCGCTCAGGATTGTGACAGTCTGTTTGTAGTGGTGTTGTTCCATGATGGAAGTCGAGTACAGGGCCGCCAGAGGCTGCCGCGTCTTCCTGAAGAATTCGTTGCTGAAGCCGCGGTGGTCGAGATCATGGCAGATACCGCCGACAATCATCCCCATTTTCTCTAGCCGGGAAAACTGGACTTCCTGACTCTCCGACACCATCCGCCAGAGACAATGCGCCACCTGGAACCCGTGCTCCCAGTTGTGGTACGGTACCGGTCGGTAGTTCTTTTTGACGGTGAGAACGAAGCGACATAGAGCTAGCAGATCAAATTCCTTCTTTCCGAAGTGTTCATACATGAGTTTGATGTACAGTTGTGGCAATATGACAGAGTTCTTCTTGTTACAGTTAAAGTCAAACGTGTAGAAGTCGAGGGGAACCTGGTCGACCGGCAGATGTGCGTTGTCATAGAGGGCGGCTGTCTCATCCTCGCTGCATGTGCAGTGGTACTCCAGAACCTCCATGGCAACCTTAAATACCACACACTCTATATCAACAATTTGTTATTGTTCAACAAACCGAAATAATGTAAATGATAATTACAGCAGATCTTCAAATGACATAAATAAACATCAACATAAACCAACATGTTTTTTTAATAAAGTTTAAATATTCTCGTAAAATATAATAGGGTTATTACTACTGCGTTTTGATCCGGGTGGTTGTATTCGACTCGAGTCGCGTTTTGCAGATTCAGATTTCACGAGGCGCTCTAGACGAGTAAAATTAAAATCTTCAAAAATCCACGAGAGTCGAATACGACATTCCGGATCAAAACACAGTACTAATAACCCTTTTATTATATCTATTACTGGTTAGATCACTTAAAAGTTACATGTTTTAATAATAAATGTCATTTTAACGACGCACTGTTTTGTTTTATGACGTCATTTTAACATCGCGCAACGATACTTGTTATGACGTGACGTCACACTGGAGTGGAATACGGTCTACCGTATTTTGCGATATGTATTGCGTGTGGATTTATGATGGATATATAATAAATAGAGGAAATTTGTTTATTTCAGTGTAAGATCGTATAAAACATATTTTCACGAGTGGCGAAGCCACGAGCGAAAATGTAGTTTTTTATGATCACGAGTGAAATAAAATACGATCTTACACTAAAATAAACAAATATTCTGTTTCTTTTATGCTTATTTTCGGAGTTTTATTTGTTGTTTTTTTTATTTATTTCTGAATTACCCCCTTTTTTTGAAAAGGGTGGGCTTTACGCCGCTACCCGTGGGGCACTCCTTTCGGTTTGCTGAGAAATAGTTCTCTGCTATTCATTTTTATTGCTTAATATTCGCTCGTTTTTTATTGCAAAGCTTTATGAACAGTAAACAATGAAGTATTATTAGTGCACATATGTTCCAAAAAATAATGAAAACACTTTTTATTTAAATATGGGCATGAATACATAACCAAATTATTATGCCGCTATTTAAAGAATGAAAATTTGGAAGGTCAAATGTGTTAGCAAAACAAATGTGGATACTCATTGGATTTTAACCATTCTTCTTAGTTTAAGACTGCATGTACGCGTGTTTTTATAGTAAGTTAATATTCAGTCATCTTACTGTCAGAGACCAGTCTGTTTCACTTTAAAAGGTTTGTTTTCCAGATAAAGAGTAAATGCCACGCTAGTTTGTTGACACATTTTGAGGTGTGGGTGGGGTAAAAAATATCGGATCTCTCTGTAAATTGTTGTGTGAATTCTCCAGGAAGCTCAATTTACGTACTACAACGGTTAACAGTTCAAACTACATTTGAACGATGATATAAAATTTTATTTATGTTCGAACAGGTGTTTTTGTCTGTAATTTGTATGAAAGCAAATGTTCGAACATTCAGCTTCAAACATCAGGAAAATGTTTGATAAACGGGATAACCGGTCATAAACGGTAAGTTGTTAATTTCCAATTATATATTTATTTAAATTTATAAAACATTTCTTTATTTTTTTTTCACATTTTTTGTCATAATTTACTGAAGTCCAGTGTTCTGTTTTGATCAAGGCAAGTACATGTAACAACAAAGGAATTTAAAAGTAGTTCTGAAAGTTGATATTTTCACTCCTTTAATATTTTGCAGTGGAAATATCAAATTGATATTTTCACTGTTGTTATTTCACTGTTAAAACCCCATATTTCATCGTAAAGCATGAAAGAAAATGAAGTATTCATGAGTGACCTTGAACTTTGTCTGTTGGTGGAGTATGACGTTGTAGACGCGGGCGTAGTGGAGGGCAAGGGCCGAGTAGACGGCAAACATAGAAAACGCATCCTCGTCGTCTGCCGTGAAACACCGCCCGTTCAATCTGCAGGAAGCAATGGACAGAAAAGGTACAGAGATGGGAAGGTTGCTTTACATAGCCGACCATCATTATGTGTTATTTTTCGTATCAGAATGCAACCTAAATTTTCTGCCAAGGAAATGACAGATCCTAGGCTTAATCGTTAAGAAATCAGCTTTTGCGGGTGTTTAAGGTCCGCCTGCTGCCATTCATCCTAAACAAAACTGACAAAATTTTGTCAAATCACGTTTTATGTTTATGGCAATGTATTATTTTGATGATATACATGTTCAAGTATGTATAAAATATAATTTTGGCTAGTTGAAATTAATTATTGTGACCTTAATGAGCCTTTGTCATCAAGCCACTGTGCTCACTCCGTTCATTCTTAAGATTATAACTTCATGTCATCTGACTAATATACTCAATGATTTTAACGATACTTCACTAAGGTTTAATTCTAGCTAATTATCCTTCAAATTCTAGTATACCTGTTGATAAGCTGTACGACGCCAATGACGCCATTCTTGCCTTGTATAGGCATACACAGGATATTGCGAGTCCGGTAGCCTGTCTTCTGGTCTACTTCCGGGTTGAAACGCTTGTCACTGTACGCGTCACGTATGTTCACCGTCTAAAATAAAACATAAAAATGGTTTATCTATTTTGAAAGGAAATCAGTAATAACATTGCAAACAAATTGAGAATCAGACATTGTTAGCCACTCGCCTGCCCAGTTCGTGCCACGTATCCGCTGATGCCCTTGTTGATAGAGAAGCGGATCTGTGAGGCCTTCGTGTACACAGGGCGGCCCTCCTCGTCCGTGGCGCCCTCGTCGAAGTAATCTGCGAACAACTCCTTCCGTTCTTCATCCACAAGCAGCAGCCCGCACCGGTCCGCGCTCACCAATTCCTTCGTGAACGTCATGATGTTCGTCACGACGAGGTCCACGTTGACGACGTCATCGAACATGACACGCGTCGTCTCCAGCAGAAAGCCATGAAGCCGGGTTTGTATGTTCAGCAGCTGGGTAAATTTTTTACATTTATTAAACCTATGCTTATTCAGGTTCTACAGTGTTTACAAACCCATACGCAAAAATGACGTGCACATCTACAAACAAACATGCAGCGATGTGCAAGTAAATTAAATAACTTGGAAAAATAACCAATATATATATATTTGCTTTAGATGGCTTCGAAAAAATGTTTCAATGTTTCAAACTGACATAAGGTTGTTGTCTATTTAGTGGGAGGGGGGGGGGGGGGGGAATACATTTTTAGCGCCAGCTATAGTATGAAGTATAATCGGCTTTGGTTGGAATGAAAAAAAAAAAAACCTTATTGCGTTTCATTTTCTGCACGCAGGCGCTGACCCAGCTGAGGATGGCGTTGGTGACCTCGAACTCGACCTTGGAGAAGGGGTCGTGGTCCCAGCCACGCGAGAACTCAACCACGGCGTAACAGCGGCCGGTGTCCAGCAGGATGGGGACCCCTATCACGTGATGGACTCGTTCCTCTCCTAAACGCACACCTGATATATGGAGATTAAACATATCGACATCTTATACTGCTAAACTTTAATTAATTGATATACAACTAGTTAAAAAAAAAAAAAAAGAATCAACTCTTTGTTTACCTTTCGGAAACCGCGAGTCTTGTTGCAGGTCGGCGACATTTACGCTTTTAGCTGTAGTTGCGACATGCGCTGACACCGTCAACTTGAGGCCGGTGGGACCTACACGTTTCCACTCTGTCGTCGAGCCAGGCATATACAGGGACATTTCACTATTCGTGTCGTCCAAATAGTACAAGTTGTAAATGTCGGCAAATATAATGTTAGCGACCACACCGCAGATTTCGTGCATCTTCGCGCAGATGTCAGAATCACTGGAACATTCTACGATCCTTCGAGCAAGTTGTTCTATGCCGATCTCACTATATACCATTCCGAGACCGTTACTATCGGCACGTTGATTGAATGTGCACTTGGCAACCGTGGATGGCAGAGTGCGTTTCCGTTGGAGCAGCTGTTCAAGGTAGTCGACGGATGCGGTTTCGTCTAGGTATTCCTCGAGGACGGCTGGGTAGCGCGCCAAGAACTCACGGACCTGATTTGCAGCCATTGCATCGTCCGGATACCGGGATCTCCAGCGCTCTGATGAGCGAAATTGAGACCTGTGTGGTATGCGCTTGCCGACGTACATGTTGTTAGCCGGAGAGCTCATTGCTAACGCTTGGAAAATAAGTTGGAGCAAGTCTCGGCGCTACAGTTATTAATCGATCATTTTTTAAACTTTAAGGATTCATTTGCTTTGATCGTGGCGTACGTAACTAAGGTAATGACGTTATATGTCATGACGTCAATACTATACAATTATTTACTTATAAAAGTGTGAAATGTGCTGTCATACTGACCAAAAATTATTTATTGCATAAAATAATTATTTTGCGGTCAGTATTAACTGCATAATTCACAGCTAATAAGTAAATAACTGTTTTATTAAAAAATAGCATAAATGGACTTTTCCAGCGTTATTATGACGTCATATAAAACTTTTTCCGGTCTATAACTAGACAGATCAATATGGCATTTTATTCGGTCTCCGAAAATCGCGCTTCGTACAATCATGGAAAGTTTATTTATAGATCATGTAACAGTTTGCTATTTGAGGTCGATAAATTGGGGCCCTATGATCCTTCGTTTGAATTATTCGCAAACGTATAGGATATATGTACAGAACGTGTTGTAAACGTACACCATTTCTTATTTCTTTTATTGAATGGTTTATGAAAAGTTTATGAAAAGTTTTAAGTGTATAATGCAATTTCAATAAAGCGGAATCAAAAATATAAGTATACAATACTTTTAATTAAAATTGAAAATAAATAATCGTAAAAGTGCCATTTTTTAAGGAACTATTTGACGTCGATAGTGATTTAAAATTACTGCGCTTTATGACGTCAGTACACAACGTCGCACGCGCTTTTTGGTGAAATGTACAAAAGTGCGTTTCCTTCGTCAAATTGTCAACAAATTCAGAATTTTAGGTATGCAAGAAAAAATATCAATCATGTTTTTCCGGTCTGGATCGAAAATTCCGACCCTCGGGCACGCTGCGTGACCGGTAACTCAGCAAGCCTCGTTACCGGCTTACGGGGCGTGCCCTCGGGTCGGATTTTTCTATCCGTACCGGAAACACATGATATATACTTCTATTCTATTCTATTCTATTCTATTCTATTCTATTCTATTCTATTCTATTCTATTCTATTCTGTTATATTATCTATTCTATTCTATTCTATTCTATTCTATTCTATTCTATTCTATTCTATTCTATTCTATTCTATTCTATTCTATTTTAGAGCTTTGTCCAATTAAAGTGCGCTACAAGAAATCATGGTCGTAAAAAGACTAGACGCCTGTTGTTCCCAAGGTCGGTGAATACAGTATTTTCTAAAAAAACATAGATTTGTCAATACTAGCTAGACCAATACATCATTTTACATGATTAAAGAAATATACCCAACAATCATTTTGTCACACTTGCTGTCTCAGCTGAGTTTTCCCTGTAAAGCAAAGATCATGCGGAAGGTTTTTTTTTAACACCGCGCAAGTCTTTCTAACCTCTCCAACAATGTTTTAGACAACGCGCTGTAATTTTCGGCAGTTATCTCTTTCAAAAGTTTCCTTCCATCAATTGCATCACCGATGTTTAAAAGAAACCATTAGCAACAGCCGAAAGGACATACAACGGACTGAATCTACCAAAACAATAGGCAGCAGCCAGACAGATATACTACGGGCAGAATGAACCGGAACAATAGGCAGCAGCCGGACAGATATACCACGGGCAGAATGAACCGGAACAATAGGCAGCAGCCGGACAGATATACCACGGGTAGAATCTACCGGAACAATAGGCAGCAGCCGGACATATATACTACGGGCAGAATCTACCGGAACAATATGCAGCAGCCGAACAGACATATTATCACTAGCGGATTCAGGGGGGGGGGGGCGCCTATAATCGTCCATTTTACTTTTTATTTTAATATAGGAGAAGAAAAGTTATAAAATACGCCCAAAATGCACCATTTCGGAATAGAAATTGTTAAAATTTTCTAGGGGGAGGACCCCAAGCCTCCGTGACAACACTCTAAACTAAATTAGTTTTGTTTTTGAGGGAGGGGCGCAAGTTAAAAGGGTACGCCCATAAGTTACACCCCCTCTTACATCGAATTCTGGATCCACCCCTGATTACGGGCGGAACCTACCCCAATTTTGGGCAACAGCCGAACAGACATACAACGGCCTGAACCGACCGGAATAGGTTACAGCAGAACAGACATACTACGGCCAGAACCGACCGGAATCGGCAACATTCGAACAGATATACTACGGCCTGAACCGACCGGAATAGGCAACAGCAGAACAGACATACTACGGCCTGAACCGACCGGAATAGGCAACAGTCGAACAGACATATTACGGCCTAAACCGACCGGAATAGGCAACAGCAGAACATACATACTACGGACGGAACCGACCGGAATAGGGAACAGCAGAACAGGCATACTACGGACGGAACCGATCGCAATAGGCAACAGCAGAACAGACATACTACGGACGGAACCGACCGGAATAGGCAACAGCAGAACAGACATACTACGGACGGAACCGACCGCAATAGACAACAGCAGAACATACATACTACGGACGGAACCGACCGCAATAGACAACAGCAGAACAGACATACTACGGACGGAACCGACCGGAATAGGCAACAGCAGAACATACATACTACGGACGGAACCGACCGCAATAGACAACAGCAGAACAGACATACTACGGACGAAACCGACCGGAATAGGCAACAGCAGAACATACATACTACGGACGGAACCGACCGCAATAGACAACAGCAGAACAGACATACTACGGACGGAACCGACCGGAATAGGCAACAGCAGAACATACATACTACGGACGGAACCGACCGGAATAGGCAACAGCAGAACAGGCATACTACGGACGGAACCGATCGCAATAGGCAACAGCAGAACAGACATACTACGGACGGAACCGACCGCAATAGGCAACAGCAGAACAGACATACTACGGACGGAACCGACCGCAATAGACAACAACCGAATAGACATATTACGGGCGGAACCGACCGGAACAATAGACAACAGTCGAACATACAAACTACGGATTGAATAGACCGGACCAATAGGCAACTGCCGAACAGACATACAGCGGACTAAACAGACTGGAACAATAGGCAGCAGCCGAACAGACATACTACGGCCTGAACCGACCGGAACAAAAGGCAACAGCCGAACATACATAATACGGACTAAACCGACTGGAACAAAAGGCAACAGCCGAACAGACATAACACGGATGGAACCGACTGGAACAATAGGAAACAGCCGAGCAGACATACTTAGTACGGTACCGACAGGGACAATATGCAACAACCGAACAAACATACTACGGACGGAGCCGACCGGAATGATAGGCAATAGTCAAACAGGCATTCTACGGACGGGACCGACCTGAATAATAGACAACAGCCGAACCGACATACCACGGATAGACCTGACAGGAACAATAGGCAACAACCAAATAGACATACTACGGACGGATCCAATCGGAATAATGGGAAACGAACACACATACTAAGGACGGAAACGACAGGAATAATAGGCAACAACCGAACAGACATACTACGGACGGAACAGACCGGAACAAGATGCAACAGTCAAATAGATATACTACGGACGACAACGTCAGGAATTCTAGGTTATAGCCAAACAGACACAATACGGACGGAACCGGCGGAAAAAATAGACCTCAACCCACTTTAACAACAATAGCCATGGTCCCGAAGAATAGACACCGACCGGAACAATAGACAGCAACCCACATTCCGACCGAAACCATAGGCATCAACCTACATAAACTGACTGGTTAGATAGACAGCAACCCACATAAACTGACTGGTACAATAGACAGCAACCCACATAAACTGACCGGTACAATAGACAGCAACCCACATAAACTGACCGGTACAACAGACAGCAACCCACATAAACTGACCGGTCATAAACTGAACGAAACAATAGGCTGCAGCCCACGTAAACCGAACGGAACAATAGACAGCAACCCACATAAACTGAACGAAACAATAGGCTGCAGCCCACATAAACTGAACGGAACAATAGACAGCAACCCACATAAACTGAACGAAACAATAGGCTGCAGCCCACATAAACCGACCGGAACAATAGACAGCAACCCACATAAACCGAACGAAACAATAGGCTGCAGCCCACATAAACCGAACGGAACAATAGACAGCAACCCACATAAACTGAACGAAACAATAGGCTGCAGCCCACATAAACCGACCGGAACAATAGACAGCAACCCACATAAACCGATCGAAACAATAGGCTGCAGCCCACATAAACCGAACAGAACAATAGACAGCAACCCACATAAACTGAACGAAACAATAGGCTGCAGCCCACATAAACCGACCGGAACAATAGACAGCAACCCACATAAACCGAACGAAACAATAGGCTGCAGCCCACATAAACCGAACGGAACAATAGGCAATGATCCACACAAACCGACCAGAACAATAGACATCAACCAATATAAACCGACCGGAACAATAGACAGCAACCCACATCAACTGACCGGGACAAAAGAGAGCAACCCACATCAACTGACCGGAACAATAGGCAGCAACCCACATAAAATGAACGAAACAATTGGCTGCAGCCCACATAAACCGACCGGAACAATAGACAGCAACCCACATAAACTGAACGAAACAATTGGCTGCAGCCCACATAAACCGACCGGAACAATAGACAGCAACCCACATAAACTGACCGGAACAATAGGCTGCAGCCCACATAAACTGAACGAAACAATAGGCTGCAGCCCACATAAACTGACCGGAACAATAGGCACTGATCCACATAAACCGAACGAAACAATAGGCAGCAACCCATATAAACCGACCGGAACAATATACATCAACCCACATCAACCGACCGGAACAATAGACAGCAAGCCACATCAACTGACCGGAACAATAATTAGCAACCCACATTTACCGACGGGAACAATTTCCAAAACAGACAAAATACGCAAAATGAAATGTGTACTTAATGCGTTTTTTGAGACAGCTTTTAGCGATGAAAATGACAAACTCAACGTACTGGTCATAGTTTTGTTAATGGCGGGAGTAACAGATCCAGATGATTGAAATATGAATGTTGGTGCCAACGAGAAGCTTTTCTTGATTTATTTTAATACTAATGCAAAAAAGCTGGTTGAATACATGAGAATTGCAAAGTGTTTGTATGTTTTTTATTTACTATTTCTGTACAGCAACACTATCGAGCGATATTTTTTTTATAGTTTCAAGCTTTATTTATAATAAACCAGAAGGTCCTAGACTCATGAGGCATAAAGTGCGCAATGGTGACAAAAGCAAATAATAAGTATTTGTGCGGTAACATTAATTAATAATTTTCATGACAATGCCTATTATACTAGACTGTTACAAAATGTCTATTTGACATATTGTGGAAAGCTTTGTAAACAAATACACTCAAATTCTTCAATTTCCTTCATTTTAAGTAATAATTAGCTCTTTAAATTTGTGCATACTGGGATGTCGTAAATAATAGGATGGCAATAAAGATTTTCGAATGTCATTATGATCGTATGCATCAGCAGTGGTATTTCCACCCATAAACAATAAAATGTGTGCAAAATAACATGGTGAAAAGTTTATCATCCGCGGCAAGTTTTAATGTTGTACATGAATGTGCATTAAAGGTGGACTCTGACCAAGCTAATCAAAATGTCCGTTTGCAAGTCAACAAGTGATACAGATTTTAACCCCGCTGTTCAGGCTGCATGTTTGCATAGTTGTAATCAAACCGTTTATATATGTGATAAGATCAATCACGTTTATGTTTACTTAATCAAAAAGATAAGATCTTGCTCACACTCAATGAATTATCAATATCATTTGTGATATTTCCTCTTATTCAACATTCAAAACTCTGGTAAAACTTTATATTCAAAATATTTCTTAATGTACTTGACTTGTTGGATCATCCATGGTCCGTATTTTTCCACTTTATGTTCCGGTCCTTTGCCAGTTGCTAACGACATGAAATTCTCCCCAATGTCTCCGTCGTATGAAGGTTCAAGGAAAAATGGCACGGAGAACCGGTCGACGCCGATATCCAGGACGCGGTGGCGGGTCGCTTTGAAGCGACCGCCCATCATACGGGAGAAGACGTCTCCAATGTTCATCACGAAACTCTTAGGCCGAGGCTCCACCGCCTTCCACTTGCCATCTGCCGTTATCACCTCGAGTCCCGTGAAGTGGAACGTGTAGAGGAGTGTCAGGAAGTTGGAGTCCGTGTGGTCAGGTGTGGTTACCACCTTCCCGTCCTCAATTTTGGCGTTTTCCGGCGGCGCACCATCCCAGGGCGGGTAGTGCATTAGGCGGAACGTTGTGCACGGCCGGTCTGCGAATATATTGTCAAAGGCGTGCTCATCTATCCCCAGCCCGACGGCAGCCAGCCGGAGAATATCCAGGCTGGCGTTATGAAGAATGGTGTAGCAGTTGCTCATGAACTCTTTAAACGGATAAGTGCCGTCTTCCTTTGGCCATACAGATGGCTCATAGAACCAGTTGCCCGGCTTTACAGTGGGGTCGCCTGGGGTTATGTCCCTGCCGAATTCAAACCCCTCCTTTCTGCTTGGTTCGCCCTCCACCACCGGAAAGTAGCCCCTGTAAACGTTAGGATTCGTCTCGTTCCAGTGTTTCCTCATCAGTCCATTTCTTACGTCCATCGGCAATCCGAAGAACCACTTGCAGCCGTCCATCAGCTTTTCGAAGTCAATGCCATGAATGTTGTCTATGTACAAGAAGCCGACGTTCTCGAGGGCGTCCACAACTTCCGCCGCTACGGCTGCCTTGTCCACCTTTGCCCGATCCAAGTCCACGATGGGCAACCGGAACTGATTCGCGTCTCCAGAACTCATCTGAAATACCCAAAACGAAAAGATGAAACGAGAGATTTTGTCAAACATGAGCCATGTTGTCAAGAATATTTGGACAACTGAATGAAATATGCATGGACCGAAATGACGGCTGATTTGGCATTGACATTGGATGCCTTTGAAGAAGTTTTAAGATTATAACCATTCAAAATGAGAGAATAGTAGTTACAGTTTTTAATCATGTTCCGATGATGACTGATATTTGCAGATAAACATGTATCCTCTTACAAGCAGGGAATAAGTATTCATGACGTCATTTTGATGACCAATATGAGTTGTGACCTTGACTTTAGACTCTATGACCTCAAAATCTAAAGGGGTCATCTACTGGTCAACCCCTCCTAAATGTCAAGTTTGAGGGTCATGGGTGCAGGCATTGACGAGTTATCACACAGACAAGCCTTTTGCGTTCAATGTCACTCTTACCTTGACCTTTGACCCCTAAAATCAATAGGGGTCATTTGCTGGCCAGACCCAAATTCCAAGTAAAGTTTGAGGGCCATGGGTGCATGCACTGTCGAGTTATCACTCGAACAATCTTTTCCGCAAGATCTTGACCTTTGACCGGATCACCCCTAAAATCAATAGGGGTATTCTACTGGTCAGGCCCAGTCTCCATGTAATGTTTGATGACTACAGGGGCAGGAATTGTTGAGTAATAACTCGAAAAAGCTGTGTCAACCTTTTCGTGTTAAAGGTAACTGTGACTTTGATATTTGACACGATAAACCTTGAAATCAATGGGGGTCATATACTGGTCAGGCCTACCATTCATGTTAAGTTTGAAAATCATAGGTCAAGTTTGCGTTCAAGGTGACTGTGACCCTGACCCTTTGCCCGATGACCCATAAAATCAATAGGGGTCATCTACCCGTCAGGTTCAACCTCTAAGGCGAGTTTGAGGGCCATTGGAACAGGCATTGTCGAGTTATCACTCGGAAAACCTTCTTGCATTCAATGTATCCGTGACCTAGACCATTGACCGGATGATCAATAGGGGTAGTTTACTGGTCAGGCCCAGCCTCAACGGAATGTTTGATGACCATAGGAGCGGGCATTGTTTAGTAATCACTCGGAAAAGCTTTGTCAACCTTTTCATGTTAAAGGTCACTGTGACCTTGACCTTTGACCAGATCAAACCTGAAATAAGAGTCATCTACTGGTCAGGCCAAACTTTCATATCAAGTTTGATGACCATAGGTCCTGAAATTGTCAAGTTTGGGTTCCAGGTCACAGTGACATTGACCGATGGAGGAGTTATCTACTCGTCAGGTCCAACCTCCATGTCAAATTAGAGGGCCATGGGTGCAGGCATTGTCGAGTAATCACCCGGACAACCTTTTTGCAGTCAATGTCACCGTGACCTTGACATTTAACCCGATGACCCTTAAAATCAATAGGGGTCATCTACTGGTCAGGCCCAGCCTCAATGTCAAGTCTGATGACCATATATCCAGGCATTGTTGAATTATGATTTGGACAAGCTTTGACAACCTTTTCCTGATAAAGGTCATTGTGACCTTGACCTTTGACCCGATGAATCCTTAAAGCAAAAGGGGCCATCTTCTGGTCAGGCCCAACCTTTGATGACAATTGGTCCAGGAATTACCGAGTTGTCATTCGGAAAAGCTTTGGTGTACCGACGGACGGACCGACTGACCGACCAACCGACCGACCGACATGTGCAAAGCAATATACACCCTCTTTTTCGAAGAAGGGCATAAAGATCGTGACTGATAGCCAATGTACTTATCATATCATGGACATTAATAGTTGTCCGATCAATGCTTACTTGAACATAAAAAAGCAAAGCAATCGATCTCATCGCAATATACTTTTGCGTTGATGACTCAAAGAGTCAGATAATATCAACGAAATCCAAAGTGCCATGGATCCCAGGCGCCGCCCCCCCCCCCCCCTTTAAAGCTTTGCATGTGAACATTAAGTATACGTCAATATTAAAGAAAACATGTGCTTTAAATAAAACACAATGCACCATTTAAATCTATAACTAGCAAACATTTTCTTAGAAAGCCATTTAACATGTAGTCATTTTTTTCGGTTCCGTAGCTCTAACGTAAATTTGAATATGGAAACGACCCTGACTAGTATGTCAATTAATAGGCATTTCCATGATAAAACGATTAATTATCAAATTGGTAATTACTATGCCTCCTGAAGTACTAAGCTGACTTAAAACAAGTAAAAAATGTAAACATACCTTGATTTCAAGTGTTCCCGACCAATCCGTGTTATATCCGTGATGTTACAGCCAATCTGTGGTATAGCGCGGTAATAAATACATTTGAGCATAAAATACTTGACGGTCAAGGTGCGTTCAATAGATAAAGGTTGTATCGTAACTCGTAAATAGTTTACATAGCTTTGTGAAGTAAGCTTGACAAATAATCGAAAATCGTCATGAACTGTTGAGCTGCATCGACAAACGGCATTTGGCTTAAATAAGATGAATGCTAGCTTGAACAACGACATTCATTTTCGTCGAAAATTGACATTTGACATTCTGAAAATAACAAACGACGTTTGGTTTCGAGCTGGCCCGACAAACGAACCGCAACATTCAAAAAATGAGTGTCGAGCTGGCTCTACAAACGACATTCGATATTGAATATAGAGCTGGCCCGACAAACGAACCGCAACATTCAAAAAATGAGTGTCGAGCTGGCTCAACAAACGACATTCGATATTGAATATAGAGCTGGCCTAGTCTAAAATATTAGACGTGTTATACGGGATTCTTCAAATCCCTTACTACGTGAAGGATTTGCCATATCAAAAATCTAAAAAAATCCGTCAACGTACAATTATTTGGACTAAGAGCTGGCCCGACAATCGAAATCCGACCTAAAAGGAAAGTAAAGTCAAGCTAGCCAGACTATCAAAATCCGCCCTAAATGAAAATTCAACCTGCTACAATTTGTGTGTATACTCATGTAATACCGGATGGAACGGAAAGTGTAAATATTTCTAAGTTTGTCCCAGAGTCTTAAGCATGTTGCATATGTAAATTTATAAACAACTGATATTAATCTGTTCATTTTGTCCACGAGTGACATAGGTTGAGGGCAATATTAAGATACATCAATACACACAGGGAATAAATGTCATTGTATAAAGAAACTATTAACATAAACTTAAATAACATGTTCAATGCATTTTGTTGGATGCGTTTGTGTTAGCGGTCACACCCTTGTATTAAATTGAATACGACTCAGTCATGTTTGTGTAGAGTATATGTTACAGGGAAAATGACCATATGCTTTATCTGAGACAGTGCATTGCTTATGCAACCAAAGTTCCAGATAAGGTTTCATTTGCAATTGAGTATTATCCCATACTTTAGTAATAAGTTGGATATTCCACATATTAAATGAGTATTTCGAGTGACTGATACTCCATGGCAGCATAGAAAATCTAAAAATATTTGCGAAGGAATTCATGAGCATGCACTATCTTTAGATTTTTTTGGTTAATTTGTTATACAATAACATGACTATACCTACAAAACAAAGCAGGCCGAAAGTCGCTTAACGTTGTAAGCGCTTGAGTAATGGCCATACTTACACCCATAGCAATCTCAAAGTATGTCTTCACATAAGCTTCCTAGATAATTAACGAACAGAACAGACGTTGTTTGTTTCAACTCAAACACATGACACACACTCGGTAAAGCAGGTCAACATGACCCATGACCATTGCAGAAATATAATGAGTTCGTAAAATGCATGGCCGTCGACATATCAGTAATTAACAAATGAAAATAAATAAATGTATTATTAAGGTATATGAGTATTGGTAAATTTTGTAACATACATGACGAATTGACATTTGTACGAGTTACATAGTCGGCTGCCCCCTTATTCCGAAAGCTCTATATACATGTACATACACAGCAAAGTTTCAAATATGTTCACATTTTTAACAGAAATAGCTCAATTGATTTAAACATACTTGGGTGTCGGCAATAATGTTTAGGACGTATCTTTGTCTTAATGCTGAGTACGAGACTCTTACATGTTACATTCAAATTCATCTTCCAAAATAATACACGAGGGACAGGTCCTATTATCAATATCTGTATTATTCTATATACCGGTTTCGATACTTTATATATGATACGAAACCCTTTATTTGCTGAGAGCAATTTCTGCATTTTTAAATGTTGAAACATTTTAAATAGAACTAAAAATCAAATTGGAAAATATTGTTATAAAACAAAGCCCTTGAGGAATCGCCTTGTCGAGCTTGGAGGCTATGTACTATGTTGTCTGATATTCTTTGTCTTTTTTTAAATTAAAAAGAATTTAAGGTAATATCAAACACCTAGGGATAACCATACATCATGGAAACCCACTAAAAGTAGAACACATTTCACTTGTTTAGCCAGTTGTGTTGTGGGGATGACTTTTAATACCTAACATAAGACTGTAAATAATATTTACATACATTATTTATGTGCCGAAGAAAAAATAACCTTGAGCCAATATTTTATCATGATAATTGTACTTAATGTTAAAAGGCCAAGCATTCCAGAACGGCTAGACTAAAAGCATTATGTGTACTAGTTTTAGAATTACATTTAGTACATCATAAATTAATTGTGTAAATATTTTCTCTACATGAATTTTTTTGATTGAACCCATATTTCAGAGCCATACAACATAATAGGCTTATTACGTTTATTAAAGAGTTCTTATTTATGTCGGGAGTGATATGCTTACAAATTTACTTTAAATAGTTTGTTTCGCAATTTAAATATTGCCTTCTATGCTTAACCAGCAGTCTTTGTTACAAAGACCCTGACACTAACAAATAACACTAATGTGGGTTATTTGTAATAGTTACTGAATGGAAAACATGCTTCTTTTTTAAGAAGAGCGACAACAAAAGCAATCCAATGCAACGCCGTCATTTCAGCTCCATACATACCTAGCGTCATCAATGCAAACTTAAGTTATTGAGCCGAAACCAATTTTTACTTAAAATAACGGTGACCTCGACCATGACCCTACCTATCGCAGCAATCTCGAGCTACGTCTTCACATTAGCTACCTACACACCTCGACCTTGACCCTACCTATCGCAGCAATCTCGAGCTACGTCTTCACATTAGCTACCTACACACCTCGACCTTGACCCTACCTATCACAGCAATCTCGAGCTACGTCTTCACATAAGCTACCTACACACCTCGACCTTGACCCTACCTATCACAGCAATCTCGAGCTACGTCTTCACATAAGCTACCTACACACCTCGACCTTGACCCTACCTATCACAGCAATCTCGAGCTACGTCTTCACATAAGCTACCTACACACCTCGTCCTTGACCCTACCTATCACAGCAATCCCGAGCTACGTCTTCACATAAGCTACCTACACACCTCGACCTTGACCCTACCTATCACAGCAATCTCGAGCTACGTCTTCACAAAAGCTACATACACACCTCGACCTTGACCCTACCTATCACAGCAATCTCGGGTTACGTCTTCACATAAGCTACCTACACACCTCGACCTTGACCCTACCTATCGCAGCAATCTCGAGCTACGTCCTCACATAAGCTACCTACACACCTCGACCTTGACCCTACCTATCACAGCAATCTCGAGCTACGTCCTCACATAAGCTACCTACACACCTCGACCTTGACCCTACCTATCACAGCAATCTCGAGCTACGTCTTCACATAAGCTACCTACACACCTCGGCCATGACCCTACCTATCACAGCAATCTCGGGTTACGTCTTCACATAAGCTACCTACACACCTCGGCCATGACCCTACCTATCACAGCAATCTCGAGCTACGTCCTCACATAAGCTACCTACACACCTCGACCTTGACCCTACCTATCACAGCAATCTCGAGCTACGTCCTCACATAAGCTACCTACACATCTCGACCTTGACCCTACCTATCGCAGCAATCTCGGGTTACGTCAAGCTACCTACACACCTCGACCTTGACCCTACCTATCGCAGCAATCTCGAGCTACGTCCTCACATAAGCTACCTACACACCTCGACCTTGACCCAACCTATCGCAGCAATCTCGAGCTACGTCCTCACATAAGCTACCTACACACCTCGACCTTGACCCAACCTATCGCAGCAATCTCGAGCTACGTCTTCACATAAGCTACATACACACCTCGACCTTGACCCTACCTATCGCAGCAATCTCGAGCTACGTCTTCACATAAGCTACCTACACACCTCGACCTTGACCCTACCTATCGCAGCAATCTCGAGCTACGTCTTCACATAAGCTACCTACACACCTCGACCTTGACCCTACCTATCACAGCAATCTCGGGTTACGTCTTCACATAAGCTACCTACACACCTCGACCTTGACCCTACCTATCGCAGCAATCTCGGGTTACGTCTTCACATAAGCTACCTACACACCTCGACCTTGACCCTACCTATCGCAGCAATCTCGAGCTACGTCTTCACATAAGCTACCTACACACCTCGACCTTGACCCAACCTATCGCAGCAATCTCGAGCTACGTCTTCACATAAGCTACCTACACACCTCGACCTTGACCCTACCTATCGCAGCAATCTCGAGCTACGTCTTCACATAAGCTACCTACACACCTCGACCTTGACCCAACCTATCGCAGCAATCTCGGGTTACGTCTTCACATAAGCTACCTACACACCTCGACCTTGACCCTACCTATCGCAGCAATCTCGAGCTACGTCTTCACATAAGCTACCTACACACCTCGACCTTGACCCAACCTATCGCAGCAATCTCGGGTTACGTCTTCACATAAGCTACCTACACACCTCGACCTTGACCCTACCTATTGCAGCAATCTCGAGCTACGTCTTCACATAAGCTACCTACACACCTCGACCTTGACCCAACCTATCGCAGCAATCTCGAGCTACGTCTTCACATAAGCTACCTACACACCAAGTTTGATCATTTCATATAAATGCTAACTACAGTTGTGGAGCGGAAACCATTTTTCTATATTAGTAACAGTGACATCGACCTTGAACCTACATAACATATGCTAGTCAAGTTTCAATATCCGTACGCCAATCTAACAGTTACCTGTTTTTCTCTGTGATCTAGCTGTCTCGATGTCAACTGTATTGTTATGGGCAAGCATTCTTCTCGTAGTGGCATGTTGCGTTGTGCGGTTACCCCCCTTGTTGTTGCAACAATCACAAAATTTTCAAGGGCATTTTAGGTTCCTCACAGAGTAGCTTTCTAGTTTAAACTGATGTGTCAATAATTGGTAAAACAATCTGTTTTCTCTCAATACGTATTCTGTCGACATACTTTATTAATATATGTTTTTCGGTTTGATTATAACTAGATATCTAGAATATGCAGATTGTGTGTATTTTACACATTGGGCCTTTCTACCTTTCATTAAATTCCTATGAATTGTTTTAAGATGGTGTTTTCCGTATGTAGTATTATCTTTGTACTATTCCATCTTGGCATCTTGGCAAGTTTCACCGAGGTCAGTAGTTACGAGGTGTGGTGGTGAAGGTAACGTTGGCTAGTGGTGGGATAACGCTACATCGTGGTGGGATAACGCTACAACGTGGTGGTAAACACGACAAGAGGTCTATTGAAATGTTTCTTTTCAAGGATATGTGCAAGATGATCTCCTATTAATATTCAGTACATGTTTATAGTTGGTTTCCTCTACAATGACGCCATTTCCCCAAACATTCGGGAAAAACATGACATTTTATGTGAAAAGTATGAGCCGAGAGCTTTAAATAAACGTTAAAAACAGTGAAAGACACAACAATAACATGGCATGACATCTTATATCCGATCATTGAAACATATGTTTTGAGGGGTTGACATTGTTGGCACACATATGCCAATAATTGCAAACTTAATCAAAGTTCTGTAAGTACTACAGGGAACTGTTGGCCAGATGTTGCAAAGGGATATTGAAATATGTCCTTTGTATGAAAAATAGTTTCAGATCTTATGAAATGTTTCATTATATAAGCAGATCCATAACGTGTGATAATTGTGCGAAATGTCCAAACATTATTGTTGTGATTGGTACGAAACGTCTATAATATCTCTGTGTAATCAAGTTTCATGGTAAGAAACGTCCCGATTTCAAGTTTTATTTTGTTACGAGTAGTTTATACGAACCTTTTAATCGAACATACGTAAATGACACACATTCTCAAATCTCTCTCTCTCTCTCTCTCTCTCAATCTCTCTCTCAATCTCTCTCTCAATCTCTCTCTCTCTCTCTCTCTCTCTAAATCTCTCTCTCTCTCTCTCTCTCTCTCTCTCTCTCTCTCTCTCTCTCTTTCTCTCAATATCTATCTCTCTAAATCTCTCTCTCTCTCTCTTTCTCTCTCTCTCTAAATATCTCTCTCTAAATCTCTCTCTAAATCTCTCTCTCTCTCTAAATCTCTCTCTCAATCTATCTCTCTCTCAATCTATCTCTCTCTCTCTCTCTCTCTCTCTCTCTCTCTCTCTCAATCTCTCTCTCTCTCTCTCTCTCTCTCTCAATCTCTCTCTCTCTCTCAATCTCTCTCTCTCAATCTCTCTCTCATTCTCTCTCTCTCAATCACTCTCTCAATCTCTCTCTCTCTCAATCTCTCTCTCAATCTCTCTCTCTCAAGTTCAATCATAACCTTGAACAAACTGTGTTGGGCCAGGGTCAGTGAAACAGTACAGGGTCAAGGGAATTTTCCGACCTTTGGTGTTCGCTCCATATCTACACATGAAGAGCATTGGTGGTCGCATGTAAACAGTTCAACTCATCACGTGGAAATTAAGAAAGCTTGTTGGAAGCGGTCGAAGCTTGCTGTTATTTCTGTGTTTTATGGCGGTTTGGTAACGTTGCATAATTGATAACATATTTATTTTTATTTTTGTTAAAATGATTTTTGGTAAATGGATGCCTAAACTCGCAGGGAAACATTGAATACCAAATACACACGTTTTATATTTTATTAAATTCACTAGATCCTGATAATGCATTTGCACTTGAGACTTTTGAGCGAAACATGTCATGTATATTGTGCTCAGAATAAATGCATTTAAAATAATATTAACGGCCCATATAAAACTGGGAAGATCATGTGGAAATATCGGATTGTATTGAGATAAATCTCTCAGTCTATTACACACGAATTATTATAATATATGTACAAATTTTATACTGGTACTACTAATCAGCATTCAGTTTTTTCCATGTACGTTTTGCTTTTAGGTACATGTACGTTTGTACGTATACATTAGCCGGCTATTTCTTGTCTTCGCTCTCGCTCTTCTTGTGGTGGCGGTGGAACGGGTTGTGCAGATGGAAGCCGTGCTTCTCTAAGTGGTCCTTGTGCCGCGCCACCATCACGGGAACCTTCGCATGGTGCACGATAAAGTCTGTCACACTTCCGGTCAGTGTCCGCCGTACGGCGCCCTTGCCCCGGCATCCGACCACGATGTAGTCAACGTGTTTGTCGTGCGCCAGGCTGCAGATGGCCGGTCCCGGTTCACCGTGGATCGCTTCCGTGTGGCCGTTAATCTGTAGCAGCCGCGGTGTTATCAATGTGTGTTTTTATATATAAAAACAGTACTGCATATAAAACAATAACGAATGCCCATGCATTCAGTAAAGGGAACATAACTGTGTAGGTTACCAGTACTTCCTGTATGGCATCTCTGGAAGTTCAATGACTGTTAACATTTAACAAGAGAACCGCAAGCGGGTGCCATCGCTAGTTGACCATGGGAATGACTCAATACCAATTTTAGCCAGAGTGACGAGACTTACTAAACGTAGGTGCAATTACAGTGCTAACATATATACCACTACAACAAAGGAAACTTTAGGGATATGTTATGCATACCAAGTCTTAGGTTATGTGTAGAAGTCTCAGTTTCAACGCTTTGGAAGTTACGGCAAAAAATAAACTTTCGCACGACGCCAAATGCCACGACAATGCCGCTGCCTCCACTTATATGTTCAAGGATCATATTTCAGATTAATAATTTTCTTTTTATTTGGGTACACGTTTGTTCTCTTAAGCATTACATCTGGGGTGAGGCGTTACCTTGAGCTCCTCTATGCGCCTGGAAAGCGCCTCGACTAGGGCGGTCGTCTTCTGCTCCTCGCTCTCGATCTCCTCGGTGGCCATTGAGGAGGGGTCGCCCGTCATCATGGCAACCGCTGGAACGAGAATTGGTACTTATTCCTGATATTTATTTTTAAAGAAATAAATATATGCAAAATAAAGGATGACGTCAATTCAATTATTTTAGTGTGACTTTCAAATTATGTTTTAGCTTTAACCTAAGCTATGTGTTAATCATCGAAGTTTAATTTATGCACGTACATGTAAAAAGGAATATCGATAACAGTGATGTGGCAACATATGGTGATAATTCCTGTCACCTGGAAACGAAAACTGGCAAGATCTATCACTAAAAACCCAGTGCAGTTCAACCTGTATGTGCCTTATCAAGTATTCATAAATTAATTTATGGCAACACTACACTTTATCACGCCGTGCATATATATCAATTATTCTTATGTAAATAATATAATAGTTTGACTGCAGTGTCACCCATATTCAGGTTTTGCAGGTAACACTCTTATCACACAGTAAGTACCACAGCATGATTCTGATACCTTAAGTTGGCAAGTGAAGCACCGAGCTCGATTATGATCCCTTACTTTGGCAAGTGACGCACCTGCGCTCGATTCTGATCCCTTACTTTGGCAGGTGACGCACCTAAGCTCGATTTTGATCCCTTACTTTGGCAGGTGACGCACCTGAGCTCGATTCTGATCGCTTACTTTGGCAGGTGACTCACCTGAGCTCGATCCTGATCCCTTTATTTGCCAAGTGAAACACCTGAGCTCGATTCTGATCCCTTACTTTGGCAAGTGACGCACCTGAGCTCGATTCTGATCCCTTACTTTGGCAGGTGACGCACCTGAGCTCGATTTAGATCTCTTATTTTGGCAGGTGACGCACCTGAGCTCGATTCTGATCCCTTAATTCGCCAAGTGAAGCACCTGAGCTCGATTCTGATCCCTTATTTGGGCAGGTGACGCACCTGAGCTCGATTCTGATCCCTTTATTTGCCAAGTGAAGCACATGAGCTCGATTCTGATCCCTTATTTGGGCAAGTGACGCACCTGAGCTCGATTCTGATCCCTTTATTTGCCAAGTGAAGCACCTGAGCTCGATTCTGATCCCTTTATTCGCCAAGTGAAGCACCTGACCTCTATTCTGATCCCTTTATTTGCCAAATGAAGCACCTGAACTCGATTCTGACCCTTATTTTGGCAGGTGACGCACCTGAGCTCGATTCTGATACCTCATTTTGGAAAGTGACGCACCTGAGCCCGATCCTGATACCTTTAATTGCCAAGTGAAGCACCTGAGCTCGATTCCGATCCCTTACTTTGGCAGGTGACGCACCTGAGCTCGATTCTGATACCTTACTTTGGCAGGTGACGCACCTCAGCTCGATTCTGATCCCTAACTTTGGCAGGTGACGCACCTCAGCTCGATTCCGATCCCTTACTTTGGCAAGTGACACACATGAGCTTGATTCTGATACCTTACTTTGGCAGGTGACGCACATGAGCTCGATTCTGATACCTTACTTTGGCAAGTGACGCACCTGAGCTCGATTCTGATCCCTTACTTTGGCAGGTGACGCACCTGAGCTCGATTTAGATCTCTTATTTTGGCAGGTGACGCACCTGAGCTCGATTCTGATCCCTTAATTCGCCAAGTGAAGCACCTGAGCTCGATTCTGATCCCTTATTTGGGCAGGTGACGCACCTGAGCTCGATTCTGATCCCTTTATTTGCCAAGTGAAGCACATGAGCTCGATTCTGATCCCTTATTTGGGCAAGTGACGCACCTGAGCTCGATTCTGATCCCTTTATTTGCCAAGTGAAGCACCTGAGCTCGATTCTGATCCCTTTATTCGCCAAGTGAAGCACCTGACCTCTATTCTGATCCCTTTATTTGCCAAATGAAGCACCTGAACTCGATTCTGACCCTTATTTTGGCAGGTGACGCACCTGAGCTCGATTCTGATACCTCATTTTGGAAAGTGACGCACCTGAGCCCGATCCTGATACCTTTAATTGCCAAGTGAAGCACCTGAGCTCGATTCCGATCCCTTACTTTGGCAGGTGACGCACCTGAGCTCGATTCTGATACCTTACTTTGGCAGGTGACGCACCTCAGCTCGATTCTGATCCCTAACTTTGGCAGGTGACGCACCTCAGCTCGATTCCGATCCCTTACTTTGGCAAGTGACACACATGAGCTTGATTCTGATACCTTACTTTGGCAGGTGACGCACATGAGCTCGATTCTGATACCTTACTTTGGCAGGTGACGCACCTGAGCTCGATTCTGATACCTTAATTTGACAGGTGACGCACCTGAGCTCAATTCTAAACATCACTTACTTTTACATGTGATACACCAAAGCACTATTCTGATCATTTACGTTGCCAGGTGTCTCATCTGAGTTAAATTCTTAGCATCACTTACCTTTACAGATGACGCATCTGAGCATGATTCTGATCACATTCTTTGGCAGGTGACCTAACATACTTAGTAGTTTAACATTGTTGGCTCCTTGACATGCTGCTGCTGCTGCTGCTGCTGCTGCTGATGATGATGATGATGATGATGATGATGATGAAGCTGCTGCTGCCTTATAGTTTACAAAATTCCCAAATGATGTGATTTGTGAATGTTGTTGTCGTTGGCGCATGAGCTCGATGGTTGGTTACACAGTTTGCATACACACCTGTTACATGAGGTACTGGGCCTGGGTCGGTATTATTTGGGCTCGTTCGTGGTTCATTGTGTACACATGCACAGGGGTAAGCAAGGCTCACAAACTAATATTGCCGAGTACGTACCGGGGTATGTGATAGATTTGAGCTCGGTGCAGTGGACCATGATGACCTCGTTGTCAGGCTTGTGGATTTGGTCCATGTAAACTGAAACAACAGAACGATCATGAAAACAATACTAATTTAAATGGTGTTAAATGTGGCAGAGAAAATGACTACTTGAAAACGAACTTATGTGTTGTCACAATGGAGCGAGGCTGTGATCACATCTCAACTATCTAACAATGCATAACAGGCTTGACCGGAAAATAAAACATGTGCAATGAATAAGGCGGTACTTTATACAGTTAATGACATCATTATCGAATACATGAAGTTCGAGTTTTACGAGATGATGCAGCTGGACGAATGGAAATGCAATGACGAATAATTATTGAGATTCATATTTGATTGTTCTGCCTGTAAAGCATTTGCTTGCCTGTTTATAAACCTAAATTATAATAAAGGTCCCATAAAGTTCAGCCTTCATCATGTAAAGGCCACCATAAAGACAAATATCAGCGAACACTATCTAGAATAGAATGATTATAATGATAACTATTTGAAGTATTTAAAACTATAAACATACACATGCTTGTCTTCAAAACATTGTAATGTTTGATAGTCAAAGACAAAGTACATTTATAGCAATATTTAATATCGATTAAAAGATAGTTGGTTTATGCAGTATAAAGTAATCAACAATAAAACAATCTCTTGCCGACTAAATCTCTCAACCCATTCATAAATGCCTATATCGTATATAAATAGATGTTAGTTTTCAAATGTTAAAACCCAATATTTTGCCGAATCCGAATAGTTCCGAACGTTTAATACTGTACGAACTGCCAATACCTGGCTGTTGACGGTAAACAAAATAACAGAAGTCACGTACACTGGAGCGCGAAGTCGGAGTACTCGCTGCCGTCGACGGCCACCAGCACGCGGTCCCCCGCCTTGAGCGTCTGCGGCTCCCGGGGATCATCCTTCACCTCCTCCATTGTACATGCACTCCACAAAGTAGACACAAACTATATCCGAACTTGGCCTGTATTTCCCCCTCTTACACCCAGCTTAGTGTTAGTGTACAAGCTGTTATCAACAAACATGAATGAATGAGCTGTCTTGTGTGAGCCACAATAGGATAATTTTCCGCAGAGTTATCACGTTTCAAGGAAAGACAACTTATTTAAAACCTATATGGTTCAAAAGGCGGTTATTCTCCCTACGTATTTGTCCGATTTGAGATGAGTCAACACATATATGCAATGACTTCGGTACACATATATGCTCAATACTGTCTGTTTGACATGTGCCTCTGATTTAGAAATAATGGTAAAAAAGGCCAAACTCCGTGTTAAGTGTCATCTGGCTAGTAGGTAAACTAACCATCAGGGCAAACGTGCATTGTTTAGCCACACCCCTATGACAACGCCCCCTCAAACCCCATCCCCAGAAAAAAATGAATCGTTGCACAAAGATTATAGAATAATAAGACAAACAAATATAATTCATGCTAGTTTATTACTAGTTATTATTATTAATAAGCCTGGGAATACATTTTTTCTTTGCCGGGAGGAAGGGGCGTGGTCATAGGGGTGTGGCATAACAACGCATCCTGCGTTATTATTATTATTATTATTTATTGCATTTATAAACATAGTTTTAGTTTTTACTAATTTCTTTAAGCTTGATTATGACGAAAGCAGACAGCTTGTAGAATCAAGTTTTCATGAGTCAGTTGAAGTGGGTAGAAACCAGTCCTTGTGTCCATTTTGAGAGACCATGATCGGAGTACCCCTGGTGAGGATCGAACCATTCCCTCTTATGTAAGAGGCTGACACCTATTTACTGATTTACTTTCCCTTATTTGAGGATCAATTGTGTGTAATTTCCATACCAGGGGTACCGTTTTTTTCTAGAGTCATGATCTTTCTGAAACTGTGGTCATATAAATGTTTTTTTTATGTATATACCATGCTTCAATAATTAGAATCAACTGTCGTTGATTTATTCCACATTGGGACCTTTGGAATCACAATAAGCCATAAATAGTGCCCTTGCTTAATACCTTACATGGGTGGATCCATGATTTGACGTTAGCGGGTGCGTAGATTTGGGGGCGTAACCATTTGACTTGCGCCCCTCCCTCAAAACCTCATATTTTATTTGGTTAACAATGTTTGAAGAGGGTTTTGGGGAATTTTTCCTAAAGAAAAGTTTAACAATTTCTAGTTAAAGTGGTGCATTTTGGGCGTATTTTATTACTTTTTTCTCTCCTATGTTGAAATTAAAAGAAAACTTGGAATATTTAAGAAGGGGGGGATGCCTCACTGTTGAGATGATGCCAGACATTTCAGTTGTTAGAAGTGAACACTGGTGATATGTTGTCAAAAGAAAAGAATGAACAGTGATGGAATGTTTTAAAAGGTTGACCTCTCATCAAATGTTGTCAGAAGATCGACATGTACTGTGAAGTTGTTAGATTTGTAATCTATGATGAAATATTTCAGCAGTTTGACCCAAAGGGATACATCACATAAAGGTTTTGGGTAGTCTGGTGGTATTGATACCCCTAAATATAGTCTTTGGTTTGACCTCTGATGAGATGTTATAAGAAGTTTAATTTTTAATGAGATGTTGTCTTCAGTTTGACTTTTGGTGAGATTTTGCCATTAGTTTACTGAGATGGTTGCAGACGTTTGACCTCTGAAAGATGTTGCCAGAATTTAGAGATGTTACTAAAAGTGAACTCCGAGGAGAATTGTCAGTAGTTTGACGTCTGGTGAAATGTTTGACCTATGATGAGTTGTACCTCTCATGAGATGTAATAAGATGTATGACCTCAGACAGATGTTGCCAGAAGTTTGAGATGTTGTGAAATGTTCTACCTCTAATGAAATCATGTTTGATGATATGTTGTCAGATGGTTGACCTCCGATTGCATGTACTTGTTGCCAACAGTTTGATATATGATGAAATTTGAGACGTGTGTTTTAGAGCTGGTGAGTTATGTTACTGTTGGGTTGAGTCAATAAAAAATGCAAATATGTAAATTTTCTGTTCTAACATACTAATGTCATAAAAAAGGTTCCCACTTTTTTGGGGAAAAATTGAACCCACAGGACAAATTTTAGAGAAAAAAACTGAGTCTGGTCGTCTTATCAGTGATTTCACAATAACATCAGTGAACTGACACTAAGCAAAAGTATGAGTTTAGCAAGTGCATAAAAAAACATTCTACGTTCTCTGTCTGAAAAACGTTTAGCAAGTTACAACAACTTGTTCATCAGCTTAGTCATAAGTTCGAACTTCTTACATATTGGGACTTCAGACATTAACCAAAACTTCATATATGGAGATGTACATAAACATATACACTTCAGGCACTACATGAACCAAAGGAACTACATGTACTTACTTTAAAGTACTACAGGCTCTAAATGTACTACTGGCTCTAAAGGAACTACAACCGCTAAATACAATAACTACAGGCACTAAATGTAATACAATAACTACAGGTACTACAGGTACTAAGGGTATAAAAAGTGTTTAAAGTTCTACAGGCTCTAAAGGTTCTATAGACTCTAAAGGCATTTCAGGCACTGAAGGTTCTAAACCAGAGGCTCTTAGGGAACTACAGACTCTAAAGATATTACAAGCTGTACAGGTACTACAGGCTCTCAAGGTTCTACAGGCACTAAAGGTTCTACAGGCACTAAAGGTTCTACAGGCTCTCAAGGTTCTACAGGCACTAAAGGTTCTACAGGCACTAAAGGTTCTACAGGCTCTCAAGGTTCTACAGGCACTAAAGGTTCTACAGGCTCTCAAGGTTCTACAGGCACTAAAGGTTCTACAGGCACTAAAGGTTCTACAGGCTCTCAAGGTTCTACAGGCACTAAAGGTTCTACAGGCTCTCAAGGTTCTACAGGCACTAAAGGTTCTACAGGCACTAAAGGTTCTACAGGCACTAAAGGTTCTACAGGCACTAAAGGTTCTACAGGCACTAAAGGTTCTACAGGCTCTCAAGGTTCTACAGGCACTAAAGGTTCTACAGGCACTAAAGGTTCTACAGGCACTAAAGGTTCTACAGGCTCTCAAGGTTCTACAGGCTCTCAAGGTTCTACAGGCACTAAAGGTTCTACAGGCACTAAAGGTTCTACAGGCTCTCAGGTACTACAGGCACTAAAGGTTCTACAGGCTCTAAAGGTTCTACAGGCACTAAAGGTTCTACAGGCACTAAAGGTTCTACAGGCACTAAAGGTTCTACAGGCTCTCAGGTACTACAGGCACTAAAGGTTCTACAGGCTCTCAAGGTACTACAGGCACTAAAGGTACTACAGGCACTAAAGGTTCTACAGGCACTAAAGGTTCTACAGGCTCTCAGGTACTACAGGCACTAAAGGTTCTACAGGCACTAAAGGTTCTACAGGCACTAAAGGTTCTACAGGCACTAAAGGTTCTACAGGCTCTCAGGTACTACAGGCACTAAAGGTTCTACAGGCACTAAAGGTTCTACAGGCACTAAAGGTTCTACAGGCTCTCAGGTACTACAGGCACTAAAGGTTCTACAGGCATTACAGGCTCTCAAGGTACAACAGGCACTATATTTTTTTAAGGTTCTACAGACTGTTCAGGTACAACAGGCTCCAAATGTACTTCAGGGTCTAAACATATTTCAGGCACTAAAGGTTCTACAGGTAACAGAGGCTCTTAACGCACTCCATGCTCTTGCAGTACTACAGGTATTTAAGGTACTACAGGCTCTTAAAGTAATACATGCACTACATGTACTAAAGGCTCTAACAGTGCTACAGGCTCTTAAGTTACTTAAGTCTCTAAAGGTACTACAGACAGACACTTAAGGTTCTACAGACACTAGAGGTACTTCAGGCACTAAAGGTGCCATAGAAAATATAAACTATGAATTCTGTTCAATATTTTAATATGTTCAGAAAAAATCCATTTGCAGCAAACAAATGATATTACAATGAAAAAGTGGGTCAACCACTAACAAATATTGTTTCATAAAAATAAACATCCTATAAATTCACTATAGAACAATAATCTATCAGTTTTAAATAACATGTGTAAACATCTTAGCCTAAAAATAAAGCAAGAAAGTTCTAGACATTTCAAATAACCAGCATGAAATAATTGCTCTGTATACTTGAAAATAAACAAAAACAAAATACAATTAAAGTTTCGAAAATATCATTTCTTTTAAAGTATGCAATACATTTACGTCCATTCTACAGTAAAAGGAACAAATAGATATTTTTATGTTGGCATCCTGATTATCAATCAAAATATGTTAGGAGTTTTTTGTTGTTTTTTCCCTCCGAAATATTGTCCACACAAAATGTTGACTGTACCCCAAATGGAATCAACCAAAGTGAATAGACTGTGTCAAAGTTCCTTAGTAAAAGAAGTGTTACTGAAACTAAAATCAACCTAAAATGATTTTTTTTGACAGACATGTAACATTAACAGATACCTTATAGAGGCAAATTCTCGTTTTAACACCTACGTGCACTTGAACGTGTGTCTTGTTGACCCTGTTTCAACAGTTCAGTATGTTACCAGAATTATTTATTTTGTTAGAATGTCAGAAAATATTTGTTTCTGCCCTAACATATCTGTTTCTGCCAAAGCCTTTCTGTTTCTACCATAACGTATCCCTCATTTATTCCCTTCCAATATCACAAAAATGTTATTAAGATCGAGTCATAAACCTTGACATGTACAAAGGATAACAAGAACTCATTCAAAGGCCTATTTAAGGATTAATCATTTTACTGTTTTAGCAACATCCATGGTAATCCATATCTTTTTTTATTGGAATAATATTTTGATGAGTCAAATATACATCAGATCGTTTGCTTGTGCCTAAATACAAGTTAATCATAAAAACTGAAAAACTTCTTAACATATAAATCACCAGTCAATTGTAACCACGCCCCCCCCCCCCAAGTCCGGGGAATAGCGGGGACTTTGACTTTCAGTCCAGCCAACCCTGGGTAAATCCCCGCTCTGCAAAAACGAACTGGTGGTAGAATCCCCGCCAAATGCCGCCGCACCCCAGGGACCCTAGGTAAGGCCCATTCCCGGCTATATTTTGCGCGAAGACAAAACCACCGCATTCACCCAGCACTGCGGGGACACCTGAAAGGTAAAAACACGGCCCTTTTCCCCGGATATCCCCTGTATACCCCCGGACCTGGGGGTCCGTGGTTATTATTGACTGGTGCATAACATAACATGGGCATATATTTTCACATATGCTTATGTTATGTGTCAAAGTCAAAACAATATGAAGAAACAATATGAAGCAACAGATACGATAAAGCAGAAATATTGGCTTGTGATTTTAGCGTTTATCGATAAGATGTTTCCTTCTTATAACCTAATTTAAGGTCCACTGAGATAGATACAACTACATGAATTGTGAATTACAGCGAGAATTTGCACAAAACTTTGTAGACTGTAATACCATTGTAAAATTAAGTAATATAAACTTTATAACATAACCAACCTGTATTTTTTCAAATTTAATGTTTTATCCACCACAATATGCCAATGTATGTGTTTGCATGAATATTTTATACTACATTTAAATTCTGCTATTATTATGATGTGTTTTTTCCTTGATTAAAGTATATTTAATACTTTCACATCATATCAGTTGACAGAAACTCCTTAGAATTTGTTTACATTTTATTTTATACATCACTTTTCTAAAACATTATTATGCAAAAAAACATACACATATAACAAATTTCGGCTCCCTAAATGACAAAGGTACAGCCCAGTCACGACACACTATACTGTATATGCAGCGTTCCGTAATTATTTGACCTTTAATGTAGGGTCTTGGGTCTTGCATTCGACACCTCACATTTATGTATTAAACACATGAGCCAATTCATTTTAAAATCATGTGCATGACATAGTTACAGAACTGCCACAGCCAATTAAACTGAATATGCATATTTGCAGCACGACCTTAACGATAAACCTGTTAAGTGTGGCCTTAACCTTTGAGGTAGGAACTTGGTCTTACATTCGACAAAGCGTCTTTATGTACTGGAAACATGTGACAGATAATTTACAAATCCATCTGTAAATGACAAAGTAACAGCCTAGACATGACCAACTATACACTATGTGCATATATGCAGCATTCCATAATGATTAAACTCTGTGTTTGACCTTCCATTTTGATGTACAGTTGTGGGTCTTGCACATGACCTTCATGTACCAAACACATGTGCCTATTCATTTCAAAACCACTCTGTGCATGAAGATACAGATACATGTAATGATAAACCTACATCACCTTGACCTTTAAGATAGGTGTTGCACGAGACATGTCGTCTTTATGTGCTGAACACATGTGCCAAGTTATATTAAAATCCCTCGCTGTAATACCTTTAGTGCATGTAGTGCCTTGAGTTCCTGCCAGATTAGTGTTAAAAATGATTATTTGATATATTTTCTACTGACCTTACTTACGACCATAAGCTGACTGCTGATTTCAATACAAAAATAAAAGTACATCAATTTTGTCATCATATAATTGCCATCTCATATGACATAATTTAAATTACATTTTGTATCACATCATCTATTATTGTTCATGCCTCAAACCATGAACCGGGTATATATATGAATGTATAGTAGCACATAAAAGAAAAATCAATGTTTCTTATTGTGCGAGTTATGCAATAACAGATTAGTAAGACAATGATTGAGTAAATATTTACAAGTCTTATCAGAAAAACAATGAACATCAAGTTTGTAATGTGAATGATACACTCAACATGTTCATGACATTCATTATAATGCACCAGTCAATTGTAACCACGCCCCCCCCCCCCCCCAGGTCCGGGGAATAGAGGGGACTTTGACTTTCAGTCCAGCCAACTGCGGCTAAAATCCCCGCCCTGCGTGGATGAACAGATGGTAAAAACCCCGCCAAATGCCCCCGCACCCATGGGACCCTAGGTATGTCCCATTCCCTGCTATATTTAAAGCGAAGACAAAACCAACGCATTCACCCAGCACCACGGGGCCACCTGAAAGGTTAAAACACGGCCCATTTCCCCGGCTATCCCCTGTATACCCCCAGCCCTGGGGGGGCCGTGGTTACAATTGACTGGTGCATAACCATTGATCACATTTGTTACCACAGCTTTCCTTTGTAATACAAAGATAGCCCAAATACAACAGGAATTGCAATCACAGTGACAATAAGAAGCACTATATAATATTTCCACCTTTCACCACATTGAATTTCAAAAAGTGACTTTGGCTTATCAGGAAGAATCATGGGACTGACAGATTTGTTGGTCAACACAGATATCACCTCATCTAATGAGCCTCTTTCTGTTCTTGCTGATTTCACAATATTAGAAATGTCTTGGTCCATCTTTCTTAAGAAATTCTGAGCTTCTCTACTCTGTCCTCTAGATGTTCTATTAATACTTATTCTCTTCACAAAATCGCGTTGATTTTCTGGATCACTGAGATCTGTCTGTGCCTCGGAATCAGTAGGCGTGCTACTGTCATCAGGAAGAGAACCGTTGTCATAAAAACTGTTGTAACATGTTGCCCCGTTTGAAAGACTAGTTTCCTTTTTTCGTATAGAATTCACCTTTTGATCATCATCCTTTATTCGGTCTATAAGGAAGGAATGTTTCTTCACAGGAATCTTTATACGTGTTAGGGCAAAAAAGTCTTGATCTTGAATCAAATTGTTGATTCTTTTCAATTCTGAAATCTAAGAAAAAGATTAAAATTATATAAAATCAATGTACAATGTTTAATAATACAAGTAGCTTGAATACTGATGCAGATAACATATAATTTGTATAAATTCAATGTAGCATTATTGCATATGAATGTACACATTCATTAATAATCATCATTAATGACCATAACTTCCATTGACTGTACAGTATGTTGTTGCTGTGAAGGAAATGGTTGAAGAACTTGCTGTCACTAGAATCAGGTTGTTGTTACTTATATCTCACAGGGGCAATTTGCGTTGTTTTGACACACCACACCCCTGCCCGTTTTTTTGTAACTTGTGATAACTGGCAAAAAAATATTTTTTTTTAATTATTATTCTATTATCTTTGATAATAGATTAAAAATTAATAAAAAAAAATGATAATAGAATAAAAATTTTAAAAAATAAAAAAAATTGCCAGTTATCACAAGTTACAGTTACCACATCATATTCTTACTTAAAAATGATAAAATAAAAAAAAAACGGGCAGGGGCGTGGTGTGTCAAAACAAGGCAACCTGCCCCTGTGTTTTATCTTTGTGTAAAAGTCTTTCAGAAATGGATATATAATATGGCAAATTATTTGAATTATTAAAATTAAGATACGGACAACTGGAACCCTTCAACAAATGCTGATACTTCCTATATATATATATATATATAATATTTTCTTTGAAAACCACAACTTTGAATCACATTATCACATGATGTTAACAATGTCTCCAATAAAGGTTAAAATATTCATTCTATTTAGTATCAATTCTAGTGGCCAAGTGTTTAAGGCTTAGGTTTTCTATTATTTCTTGAATGTATTGGCATAGTTTGTTCCCCACTAAAACCAGAATAATTTTTATACTTAAATTGTATTTTTTTTCTGCAATTTCTGTATAAAAGAGCAAAATAATTACAAATAAGTGTTTTGAGATGCATTTTTGGGAAAACTTTTGGTCCAAACACATGAGCAAGTCCCTTTTAACTAATGCCAGTGGAATCATTACAAACTGTTTTCATAATTTTGGAAAAATTTCCTATTTGTTTCAAATCCTGTTAATCTACGAAATTCGGAAAAGACCCCTAATGATTCTTTTAAACATCAAATCAAATCAAATCAAATTTTATTTTTCAGTCGCTATGACATAACAGAGAAAAAATTAGCTATGAATAGCTATTGACCGACCATGTATGACTTTTCCATGAAACTTTCATGACTGATTTTTAAATTCAAACTGCAAAAGTAAATATATGGGATTATTTTAACATCTTAAAAAAAAAAGTTAAAACTAGTAAAAGGTAGTCATGAAGCTCTTTAAAGGGATCAGATCTTCAATAGAAAAAACTTTAAAATAAAATATACACTGTAGATATACAATATTTGTCAGATAATGCTACTAACTGGGCATCCATACTGAAGAGACAATGACTGTAATGTGTCATCTTCAGCAAGATTTCGCTCCACAAACAAAGGACCTCCAGGGTCCTCATCGACTTGTGATTTGGCCCCTTTTCGACCCCGTATTGTCTGCATGTCAAACTCGACAACATCATTTCTTTCATCTTCTTCAACATCATCATCACCAAACACAAACACACGCGCATTTTTCACATTCTGCACTTGCCCCAGACTTTGGCCTAATCTGGTGTATGTGTAGTTGTCCTTGCCTTTAAACAAACGTTTAACGTTTTTGCCCGTCATTCTTATAAACTACATATACACGTTCAATTCATTATAACTAGTTAAAAGAAGATCTCCAAACTTTACAAACAAGATTCAGATGTTGTTTTTTGTAATCTTAAGTAATCTTAAGTTGTGTTTGACAGGTAACCGGAAGTACATGGCATCAAACCAGACGCTTTAAGTTAGTAATGGATAGATAAGTTTAATTTTTTGTTAGCCCATAAAAGCAAAAGCAGAAGTTAAAATACTTGTGAAATGGTTTATGAAAATTATTACTCACAGAAAAAACAAACGTTTTTCTTTCTTATATTATGGTGTTTACCTCAGGTTATTATTTAGTATCGTACAGTACGAAGATATTCGGTACCATTTTGACACTTGTGACAAGCTTTTAGCCGATTCAGATTTTTATACGTACTAAGAACTGACATTTAAGAAAAAATGGTTTGTGTACCCTGTATCGTTGTTCCCTTTTTATTATGGTTCTTCCATAAATATGTGAGACCAATTATTATTAAATTTTGGCCATGGCAGTCACAAATCACCAGTACCAGTGGGAAAGATGGATCAAATCTGGCAACAGAAGATTCGGAACAATCAACAAAGGTATGCCATCAGGTTCTGGGACCAATCCTACTCCCAGTTCATAATGATAATGATGTCCATAAAAACAGCCGCTTCAGAGTATTTAAGGAATTTTTGATTTGGCGACTCTATGCGTCCATAACTCACTTGTTGTTTCCTAGCCAAGAATGACAGATCCCAGCACCAAGTATATTGAGCGGAAAGATAATGGGCACCTGCTGGATGGTTTCAAAATGGCGATGCTTTAATGACATAAGTTGATCAAAATTAAACTAATTATTTGTGTTTCATTAAACACTTTTTGGCTAAAATAATTAAAGTGTAACTTTTGTGTTTTAATTTAACAGTGAAGTGTTAAGTATTGTGGAGTAATAGTTGAAAAATATATTTTACACTGGTACTGCTCAGTTGACTTGTGGCGTTTAGGGAACAAAATGAATATCCAAATGTAAAAAAAGTTCCCTAAACGAGAATTATTGTGGATAAATGATGATGTATATAGGATTTTCGGAATAGTTGTCAATAAGGCTTTAACATTACTATTAAAAATCTTGGATAATATAGTACAGATTGGCGGACATTTTAGGAACCGGATAGAAAAAACATCAGGCCTAGATACGTTCCAGATTGTCAGGCCATACTGACTGTCAGCACAGATTTTAGAACCATATCCCTTCATATATCTGTATTTCTGGGTTGTATAGTCTGCCTCAGCTTTATCTTTGCTGTTTTGTATCTGTACGACATGTCTTGAGTGTTTGAAATTTCCAGCTGCCCAGTTAGATCAGTTTGTTAGAACATCAATGCTAGTGTTACGGTGGTTGTAGGTTCAAACTCCATACCAAGCACTTTTTCCCCAGCCTTTCTGGTCACAGGTGTCAAAAGTAAATAGTGCCTGGATATGCCTAAACAGACAATTGGAGGAGCAGCTCAGCTGGTTAAAGCGCCATGCTAGTGTTCTGATGGTTGTTGGTTCAAGCCCTGGGTGCACAAGCCCTGGATGCACATTTCGTCCAAGGTTATTTTATGTTTTCTTATTTAGGTGGTATGGTCTGTCGAATTGAACGGTATGGTGGGTCCATCTGTGCTGTATGGTCTTTAATTTTTGGCCATAGGCATACTATTGTCTGCCAATTTGGACTGTAGCAAGGGTAGGCTATATTGTGTGTATACCCTTTGTGGTAGCCATTATCTCAGTCTGCGAAATAACTTTTCAGATGAACTTGCCCTTTCGGGCATCTCCCTGGCAATTTTAACTTGCCCGGACCAATTTTCACTTGCCCGAATAAATTTCAAATAAAATATAAAGCAAAGATCACATCAGAGTTGTTTTATTCATTCTCTAAATGACAAAAGAAGAGAGAAAACAGTATCTTCTGTCATCTCGACATCATCATCATCATCATCATCATCGTCGTCTTTTTCGTCTTTTTCACCAAAGAAGTCTTTCATGACACTCGTTTCCTGAAAAATTACAAGGCACATATTTACTCATGTAACGGTATAATAATTTTCTGAAATGAAATTTCATGCAATTACCTCTCAGCAACAACACAAGTTTTAGATATTTAAGTACCTGCTGTGCAATATCATCATCATCATCTATCCCTACTAGGTCCTCCGGCTCCTCATCTGTATCAGAAATGACAACTGTCTTGGAAGTTGTCGATTGAACCCTCGTTTTTTTATGTGGACATCTGTGTTGGCATTATCTTTGGGTACAGGACGTTTCTTTCCTGGTTTAGCACCAGGAACATATCTCAAAAATGACATTTTCTGATCTATGACCTTCGTCTTTGAAACGCTTGCATCGGACTGGTTTAAATCAAGCGTCCAATCGGCTTTCAATTTTATACGCATAGTTATAAGCGTCTATTGATTCGGACTGCGGAGTAAGTGTACCAGTCGATACAGACCGCGTAAAACGTCATCAAATTTAGCGACTTTTACAAAGTCGAGTAATACGTTATCAAATTTAGCGTATTTACTTTGTTTGTTGATTTTCGGATAAACGATTTCGTTCTCTTTTTTCACTTGCCCGATCGGGCAAGCAAATACGATTTTTTACTTGCCCGGCGGGATTTTTACTTGCCCCGGGCATCGGGCACATGGGTTATTTCGCAGACTGTTATCTCTGAGAGCTTTATAAACAAAAGTTTTATAAGGCATATAAATTATGATTTGTGGTATCACATGTAAGTAAGAAAAAGGTTGTTATGTGCTTGATCATAAGATGCTAATAATTTTACCTAGTCTTTGTCAGTTTCATTACTTTGGGCTTTCTATCTCGTCTTTTTCCAAAGAAAGTCTTACGGTAGTATTGTCATAGCATTGGTGTCATTGGCATCGCTGTACGAAAAATTTAAACCTTGGCCTTTACTCAAAACCCTTTGAAGATAATTAAATGAAACTTGGTGATGATAGGCACATTTGTAACAACACCCAAAACTCTGGCTTAAACCATTGTCTAGTTTTGCCTCATGTTTGACTGTAGGGAAAACGTGCAAGCCCTTGTGCACTTGTTTTTTCCCCCCTTACAAAATTAAATTAAAATTTTAGGGCTGGAACTAATGTTTAAGGTAGCTGGATGTTGGGCCTGTGAGTAACCAAATTAAAACTTGTATCTGTAATATGATATGATTATTTCAGGTGGAGAGCAATGGCATTCAAACAGAGGGGCTAAAAAACAGTGTGTCAAATGGTCATACAGTGACTGCTGGTGATGGGGACAAAAAGACAAACTGATGAATATTTCATGGACTAAAGTTTTAATCAAGAATGTTGTGTGGCCATTAATGTAAAGTTTCAACAAATGGTCATCATTATATTCAAGTTTTAAATTGATTTGTGTCCAAAGAAAAATTTCATGTAAAAAAAAAAAGAATGTCTTTACTGGTGTATCCAAAAAAAACAAAACTATTCATTCCTTGTAAAAAAAAAATCTTCTACGTACACATTTAAAATTCAGGCTATCAACTGAATTATTTTTGCCTTTTTTATATTGTCTTTGCTGGCAATTTGCAATAATGTCATACATGCAGATATTGGCAAAAAACCCAGAAAATTTTGCTTTTATGGAAGAGGTCTTTAGAAGAATATTTAAACTGTTGATCAACTATAAACTGTACATGTCAAGCAGATTCAAATCAAATACATATAAATAGCAGTCATGAGGTCGGTACACGTTGTGTACAATAAATATTCACATATCTCCTACAGACAGGACAGTGTTATTTACTTCATTTAGACAAAAATGAACAATACTTGTTTATTGTATACCAGACATGTTTTGTAGTCATATTTAAAATATGTGTATTATGTGTTGTATACTTCATTGTGTAATTTTAAATAAGTATGCATTACATCTAGACAGGAATTTTATTTAACTGGTTTTATCTACTGTTTTAAATTCCGTAATTTGTTAGTTCCAATATCATATGATTTAAAAATAAAAAATGCAAATTTGAATCGTGTGGTAAATATTATACTGAAATACCTTATAAATAATGCCAAATGTGAAAATCTGTTAAAACCTTTTGTTTGTCAAAAAACGGCAATATAGAATCAGTTGTAATTCATGCCATTAGGTTTTTCACCCAGTATTCCCTGTCTCTTTTGGAATGCTGTCACCAGACCATTGATGGTAGTCAGTTGTAGTGTCACCCTGGAGCTATATTCTTGAAATGGTCTGGTGAAAATACAACCTTCTGAAGACTTAAGCATAAAGCCTGTTAAATAGACCTTATAGGAATAACAAGTCAGCACTCAGGGTCCTACTGTGTCCATTTTTTTATTTGGACTATTCGAAAAATAAGAAGGCTATAGAACTTGCACCAGTGTTGACTGTCTAGCATTCTCACTTAAAACTCCAATACTCTTTATTCCATTCACTTAATACTTCACACAGTTGTTCAGGACCATCACACAATGAGGTACAGTACATTATGGCCCCATGATTGAATTAGGAACTTAGGTTAAAGTTTTAGGGCACATTGTGTTTTTGGGCAGGTTGGGTTTTTACTTATGACTTCTATACCCTACATTTAGTTGACATAATAATTCAAACACTTATTGACGACCACTTAAACATTAGGTTACATCGGGGACCAATATTACAAGTAAGTAAGTAATCTTACTCCCGGGTTACATGCCACCAATTCAACCTCAAATTACAAATTATGGCCTGATTGACTAAGGAACTTTGACTGGTGCATGATGGGTAGCATGATGAGACTGTCTGGTAAATGATGGGTAAACGTTATAACAATGACTGGTGCATGATGGGTACTATGATAAGAATGACTGGTGCAACATGGGAACTATGATAAGAATGACTGGTGCATTATGGGTAACCATTATGACAAAAACTGGTTAATGATGGGTATCATAATGACAGTGATAGGTGCATGATGGGTACCATAATAATAATTACTGGTGCAAGACGGGTACTATGATAAGACTGCCTGGTGCATAATGGGTAACCATTATGACAATGACTGGTGCATGATGGGTATCAGAATGACCGGTGCATGATGGGTATCATAATGAGAATGACTGGTGCATGATGGGTTCTATGATAAGAATGACTGGTGCATGATGGGTACCATGGTGAGAATGACTGGTGCATGATGGGTAATATGATGAGAATGACTGGTGCATGATGGGTACCATGATGACAATGACTGGTCCATGATGGGAAATATGATAAGAATGACTGGTGCATGATGGGTACCAGTGCCGCAGCCAAAGACATATTTAAACGAGGCAGTCTAGGGGGTCCGGGCATGCTCTCTGAAATATTACTTTCTATGACTTCTCTTGTTCGTCCTTGACTACACTTCGGCCATGTTACATTACCATAAATTGCATTATTATTAGTATTGGCATTATAAATACATTTTTAATTTTAACAAGCGAAAGAGAAGAAACAAGTTTCGTACATCTATAAATTAGTATTATGATCCGATCGCAAGCTCTCCGAAATCAATTGGGGACACATTAATTTCCAACAATTTCTCGTTTTTGCAAGTCAAATGAGTTAGGCAAACAATAATTTTGTTTCTCTGAATGAAAAGCTGAAACTATCCTCTATGTTCGGGAAAATCCCACAATCGCAGAATATCCGTGCGATCTATGGGAATTATTATGAACAAACATTGAACCAACCCATTAAGACGAGAGTACATCGTGTCCAAGTCTTAGTTTTCTTTAAGCGCTGAAACTGCGTTCTCGCGAATCATTACACACATAAAACTTAAAATTAACTGACACTTGCATTGTTTGGAGAGGGAGTTTTCGTCGCACATTTCAATTCTTCTTTGAGAAACACATGTTGTTGTTTTTTCAATAGAGTGTTACCATCTTATGACTTCGGTTTCTAATGGGCTTATCATAAGAAGTTTGTCTTCAATGCTAAAGTGGCAATGATTTCCTGGTTACAAATGCAGGAAAACGAGAAGTGAGGTGCTATTACATGGTCTAAGAATGAAAAGAAGTGATGGAGCTTATAATGGTCCATGGCTGATATATTATGACCGACAGTTGCCTTGTGATATTGTCTACCAACGATTCGTCGTTTCCCTGGCACTATATTTATTAGTACAGCTATTTTAAATGACCTCATTTTTAGCTCGTCTGTTTTTCGAAGAAAAAAAGTCGAGTTATTGTGATAGCCTTGGCGTCGTCGGCGTCGTCTGCGTCTGCGTCTGCGTCTGCGTCGTCGTCGTCGTCCAAAAACTTTAACCTTACCTCATAACTCAGACGAGCGTTGGCACCCACTCCGCGGTGCTCTTGTTTTCTTCAAACTAGTTGGATTTGGCTCTTAAAGTTCTAAGACATCAGCAAGGTTATGAGCTACAATGTGAGCCCGTAACAAGTCATAATCATTTGCTTGCAAGTCCACAAACAGTGGTTTTATAAATATCAGTACATATATATTGCGTCAATAATGCCACAACAACTAATTTGAAGCTTTTCATTGACATCATATAACTTGACACACCAGAAGCTGACTGACCAGATGATTCGCCAACAATATCAATCAGTGCGTCGTATATGTATTCATAGTGTGCTAAACGAATCTATTCTAGAATAACAATCTTGTATCTGAGATTATAGAGGGAGTTTGTCGTTTTGAATCACACTGAAATATGACATAAACCGACAAGATGCGTCAATCAACAATCCTTGATTTTGCGAAACTTAAATCTGACTAATAACACAATATTTACTGTCATTCAAATGTTGCTTGTTACAAAAATGTGCTTTTTTGTTAAAATAAACATTTCTATTTATTCATTTATTGTTTTTTCTTTTGCGTTTTACATTTTGTTTAAGTCAACCTTTGAACATATTAGCGATTTCCACAACGCAACACATAATCGGTGTCTTAGTAAACTTTCTGTTTGACGACTTCAAACATAAAATTTCATATCAAACTGAAAAATAGAAAATCGGGTCGTTCGAAACACCGGTTCCCTCGAGGTTTTGGCTCGGTCCCTGACGACCTCGAGCGATCGCAGTTTTACTGTATTTGTTTTCCTCCTCACACTCTGGTGCATCGACACTGCGCTTTAACCTGACATGTATCTATTTAGAATACCATTCCTTTTTTGCACCAGTCAATTGTAACCACGCCCCCCCCCTCCACCAGGTCCGGGCGTTGACCGGGGATAGCCGGGGAAATGGGTCGTGTATTTACCTTCCAGATGTCCAGGAAGTGCCGGGTTAATGCGGTGGTTTTGTCTTCGCGCCAAAAACAGCGGGGGATGGGCCTTACCTAGGGTCCTTGGGTGCGGGGGAATTTGGCGGGGAGTTTTATCAGGAGTTCGTCCCCGCAGAGCGGATATTTTACCCGGGCTTGGCTGGACCGAAAATCAAAGTCCCCGCTATTCCCCGGACCTGGGGGGTTGGGCGTGGTTACAATTGACTGTTGCATTAGCTATAGAAAAGATCGTAAGTTGTTGAAATGTGTTCATACAATTGCGAATTCGTAGAACCTGAGTGCATGATGAAAAAACTACGGTTAAACAATGGCTCTTACAATGCGTAAAACTTATTGCATGTTGATTCAAATCAGTTATCCTAGTCTGAACGCAACTTTCTTCGCCACTCATTGGCGATGCACCGTCAAACCCTTTCCATAGCCACTTCGTTAGGTCTCGAATCCATTGTTTTAGTAATTCATTAAGCCTAAGCGTAAGATATATGATATATTTACATCAACATTTGGGAATAGGTTCAGTAGTATGTATTTGCTTCAAGAACATACACTAAGAGCCCTACTAACCCTACCTTTTGCCCTGAAAATCCCTACTTTTATCCCTATTTTGTTATTGGTCACTTTAAAGCATTCGCAGTGTAAAATGGGTAATTACGTCAAATAAGTTATGTTCAATATTATCAAATTTGCCCTTATTTCCTCTATATTTCCTTCTTACTTCACTAATCACCCTAAAAATGCAAAAACGCAAACTTTATGAAAACATATTGCTTTGCATTAAAACAGTTGGTTAGTATATTACGTTACCTTTTTTACAAGATACAAAAAACTTTGTTTAAAATTGGGCATATGATAACAAGAAACATTAATTAGCTCAATGAGCTATTTTATGCGTGAACAAAACAAACATTTACTAGTATAATATATCGAAACATAACAATGAGCTGGTGACCTGGAAATAAAAGGCATATAGTTTTAAATAGGTACAATATTGGGACAAGTTATCACAAAAGCCGTTTATAATTATATTCATGTATATAATTGCAAAAAAAGTAAAATGGATTAGAGCACTGAAAACAATGATAACATCAACTAGTTTTCCCGGCTGTATGGCCAGTCCACACGCGCATTGTTCCTCTTGTTCACATACCACAGTATAAAGTGGTTAGTTTCAGGTGTTTGTGGCGGATCCGTGGACTTGAGGTTACACACTTAACTATCAATCCAGGGATCGCAGGTTCGATCCCCCCGTCGCATTACTAAAAAAACCTAATCTTCTTCCGGGAGGGACGTTAAATGGGGGGTTCTGTGTGACAGTGCTATACACTGGTGCACATTAAAGAACCAGGGAAGCTCCAACCAGGGTTACATTCTGTCTGTGCACTGTGCACTAACCTAAAATGACTAACAATCTTAACGGAGCACCCGCCGAGGATAAATAAACTTACACACCCAACCCGGAGTACAGTCGAAACTCGTCGACTTTGTCGGGACCTTTAGTATAATTTTATACTATACTAACATTATATAGTATATTATACAGTACAAAGTGCATATTTGATTTTTTTTTATATTTTTCAATATTTTTTTTACATATTCGGTATTATAATTTTTAGTAAGCAATTATAAGATTTTTTTTGATTTTTTAAAAAAAATGTTTGAGTTTGAAAATCCGGTGCCAGTGAACTAAAACGTTAATAGTATACATTTCAAACAGCAAATATGTAAGTAGCCATAGGCGGTTCCAGGGGGGGGGGGGGCGGACCCGGCGCACCCCCCCCCCCTAAAATTTTCCAAGTATATGTATAAATTATTAATATCTTTCCATCATTGTAGATAGCTTTTAAGGTTATGATTTTCGGACTTTTAAAAAAGTGAGCTCAAACCTTGATGTGAATACGTAAAGCAATAAAAACTTAATTTTGGTTCCGCTTATAAATTTAAATTGTCTGGAATTCGAGTAATCCGAGTTCGAATAATCAAGGTTGGATTTTTCATGATTATGTTATCTATACAAATAACTATGTACTTGATTTGGATCCAAGCTTTTAACACTCAAACTACATGAAAATTTAAAAAAAGGAAACATGTATTTTGAGCAGGCGACACTTTTCGATGTAGACTACGGGAAACAGTTGGGAATTGGAACTGATTCGACTGCTATTTTCAAAGGATGTGCTCGAAGAGATATGTCGTTAGATTTAAAGCCTGAACACGGTAATGTCGTTTTTTTGTGCTCGATTCAGATCCGATTCCGGTTTCCATAGCTCCCAAACTGTAATGGTTTAACCCTCATCCTGCCTTCAAAGAAATAGTCCGCTGAATTATCATGTGTTTGGTCATTAAAACTTGTTTGGTCCGTCTGAAAACTGGTAAAACAGTTGACTGAGTGTAAAACAGCTTAGATCCAGATCAGACGCCGAGTTAGTTCGTCCAAGCTGGTTAACTTTAAAATTACTATGGTCGCGATCGGTATGATAAGGGTCAACACTGTTTATAGCGGTAAGGGACAATTTACGAGAGGCAATTCATTTTAACTCATAAAAAAAAATCCCACTATGGCGTCAATTTCTATCTGCTCGAGATGCTAATACATGCGTATAGATCTATGAAGTAAATGGGTAATTTCGATAAAGTTTTGTTTGTAACCCTAAGCATGCCGATAGCGACCGTAGTGATGTCGTCAACCAGATTGGATCCGGATCAGACGCCGAGTAACTCGGCGTCTAATCCGGATCCAAACCGTTTAGCAATCCAGTAACATTTTCACCAAATCCGATAATATGAAACAAGATTAACTTAAGAGATCAAATACACGAGAATTCAGCGGAATACTTGCTTAAAGCAGACACTTTCACTCGGTGTCACTGAACAAACATTAAAGTTTGCCCAATAACTGTATGAATTACTTTTTCAATTTTACCAAGGTCTTTCAATTTATGCGGGGAAAAAAAACTTGATCTATAGGGAGGTGACGATCAGCTTAACGGCGTTACTACGTTACAAAGTGTCTCTCGCAGTTCAAGCTTTGTAAAAACGCCGGGGCGCAATGCTTCTTGCGAAATGCGAAATACTTCATGCTTTTTGCATAATGCTTAATGTTTTTTGCAAAACACTTAATGCTTTATGCGAAATGCTTTTTGCGAATTGCTTAATGCGAAATTCTTTTTGCGAAATGCGAAAAGCTTCGATTCAATATTTTTTACCGTTGTTAGCATAAATTGAGCAGAATCATTTTGTATGAAATGAAAAAAGGAACACATTAATTTGAAAAAATACTTTTATCTGCATGTAATAGAGGTGAAAAATAATACGTTTGTTGTGTCTATTCATTAGAATAACATATATAAACACACCAATACAATATAATATTCAGAAACGGTAAAGTAAAGAGGTGTCCTAGAGAAAATATGGCAGAAAGTCAGTTAGATTGCGAATAGCAAGATGTGCAACTCTGTATATTGCTGTAAACGCGTTAGGTTAGAAAGAGTATCGTTTCTTCCACCGTATAATAATATTTATGTAGCAGTATCAGTAGCCTATGTCTTACATCCCATTCACTGCCGGGAGCAGTTCGGAACGTGCACAATATTTCGTCCGATTCAATTTGATTGTGTTATGCCATATGCGAAATGCTTTTTGGGAAATGATTTTTGTGCAAAATGCGAGATGCTAAATGCTTTTAAAATGCTTCATGCGAAATGCGAGATCCGTTATTCAGGAGGTGTTACTATATTTAGATTTCACATAGCACGAGCTTCCGTAATTCCGTACCCGGCCATTCGATTGGTCGAAAATGAAACTATTGTTCTATATATAGCATTTGCATAACGCATTTCGCAAGAAACATTGAGCCCCGGCGTTCCATTGTAAACACATGCAATAGTTTAAGAGCTTGAGGCCGTCGCGAAGGCCTCCGACCCCCTGAATTACCATGAAAACACATGGGGGCCTTAGCGGCCAACATAAGTCAATTTCAGAAGTTACGCCCCCCCCCACTGAGAAACCTGGATCCGCCACTGGTAGCATTATGTACATGGGAATTACACAATGGTATAGTGATGTGTAGTTGGTAAACATGTTATAATTAATCTAGCTTGCTAGAAAAAAATCTTTGGAAAGTATTGCTAAGAGGAGGTATTTAATTTATCAAGTATTAAATTGAAATTGAACTAGATGATGCTGGTATTATTTTTTATTGTTTTATTTTTTATTTTTTTTTTGAATGAAAGAAATTCTACTTGGTGAATAAAGGGTGTAATAAAAGAAATGTTTCAAGTCAACAATTTTATTGGAATAACAAATTTTTTGATAAAAATGCATACAAATATAAGAAGGTACTTACTTACCGTACAAAATACGGTGTTATTATGTAACAGCTTCACATTGTGATAAATTGGTAATAAAACACAAGTTATAAGTGTCTCGTTCACATACATGTATTTTTTCAAACTTTGTTCAAATATATTTATTTACATACTTTCATTTAACAAATACCAAACAGCAACAGGAACATTCTCATTGAGACATAATATTGTAGTTTTAGTAGCCGTAAATTATTCAGTTTTCAAACGCGTTGCTAAAGCTCTTCGGCAAAATCGAGCAGTAGTGTGGCAATTAACGGCAGAGCTCTGATTTGAACTTGTGATGATGTTTTATTAATGTTTCAAACATATGTTAAAATTTCACACAGACGTAATTGGTTTATGTGTGAACGAGTCCCTTAAAGTACATTTGTATTCTGCAATGAACACGTCCATCAGATATAAACATGACAGAAGCCAATGACATTCTGCAATGAACATGTCCATCAGATATAAACATGACAGAAGCCAATGACATTCTGCAATGAACACGTCCATCAGATATAAACATGACAGAAGCCAATGACATTCTGCAATGAACACGTCCATCAGATATAAACATGACAGAAGCCAATGACATTCTGCAATGAACACGTCCATCAGATATAAACATGACAGAAGCCAATGACATTCTGCAATGAACACGTCCATCAGATATAAACATGACAGAAGCCAATAACATTCTGCAATGAACATGTCCATAAGATATAAATATGACAGAAGCCAATGACATTCTGCAATGAACACGTCCATCAGATATAAATATGACAGAAGCCAATGACATTCTGCAATGAACACGTCCATCAGATATAAACATGACAGAAGCCAATAACATTCTGCAATGAACACGTCCATCAGATATAAACATGACAGAAGCCAATAACATTCTGCAATGAACACGTCCATCAGATATAAATATGACAGAAGCCAATGACATGGAAAGACGAACCAATTGTGTTAACCAGAAACTGCCTATCTGCCAATTTCTGGTACATATAAGTTTCACAGTTTTAGTAAAATAGAAAAAAAACAACAAGACTTTATTGGTCACAAGATGTTTGTATGATTTGACTTGGTGGCGTACTTGGTGACATGTCGCATATTCAAACGATTCCTAAAGTCCATGAATACATTCATACTGAGCAGTATCATATTGGTCAACAATTCCGAATAATAATACTGTTTAGAATTATTTTTTTTCTGTATTATTTGAAGTAGTGACCTTGTCTTTGAGCCGGCATTTTTCATTTTCGGTATTGGTCTAGAATTTATAGTCAATCATTTTGAACAAGTTTAATTGATATCCGATGAAACTGTGTTTAAAAGGTTTTCTATGACTTGATCACCTAGTCTTTTTTTGAAGAACGCCAGCGTTTGTCATACATATATTCAAATGAAACTTGGTGTGCATGTTGCCAGGGACTGTTCGCAAACGCTGAGAAAGACCCCATGGCTCTGGCTGTTAATAGGATTGCTTCAAAAATGTAGATAAATCAGTGCACGATATTATTGTGGACGGACAGATGGAAGACGGACATCCAATGAAACAAGCAAGACGGACATCCAATGGCACATTGATAAATGCAGATACAAACAATATTACTGACACAAATAATACAGGAATGAAAAAACCCTCATATGTTTAGTAGTAGGGTTCGTCAGAAAAGTCGGCCGCTGTCCATTACTGTGTAATTATAAAGATATGTAAATGACAATATATAATTCATTTGAATGCAAAATGAATTAATGGTGGTTATGCGAGTTATTGTAATGTTTATTGATTATTCTTACTCTTCGAAAGTTACCAGTTTTTCAAATTATACTTTTGCAAAACGTTTAAAACACTAGATAACGAGAGAGTGTCGTCACGCCGGTACACGAATGAGCGAACCTGACAGTACTTGATAACAGCTCATTTCCAGACTTTTTTTTATCAACAATCATTTAATGTTTCATTTTAAACCAACTCGAACAACATTTCAAGTTTAAAAAGAAAGAAAGATACTTTAACGAAAACTACAAACGCTTCTGTTTAAAATTACTAGTATGTGGGTCATCATAATTAGGCATAAAAAGTATGGCACCGGTAGATATGAGCACATGTAAACAATACTTTTATAGTTAACCTGAATATGCGTCATGTATGGTACATTTGATGTACACTTAATTACAACTGTTAAGACAATAGTCATGATATGCTTAAATTATCGGCGGAGTTCATGATGCACATTCAACAGAACTCATTTGGCTGCACTAGTCACGGCCGCCCGCGGCCACGGTGAGACACAGATCCGGTTGTGCGGTACAGCGTTGCATATTTCGCTTGTTCATCTTGGTAGTATATGCTTCCATCCCCAGGGGGTCGTCAGCGTCCCTAAAGAACACGAGACCCAATATAAATGATAATGAAACAATACCATATTAAGTGGATGGTGAATCAATTTCAGGTAAAGTCCACGTAACGCCTCGGTGTCTTTGTCGTAAAACATTCACATGTAAGACAAATTTATAAGAGTAGCATTGGTATATCAGAATTAGGTATTTCGTTATTGAGAGATGCAGTGACTTGAAATGATAAGCACGTACGATATGACGACGTCGTATAGCCCGCCACAGTTGTAGCGGTAGTTCTGGAGGCGGCCGTTTGGCCAGCGGACGAGAACGGAACGGTCACGGCTCACGTGCAGCACGTGGCCCACCTGGTCTGGGCCTCCATCCTGCTCCCCGTACGCCCAGTCTGGACCTGTCACACGGAAACGGTGTAAATGGGCATACTGACACAGCTCATCAATGGCAGTTCTTTGAACATTATATACCATTTATTGTATCTTATAATTTAGCTTGAAACTTGGCAAGCCGTTTAGGAAGAAAAATCGTTTTGAATCGAAACAATTAAAGGCAGCGGACGGACAGACATAAAAACTGTGCTCGGACTGAGCTAAGAGACTAATGTTTAACCTCTTCTAACGGTGAATCCCGGTCGTATAACGTCATGGCCACGTCCGTTAACCGGTGAGTCGTCCGGCAGCGCTTCATACTTACCCTTTGGGTTAAAGCAACACTCGTTCTGGTAGCCATTATCCCAACACACACTTACTTGACCTGAAACAATGTCACGTACACATTGGATGCACTTCTTTACACAAACACTTTCCATATTGTAGTTAACCGTAGCATATTTAATACAACTACATGTGTGCTTAAATTAAAAAAAAAATGACTGTGTAACAGTATGATATATTTTCATTCTGATATTAGCTCGCATTTTTATCTTATCACCTCCGCTTTTCAAATGCCCTACGACCGTTCCTCTTCCTGCAACACATGCTTTCGTGCTTTCGTCCATATCCGGTCCTACGGTCACTCGAGATCCTAGAAGAGGCAGCTCCTTGCGTTCGAGGCGCCAGCTGTCGCCTGACTCCGGTTCGTTTTTCTGGGCCACGTACTCCGCATGCGCGGTCTCTGCTATCTCACACATGCTCGCCTGGATGCAAAAACAATCCTTTCTTTGAAATATATAGCATGGCAGTTATATTTTTAACGAAATCATTTAGAAGTTATAATTAACATTTATTGTAAATAGCGACCTATCTTCTCAAATCATACATTATACATACCAGATCGCGATGCGTCCTGTCCGGAAACAGGGTTTGCACAAGGTTGCAGAAGACGTCCCTCTGGAAGGCTTCACTCGCCCGGAACATCTGGCACGTGATCTGGCCCGTTATGTACTGCAGTGAACGGAAACTTGAGCAATATTTAACACAGAGTATATTACATGCGGGGAACATGTCGACTATAGGAGATGTTCTCAATATATGGCTCAATATGATAATTAAGTGTCGAGGACATGCTTTATTCTTAAAGATGGTGAAATATTTGTTATTAATTAAAGGTGTTACTTTTACATGAAAAAACTAAGAACACAATTATGACACTTGTATATATATATTAGTGAAACTGACGTGGTTATATGTAGATCTGGCAAGCTGTTCCATATCGAGGCTACCCCCGTGACTTTCGTGCACCACCACCTTGGTCTCCGGCAGCGGCACAGACCCGATCTCCTCGAAGAACACCTAAAACCATAAAACATGGGCTAAACGCTCTTCTTTGCCGCATCACATAAATACGGGGATTGACAAAAGTCACAGAATTAAATGTTACCATATTTGCTCATAATTTGATAAAACTTACCATATTTGCTCATAATTTGATAAAACCAGTTATATCTAACAGCTGTGCAACAGACTCTATGGTGACATGCTTTTAAAACAGACACAAGGGTGTAGCTTGTATGAGACAATTTGTTTTCAACGCTGCTCACCATGTCTACCTGTCCTACACCGGGCACGAGGTGAAGCTGCACCTTGATGGCTTTCCACGGCCACTTCCGGATACTGTCCGTGATCTCCTGTATCGCCGACGCTGTATCGGTGACATTCTGGCCGGTCCCGCCGTCTACTGGCATGCTATGACTCCAGTGGCTAACATGGCCGGCCGATATGACTATTATTCTGTTTTCCATTATGACGTCATGGACTTGAGGAAAACTCCTCCCTAAAACAATAATTGCACGGCGTACTGATAAATCTAGGTATTGTAATGTTCGACGGTTAATGAACATTTCGTCGCTAAACTGAATGTTACCCTACCTACCTTGGAATGGTGCGAGGCAGTACATTGACAGGGCTAAGGCAGGTAACATGAAACACTCTCCGCCAGGTTTAACAGTGTCTGAAATATGTAATACGTTTGATATTAGCGTAACAGGATGCACTCTCTTACTCGTATATTGAAGACAATTTGTTGATTGCGAGGAAGGCGCTCAACAAAGGTATATATTTTTTATCTTTCGCTATTTAATAAGATTGATCAAGAATTTCGTACAAGTCCTGCGAAAACGAATTTTAAAAAATCATATTACACTGACCAAGGGCCGCCTCGACTCGTTTGAGGTCAGTGGTGAGGTGGACGGTGACGGACGTTTCCGTTCCGGTGATCACAAGCGCTACGTACTCCTCGATCCCGAACTCCCGTCGGACCCAACCCACGTCTACAATGGACTGTCATGTTTTATAAATACCCTTTTATAAGCAATTTTCTAGTATAGGGTACTGATCGCGGTTCTGGCCATATACGCAGCACATGGCGAGTGAATTAGAAATAAACTTGGCCTTAAAATAACTATTTACTACATATTCAAATACTTATTGTGGTCATCGTACATTCCGACCGCTACATCTAGATACTTCTCTATGAGTCAATATAGGTATATGGTTACATTCAAGGAATGTTTTCAGAGAACGGCAGACGTGACTCCACTCAGTGCTGGACACGTGACGCGATGCATCCACACAGAACACCGTGGCACGGAAACTCCGGGGCAGTCCCTCAACCTTCTTGCCTGCGACACGAAAGAAACGTTGTGGCTCTTGTAATGACAAGTTGGAACAAGATAAAGAGTAAACTTTCATCCTCTCCCAACCCGCTTTAAATTATATAGTTGTACGTATACTTGTATGTAAGAAGTATGGAAAATATAACATGCAATTTTGTGTAACAATTAAGATGATCTTACACTTCAATAACTGCTCTTGCATGTATCCTGTCCAGTGATCGGGAAGATCAGGTACAAGGTCATTCACTTCAGAGCTAAACGAGCCAAATATAAAACACATGACATGTACGAAAACATTTTTGTTACAACAACATGCACACCTTTATTTTTTTAACATAAACGATGTGTCAATATGCATAAGTAGATTGAATCTTTTTTTCAAATGTTCGTTTCCTTAAAATCATTTTGTATTACCATATGATTGATGTTTACCTTTGCTGTTCATTTTCAATATCTGAGATTTTTCCCTTCTCAGCTCGACCTCCAACGGCACCTAAAAGATCTTCCATTTCCAGCGTCTCGCAATGACTAGATGGAAAAGTTACATCAACACCAGTTTCGGTTCCGAAAGGCGAACTGCGACCGGAAGAGACGATGGAAGGTATTGGGGAACTACTGGTGCTGCTCCGGTCTTCTTCCGGCTCCAGACCATTTTCTACGCTCTCATACAAACTACGAGCAAACTCCGACATCTCGCCTTCCCCCCTGCCAAGTATTCTTGAAGTTGACGAGTCAGGACGTTTAAAGGGGAACATTTCAAAACGTTCGTGTAGTCTTCTTCGAAACTCAGAAGGTGGAAGGGAAAAGTCAATACTTTCGCTCGCCACATTAAACATATCGAACCATGTCTCGGCGGGTGATACATGTGTTTCTATTGCACTGTTACCTGTAATTGTGGTATTTTCGTTTTCTGCATTTTCTTCCTCACCACTACAGTTTGCATTTTCCTTAATGTTAGATATCACTTCACTTTCTGGTTCTCTGCCTTCGTTTTCCTTTAATTCATGAAGCACTATAATTCTGTTATCATCTTCGGTCCTTGTAACCTTCCGCTTTAGTATGTTTGCCAAACCAACATCGGTTTGTAACTCGTTCTCTGTATCACAAATGCTTATTAGATATTCATCTAAGACATCGACTGAGTTTGAGGTGTAATCAGAATCTTCTGGCTCTGCTTCTGTCGGTTTATCTACGTCTTTTATTTCATCTGCCTCTTCGTCATGGCCTAGGTTTGCACCTTTTAAGTGTGCTACTTTACAATTAGATAAAACCGTGTTTTCTCTAACTTTTGCAGGAATGTTATCATCGTGACCATCATCACCATTGATCACAGAAACCAAAGTTTCATCAGTCGTGTCTCTTACAACAGTGTCTGTAGACAAATTTGAAAATGACGACAAAGAGTTTTCTTGTCCTAATTGTTGAGCATTGGCGAAGCATTTTGCACTCAGGCGATTTTCATCCGAAGTGCTCGTTTTCTGATTGTTAATAGAACCGGATACTATCTTATTTGTATCAGTCGCCACGTTTAGCGATTTGCTTTCAACAACGACATCATTTGTGTTAGAATTTACTTCTACTTTTAGATTAGGTGGTTGCCCGTCAATGTAAGCATCACATAATGACGTATCAAATGAAGGGAAATCACAGTTGTCTGGGGAATCACATGGCACAATGGAGTCCAAACGTACGGACGACGGAATATTCGCGTCGCCTTCACACTTCATCCACTCAAAACTTATGCTGGCATGTTTTCCACACTGTAACGTACCGTCTAACCACACTTTTCTATCACAGTCCTCAACGAGTCCTTCTTGCTCAATGTCTGCACACTTACATGGCGTGTCTGAACTCGAGGTGCTAATGGAGTCAAACTGATTGTTGTTTAAAAAGTTTGATGCAGAAAAACTACTGATATCATCGTTTATATTGGTATAATTCAGTTTCAGAGGTAAAGAAAATTCGCCTTCGAAAGCACACGAATCGTCAATATCAAACTCGTTTACATCAATATCACCTATTTCGTGCGGATCTTTACCGGTGTATATTGGTAATGTGAACTCGAAGGCAATTCTGTTATCCCTGGCAAAATCGGTTTTACATGATTTCAGTTCGGAGGCGAATAAAGCTTGTTTACTTTTCATGATTTGCCAAGGTAATTCTTTTCCATGAAACTTTTGGAATCGCATTGGTACAATGTATGGTTTCTCAAATTTGGTAACAGACAGTACAACGCGGTCATCTTCAAAGATAATGCACCCACACAGACCTTTCGTTTCTTTGCATCTGGCACAAACATCTTGTACTTCCGTTTCCTCAACGTCCGGGCCAGGATCCTTTCGCCTGCCTTCCGTGGTTTGAGCGAGTTCTCCTTTCATCTTGTCTTCTTCGATTGTTGACTTAGAATGATGCTCATTTACTTTCGTTTTTTTCAAAAAGTGATTGTGCCGTTTCACATGTTTTGTTATATAAATGTGTTGTTTGTTTAATACCGTTTTCTGTAAACGTTTTCTGCATGCCACGGCGGTCTGGCAATGAAGATGAAGTTTGTGTTATAACTTCTGCCGTATTTTGTTCTCCAATAAGTTTGTTATGTGAATTTTCCTGAGAGTGTTGGTTTTGATTAAAGTCAGCTGTCGGAGCTGTTTGTTGATTTCCAGTCTGAAAGCAATCAGAAACACCCGAAGCAGTAGCTCCTGTGTCTAGCCCAAAGTGATCATCTACAAATACTATTCCTCGCTGACTTTCTTCACCTGGACTATTGTTAAGAATTCCGACATCAGGTGGTTTCGCGTTTTTTTCCCGTGTGTTGTCATCTCCGTAGGTTATCCTCTGTATTTCACCAATGGTGTTTTTGTCTTTATCTTGTTCAACATATTTATTTTCTTCATCACTGCTATCATCTACCTGTGGAAAATCTTCCAACCTTCCGGGTGAACCAAGACGTTTTGGTCCATATCTCTTTGGCGATGCCCCCTTGGTCTTATCTGGTAAAAATATTATATTTGACATTATTTCTGTCACTCTGTTGTCTGTTTCAGCATCAGCACAATGAAGTCTATTATCGTCGATATCTTTGGTCGCTTTCTTTTTCAGTTGATTTTGCTCGTTGCGAATAACGGGAAGAGCTTTCGTGCAAACTGCAAAATTGTTTTCCTCCCTCAGTTTCTCCTGCTCGATGTCATTAGTGTCGATATCATCAGCTTCATGGGAAGGTTTATCATCATCACTAATATCACAAGTGTCAATATCATCAGCTTGACGGGAACGCTGATCATCATCACTAAGGTTGTCTTCTTTTAGTTGATCTTCGGGATATTTTGGGTGTTTATAACGGGATTCGACTTTCCCAATGCAAATCAATTCCGCTTCCGCACATTCAGACGTCTGAAAGACAAAATAGGCTAATATTTAACAAACACGTCGAAAATAGACTAGTGTATAACATACATGTCGAAGATAGGCTAGTATATAACATACATATCGAAAATAGGATATAATATAACATACACGTCGAAAATAGGATAGTATATAACATACACGTCGAAAATAGGCTAGTATGTGGAAAATAGGCTAAGTTATAACATACACGTCGAAAATAGGCTAGTATGTGGAAAATAGGCTAGTATATAACATACACGTCGAAAATAGGCTAGTATGTGGAAAATAGGCTAGGTTATAACATACACGTCGAAAATAGGTTAGTATGTGGAAAATAGGCTAGAATATAACATACACGTCGAAAATAGGCTAGTATGTGGAAAATAGGCTAGGTTATAACATACACGTCGAAAATAGATTAGTATGTGGAAAATAGGCTAGTATATAACATACACGTCGAAAATAGGCTAGTATGTGGAAAATAGGCTAGTATATAACATACACGTCGAAAATAGGTTAGTATGTGGAAAATAGGCTAGGTTATAACATACACGTCGAAAATAGGCTAGTATGTGGAAAATAGGCTAGTATATAACATACACGTCGAAAATAGGCTAGTATGTGGAAAATAGGCTAGTATATAACATACACGTCGATAATAGGCTAGTATGTGGAAAATAGGCTAGGTTATAACATACATGTCGAAAATAGGATATTATATAACATACACGTCGAAAATAGGATAGTATATAACATACACGTCGAAAATAGGCTTGTATGTGGAAAATAGGCTAGTATATAACATACACGTCGAAAATAGGCTAGTATTTGGAAAATAGGCTAGTATATAACATACTCGTCGAAAATAGGCTAGTATATAACATACACTTCGAAAATAGGCTAGTATATAACAAACACGTCGAAAATAGGCTAGTATATAACATACACGTCGAAAATAGGCTAGTATATAACATACACTTCGAAAATAGGCTAGTATATAACATACACGTCGAAAATAGGCTAGTATATAACATACACGTCGAAAATAGGCTAGTAATTTGAAAATAGGCTTGTATATAACATACACCTCGAAAATAGGCTAGTATATAACATACACGTCGAAAATAGGCTAGTATGTGGAAAATAGGCTAGTATATAACATACACGTCGAAAATAGGCTAGTATGTGGAAAATAGGCTAGGTTATAACATACATGTCGAAAATAGGATATTATATAACATACACGTCGAAAATAGGATAGTTTATAACATACACGTCGAAAATAGGCTAGTATGTGGAAAATAGGCTAGTATATAACATACACGTCGAATATAGGTTAGTATGTGGAAAATAGGCTAGGTTATAACATACACGTCGAAAATAGGATAGTATATAACATACACGTCGAAAATAGGTTAGTATATAACATACACGTCGAAAATAGGCTAGTATTTGGAAAATAGGCTAGTATATAACATACACGTCGAAAATAGGCTAGTATGTGGAAAATAGGCTAGTATATAACATACACGTCGAAAATAGGCTAGTATTTGGAAAATAGGCTAGTATATAACATACACGTCGAAAATAGGCTAGTATTTGGAAAATAGGCTAGTATATAACATACACGTCGAAAATAGGCTAGTATGTGGAAAATAGGCTAGTATATAACATACACGTCGAAAATAGGCTAGTATTTGGAAAATAGGCTAGTATGTGGAAAATAGGCTAGTATATAACATACACGTCGAAAATAGGCTAGTATGTGGAAAATAGGCTAGGTTATAACATACACGTCGAAAATAGGCTAGTATGTGGAAAATAGGCTAGGTTATAACATACACGTCGAAAATAGGCTAGTATGTGGAAAATAGGCTAGTATGTGGACAATAGGCTAGCATATAACAAACACGTCAAAAATAGGCTAGTATATAACATACACGTCAAAAATAGGTTAGTATGTGGAAAATAGGCTAGTATATAACATACACGTCGAAAATGGGCTAGTATGTGGAAAGTAGGCTAGGTTATAACATACACGTCGAAAATAGGCTAGTATGTGGAAAATAGGCTAGTATATAACATTCACGTCGAAAATAGGCTAGTATGTGGAAAATAGGCTAGGTTATAACATACACGTCGAAAATAGGTTAGTATGTGGAAAATAGGCTAGTATATAACATACACGTCGAAAATAGGCTAGTATGTGGAAAATAGGCTAGTATATAACATACACGTCGAAAATAGGTTAGTATGTGGAAAATAGGCTAGTATATAACATACACGTCGAAAATAGGCTATTATGTGGAAAGTAGGCTAGGTTATAACATACAAGTCGAAAATAGGCTAGTATGTGGAAAATAGGCTAGTATATAACATTCACGTCGAAAATAGGCTAGTATGTGGAAAATAGGCTAGGTTATAACATACACGTCGAAAATAGGTTAGTATGTGGAAAATAGGCTAGTATATAACATACACGTCGAAAATAGGCTAGTGTGTGGAAAATAGGCTAGTATATAACATACACGTCGAAAATAGGTTAGTATGAGGAAAATAGGCTAGGTTATAACATACACGTCGAAAATAGGCTAGTATGTGGAAAATAGGCTAGTGTATAACATACACGTCGAAAATAGGTTAGTATGTGGAAAATAGGCTAGTATATAACATACACGTCGAAAATAGGCTAGTATGTGGAAAATAGGCTAGTATATAACATACACGTCGAAAATAGGCTAGTATGTGGAAAATAGGCTAGATTATAACATACATGTCGAAAATAGGATATTATATAACATACACGTCGAAAATAGGATAGTATATAACATACACGTCGAAAATATGCTTGTATGTGGAAAATAGGCTAGTATATAACATACACGTCGAAAATAGGCTAGTATATAACATACACGTCGAAAATAGGCTAGTATATAACATACACTTCGAAAATAGGCTAGTATATAACATACACGTCGAAAATAGGCTAGTATTTGGAAAATAGGCTAGTATATAACATACACGTCGAAAATAGGCTAGTATATAACATACACGTCGAAAATAGGCTAGTATTTGGAAAATAGGCTTGTATATAACATACACGTCGAAAATAGGCTAGTATATAACATACACGTCGAAAATAGGCTAGTATGTGGAAAATAGGCTAGTATATAACATACACGTCGAAAATAGGCTAGTATGTGGAAAATAGGCTAGGTTATAACATACATGTCGAAAATAGGATATTATATAACATACACGTCGAAAATAGGATAGTTTATAACATACACGTCGAAAATAGGCTAGTATGTGGAAAATAGGCTAGTATATAACATACACGTCGAATATAGGTTAGTATGTGGAAAATAGGCAAGGTTATAACATACACGTCGAAAATAGGATAGTATATAACATACACGTCGAAAATAGGTTAGTATATAACATACACGTCGAAAAAAGGCTAGTATTTGGAAAATAGGCTAGTATATAACATACACGTCGAAAATAGGCTAGTATGTGGAAAATAGGCTAGTATATAACATACACGTCGAAAATAGGCTAGTATTTGGAAAATAGGCTAGTATATAACATACACGTCGAAAATAGGCTAGTATTTGGAAAATAGGCTAGTATATAACATACACGTCGAAAATAGGCTAGTATGTGGAAAATAGGCTAGTATATAACATACACGTCGAAAATAAGCTAGTATTTGGAAAATAGGCTAGTATGTGGAAAATAGGCTAGTATATAACATACACGTCGAAAATAGGCTAGTATGTGGAAAATAGGCTAGGTTATAACATACACGTCGAAAATAGGCTAGTATGTGGAAAATAGGCTAGGTTATAACATACACGTCGAAAATAGGCTAGTATGTGGAAAATAGGCTAGTATGTGGACAATAGGCTAGTATATAACAAACACGTCGAAAATAGGCTAGTATATAACATACACGTCAAAAATAGGTTAGTATGTGGAAAATAGGCTAGTATATAACATACACGTCGAAAATGGGCTAGTATGTGGAAAGTAGGCTAGGTTATAACATACACGTCGAAAATAGGCTAGTATGTGGAAAATAGGCTAGTATATAACATTCACGTCGAAAATAGGCTAGTATGTGGAAAATAGGCTAGGTTATAACATACACGTCGAAAATAGGTTAGTATGTGGAAAATAGGCTAGTATATAACATACACGTCGAAAATAGGCTAGTATGTGGAAAATAGGCTAGGTTATAACATACACGTCGAAAATAGGTTAGTATGTGGAAAATAGGCTAGTATATAACATACACGTCGAAAATAGGCTATTATGTGGAAAGTAGGCTAAGTTATAACATACACGTCGAAAATAGGCTAGTATGTGGAAAATAGGCTAGTATATAACATTCACGTCGAAAATAGGCTAGTATGTGCAAAATAGGCTAGGTTATAACATACACGTCGAAAATAGGTTAGTATGTGGAAAATAGGCTAGTATATAACATACACGTCGAAAATAGGCTAGTATGTGGAAAATAGGCTAGTATATAACATACACGTCGAAAATAGGTTAGTATGTGGAAAATAGGCTAGGTTATAACATACACGTCGAAAATAGGCTAGTATGTGGAAAATAGGCTAGTGTATAACATACACGTCGAAAATAGGTTAGTATGTGGAAAATAGGCTAGTATATAACATACACGTCGAAAATAGGCTAGTATGTGGAAAATAGGCTAGCATATAACATATACGTCGAAAATAGGCTAGTATGTGGAAAATAGGCTAGATTATAACATACATGTCGAAAATAGGATATTATATAACATACACGTCGAAAATAGGATAGTATATAACATACACGTCGAAAATATGCTTGTATGTGGAAAATAGGCTAGTATATAACATACACGTCGAAAATAGGCTAGTATATAACATACACGTCGAAAATAGGCTAGTATATAACATACACTTCGAAAATAGGCTAGTATATAACATACACGTCGAAAATAGGCTAGTATTTGGAAAATAGGCTAGTATATAACATACACGTCGAAAATAGGCTAGTATATAACATACACGTCGAAAATAGGCTAGTATTTGGAAAATAGGCTAGTATATAACAAACACGTCGAAAATAGGCTAGTATATAACATACACGTCGAAAATAGGCTAGTATGTGGAAAATAGGCTAGTATATAACATACACGTCGAAAATAGGCTAGTATGTGGAAAAAAGGCTAGGTTATAACATACATGTCGAAAATAGGATAGTATATAACATACACGTCGAAAATAGGCTAGTATGTGGAAAATAGGCTAGTATATAACATACACGTCGAAAATAGGTTAGTATGTGAAAAATAGGCTAGGTTATAACATACACGTCGAAAATAGGATAGTATATAACATACACGTCGAAAATAGGTTAGTATATAACATACACGTCGAAAATAGGCTAGTATTTGGAAAATAGGCTAGTATATAACATACACGTCGAAAATAGGCTAGTATGTGGAAAATTGGCTAGTGTATAACATACACGTCGAAAATAGGCTAGTATTTGGAAAATAGGCTAGTATGTGGAAAATAGGCTAGTATATAACATACACGTCGAAAATAGGCTAGTATGTGGAAAATAGGCTAGGTTATAACATACACGTCGAAAATAGGCTAGTATGTGGAAAATAGGCTAGTATGTGGAAAATAGGCTAGGTTATAACATACACGTCGAAAATAGGCTAGTATGTGGAAAATAGGCTAGGTTATAACATACACGTCGAAAATAGGCTAGTATGTGGAAAATAGGCTAGGTTATAACATACACGTCGAAAATATGCTAGTATAAATGTTTTTTTAAATACATGTAACCAAAAAAGTGCCTATGCTTCTTGCTTGCGGTTTTCATTTGCGGACAACAAAGTTTATAATAGGGTAGTATTTGCTTATGGACTGTAATAAATGGGATTTTAATACCAGTTCACGCTTCTTTATTATATACTAGTATAATGAGTCCATTATATTTAAGCTTTATGCAAATATCTTCATTAGTTTTACATTGGCTTTTCTAACGTTCCGGTGTTTGACAATACTTATAAACTGACCTCTTCAGGCAAGCCCGAAAGGGAGAACTGGAGACGTTGGTCTTCTGGCACCAGTCCGTCGGCAGCTTCTCCGCCCTCCAGCGCCTGCCCGCCGATGACGTCAGTATCCACGGGCGTCCCCTCATCTTCTACGACGTCATGGAAACTCCGGGAACATGTGGGTTGTGACGCTGCTTCTGGCGAAAGTGTGAGTGTAAACGATTATTATTTCATGTTGTTTTGTATCTAGTTTTATTATGAATATTTAGAAAGATGATTCAGTAACTACGGTACGCAAAATAAAGTTTTGTTGAGTTAAAACCTTGATTTTCGGACAATGGTTAGCAACTCAGCACATTTAAAGCATATTAATGCGAACTTGCTAAGTATGATTACATATTTACCGGGTTTCTGATGTCTTGAGGATTTCGGCTTTGACTGATCCGCACCCATTATTTAAATATTTCTGAAAAATAATTAAATTGTATACCAACCGAATGGTTAAACATTAATATATAGGTTTATGTATGATATACTATCACGTGTATTGTAGATTAAATCCTAACAGAAGAAGAATTTGTCTCAATGAGAAAGATGCACACACAACTTGCATATATGATAATCTATATGATAATCTTGTAAAGATGCGTTGAGTTGAATGTATAATGCCCATCATAATTAATTATGAAGCAAGTTGAAACCACACAGACGACATTGTCAGAACACTTTGGACACATCGAGTTGTGCGTTTATGACTTATTCTGTTTCCAAGATTAATACGTGTAGTGTGTATTCCATGTATAAGCCCGCATTCGCATTAAAATGTTAGTAGCAATAATAAATAAAAGTTTCATTTCCATCCAGAAAAAAACAATGTTGAAATTAAATAAAGTTGGATTTCTTCAAAGTTTCGTTCTGCTGCTTTATGACAAAGTATCTGCATTTTTTGTTTCATTAATTGTTCGAAAGTTAGTGTTGTTGCCACTGTTTCTACATAGTTTTCAAGCCTAAACCTGTGTTCTCATCCGACGCCGATCGGATGCACATGTGATGCGGGCATACGGAAAAGACTCGACAGTTTTGACTTAATCGGGTTTAACGTATAAGGACATCGGATGCAGACAGCGCGCACATGGAATACCAGTCTATCCAAACACCATCTGAACTTGACATGATATTGGCGGTAATTGGGATAGAACCGGTCATGCAGGCAAGGTCAGTGACTTTCCAGAAGACACCATAACCCTGTATTGCCTTGCTCTATCTCATTCTTACCCTGGCTACAGAAGGAACTGAACATATAGTGCCAATCCCACTCGTAAGCCTCTAATGTCATCGTATTATCCCCATCCCTGCCCTACCCGATGCCTGGTTCTACCCCTAACCAACACAGTCCCCATCCCTGACCAACCCCCTTGCCCGGTCTGTCTACCCCTCAACCACACAGTCCCCGTCCCTGACCTACCCGATACCCGGTTCTACCCCTCAACCACACAGTTCCCGTCCCTGACCTACCCGATGCCCGGTTCTACCCCTCACCCACATAGTCTCCGTCCCTGACCTACCCGATGCCCGGTTCTTCCCCTCACCCACACAGTCCCCGTCCCTGACCTACCCGATGCCCGGTTCTACCCCTTACCAACACATACCCCATCCCTGCCATACCCGATGCCCGGTTCTACCCATCACCCGCACAGTCCCCGTCCCTGCCCTACCCGATGCCCGGTTCTACCCCTCACCAACACAGTCTCCGTCCCTGCCCTACCCGATGCCCGGTTCTACCCCTCAACCGCACAGTCCCCGTCCCTGACCTACCCGATGCCCGGTTCTGATCCTCACCTACGCAGTCCCCATCCGTACCCTACCCCGATGCCCGGTTCTACCCCTCACCCACACAGTCCCCATCCCTGCCCTACCCCGAGGCCCGGTTCTACCCCTTACCCACACAGTCCCCATCCCTGACCTACCCCGATGCCCGGTTCTACCCCTCACCAACACAGTCTCCATCCGTGACCTACCCGATGCCCGGTTCTACCCCTCACCCACACAGTCCCCATCCGTGCCCTACCCGATGCCCGGCTCTACCCCTAACCCACACAGTCCCCCTACCCTGATGCCCGGTTCTACCCCTCACCCACACAGTCCCCATCCCTGCCCTACCCCGATACCCGGTTCTACCCCTCACCCACACAGTCCCCCTACCCCGATATCCGGTTCTACCCCTCACCCACACAGTTCCGTCCCTGCCCTACCCGTTGCCCGGTTCTGATCCTCACCCACCAGTCCCCATCCGTGCCCTACCCCGATGCCCGGTTCTACCCCTCACCCGCACAGTCTCCGTCCCTCACCTACCGATGCCCGGTTCTACCCCTCACCCACACAGTCCCCATCCGTGCCTTACCCGATGCCCGGCTCTACCCCTCACCCACACAGTCTCCGTCCCTGCCCTACCCGATGCCCGGTTCTACCCCTCACCCGCACAGTCCCCATCCCTGACCTACCCGTTGCCCGGTTCTAATCCTCACCCACACAGTTTCCATCCGTGCCCTACCCTGATGCCCGGTTCTACCCCTCACCCGCACAGTCCCTGTCCCTGACCTACCCGATGCCCGGTTCTAATTCTCACCCACACAGTCCCCATCCGTGTCCTACCCCGGTGCCCGGTTCTACCCCTCGCCCACACAGTCCCCATCCCTGCCCTACCCCGATGCCCGGTTATACCCCTCACCCACACAGTCCCCATCCCTGACCTACCCCGATACCCGGTTCTACCCCTCACCCACACATTCTCCATCCGTGACCTACCCGATGCCCGGTTCTACCCCTCACCCACACAGTCCCCATCCGTGCCCTACCCCGATGCCCGGTTCTACCCCTCACCCACACAGTCCCCATCCGTGACCTACCCGATGCCCGGTTCTACCCATCACCAACACAGTCCCCATCCGTGCCCTACCCCGATACCCGGTTCTACCCCTCACCCACACAGTCCCCATCCGTGATGCCCGGTTCTACCCCTCACCAACACCGTCCCCATCCGTGACCTACCCCGATGCCCGGTTCTACCCCTCACCCACACAATCCCCATCCGTGACGTACCCGATGCCCGGTTCTACCCCTCACCAACACAGTCCCCATCCGTGATGCCCGGTTCTACCCCTCACCAACACAGTCCCCATCCGTGACCTACCCCGATGCCCGGTTCTACCCCTCACCCACACAGTCCCCATCCCTGTCCTACCCGTTGCCCGGTTCTACCCCTCACCCGCCAAGTTGTAAATCAAACTACTTCTTTGGTCCTTCGAAGATCTCAACATACCACAGTGTGTTTGAGTAAATTTGAAAATGTCATACTAATATGTAACAGCCAGGAACGGTTATTAGCACACAGTATAGTATGGACCTTGAAGTTGAGTTTTGAGTTTTAAAGTAAACAATGCTAAAATCAAACTAAGTAAGGAATTTAAGTCTTATCTTACTGTAATCATTATAACAAATAACTTACGTTTTACTTAAAAAGTTTACGGAAATGAAAATAAATACCTTAAGATCATTCGATTCTTTTGAGACTGGAAAAACACAAAAACCCGTATCTCCATACTTGGTACATGTAAATCGAAAACGAAAACGGAAGTAAATTGCAATTTGGAAATACCATAGAAGTTACACGAGTTTGCTCCCTTACATCCTGTTAGTGTTAATTGTCTAAATATACACAGATACTTGAATGTATGATGCAGATCCCAACAGCTGCCCCTGGCTTACTTTTAATAGTTGCCTGTGGCCTCAGCTGGGTAAAATCAGTCTTGATCCTGAAAATGAAAAAAATACAACATTTTATAGGCTGTTTATCACGTCATGGGACACAATACAACTATTAATCATGATTTGTCGACGATATTTCAACATTCTATAAAATCTAAAAATCCACTAGGGTTATATAATTATATTTTATAGAATCTTGAAATATCATCATACATTCAAGTCTCTGTGTAAATATTTACCATACGTACTAGCTATGAAGCGGATGTCCACCCATTCGCCTGTCTTTGTGTCCATCCATCCGTTCATTCGTCCGTCTGTACTTTGGAGTTCCTTTTATGACTCAAAACGACAGCCTCAAATCTTATCTAGTATAGTCATGGTCATGATAAGCAGCCAGATGACCCATCTTTATGTTTAGGTCATAAGGTCAAGGTCACAATGATATAAAATGAGTTCCGAATGGCTGAGCCCAGGGTCCGCCAATTTGAGTAGACAACTATCGGGGAACGTATTAACTAATGTGATTTTTAAATATTAAGATAGAGCAGCTGTGAATATGGAATAACGATATAAAATCAAATGTTTAAATAAATGTGACTAAGTTCGTACGTTCTGATTATTATCTCTTTAATTTGAAAATAGCGTTAATATGCAATTTTAGTATCAAAGTGAACGAATTTTGTTGGAAAATTGCTTAACAATACAACAGAATAAAAAAAACGTGTAACTCGTTTACCGCTTAAGCGTTACCCGGCAAAATCTGACAGGTCTACCACACCATACAGCATTACAATATTTAAAAAATACACACACGCTCAATGACAATCATACAGCAAACAATATCAGATATACTTTAGATAAGAGATTGCCTACAGACAGACGCTGTCTTACCATTCAGTGGTCGTGTTCTTCGCTATGTTTTTTTAACTGCTGTATACAGTATGTGTTTGATTTATTTATTAATATACGGAGGGAATAAAAGATCATACTTTATAAAATGTCCTGTTTTGGGGAAACAATTTGGAGGAATCTAAATACATGCATGGAATCTATAATACTAGCAGGTCATCTTGCACGTATCCTTGTATGTTTTCAATATTTCGTTTACTTTAACGAAATGTTCAACCTCTGGTTGTACCACAAGCCAACGTTACTCCCATTAGCGAATTTATAAAATCATACCGTCCAAGTTTACTTTTTATGTCAAAATCGGAGAAAATAAACTCTAACGCCAATTCCTGGAGCCGCCCCTGACTTCCACAACTTCACCTCGTAAGTTCGGACACGGTGTGATTTGAAAAGAAGAACAAATGGCCTTCCGTTACGGGAGCTTTGACGGACGACTCCAAACAGCTGGCCCCAATATTACGAAAATACTCAATGCAATTCTCAAACTCAAGCTCAACTGTTCCACATTAAAGCATAGCATGATTCAAAATTGCTTTTGTATTACTCTTTTAAAAACGCATTTTCATATGCATTATGTTAATAAACATCATTTCCAAATAGTTTAAAGAATATTTTTTCAACTGCACAAAATGTACTTAAATTTGACCTAGGTGCAATTTTTGCTCTAAAATTATTTTTCTATAAAATCTTGATATCTTTCAACGGAGAAATACTGCATGTTCTTTTACTGGAATTGATATACAACGCATTTAATAGGCTGTTCTAATATCAGGCAGCATTTCTTCCTTATCTTGGATGGACATGGAAAGTTAAAGTGCATGGCAAACACCCGGAACTGCAATTATTACCAGTATTGGTCTGTTTCCTTTGTTAGGCCGTAGGATCACTATACAACACTAAGTTATCATTGAACTAGTTCTCGGCCAAGAAAATATTTAGACAAGTATCGCAGCCGTTACAATTGATAATTTAATTCATAAATCACATGTATGTGCAACGTTTTTTATCCACTCATTGGGCAGGCCTTCAAAGAGTAGTTCGCTTTGTGTTCTGTGGGTAGTTTTTGTTTTCGTTTTCTCGTCATATGTCGCTTTAACGTTTTTATCCTCTGAGGTTACTCCCTAAGTGTCTGTCCCACTGTAGCATCTTCAATAAAGTGACGTTGTCAACAGCGTCGACATGCAGCCTTACACAGTGTCCTGGTGGTACAAACCATGTAGCTATATATATGCTGAGGTCAAAGGCTATAGCGTAGCATGCGCCATGTTACCTTTCAGATAAGTGTTATAGATCCAACTCCGATAATGATTGATTGGATACTCACTTGACATCTCATGATGGTTTTGTTCCGTGATACTTGTCAACGATACTCATAATCCTATTAATTATTAGAATAACATATTTGTTACGAGGCTACCTCGCGTAGCCGTTTTCTTTGAAAAATAGTGCTTGATCGAATTGGCATGCAATGAAGGAGATTAATTATATTCGTGATTTCTATGAGCGGAGCAGCTTATTAGAAATACACATGTTCAATAATCGATGGTTTGACCAGAGAATCACTTACATAAAACATATAGTAAAGTCTATTAGAATACTGGATATTAAGCATCAAAGATGATATTATTGGTCGAAATATGTGATATCTAATTGGAACAAACATTTATAAAAAACAATTAAATAATTTAAAAGAGGGTTGGAGTACATCTATCTTCAATGACGGCCCATGGTAGACGGTAGATGGTAGACGGTAGATGGTAGACGGTAGATGGTATACGGTGCATGGCAAATAGTGTATGGAATATAGTATTCGGTAGAGGGTACATGGTAGATGGTAGATGGTAGATGGTTATTGATATATGGTAGATGGAACATGGTAGATGGTTCATGGTAGATGGTACATGGTAGATGGTTCATGGTACATGGTAGATGGTTCATGGTTCATGGTACATTGTACATGATAGATGGTACATGGTAGATGGTACATGGTACATGGTAGATGGTACGTGGTACATGGTAGATGGTTCATGGTAGATGGTACATGGTAGATGGTTCATGGTACATGGTAGATGGTTCATGGTACATGGTACATTGTACATGATAGATGGTACATGGTAGATGGTACATGGTACATGATAGATGGTACATGGTACATGATAAATGGTACATGGTAGATGGTACATGGTACATGGTAGATGGTTCATGGTACATGGTACATTGTACATGATAGATGGTACATGGTACATGGTACATGATAAATGGTACATGGTAGATGGTACATGGTACATGGTAGATGGTTCATGGTACATGGTACATTGTACATGATAGATGGTACATGGTACATGGTACATTGTACATGATAGATGGTACATGGTAGATGGTTCATGGTACATTGTACATGATAGATGGTACATGGTAGATGGTACATGGTACATTGTACATGATAGATGGTACATGGTGCATGGTAGATGGTACATGGTACATTGTACATGGTAGATGGAACATGGTAGATGGTTGATGGTACATGGTACATGGTAGATGGTACATGGTAGATGGTACATTGTAGATGGTACATGGTACATTGTAGATGGTAGATGGTACATGGTAGATGGTACATGGTAGATGGTACATGAAACATGGTACATAGTAGAGGGTACATGATAGATGGTACATGGTAGATGGCACATGATAGATGGTACATGGTAGATGGTACATGATAGATGGTACATGGTAGATGGTACATGGTACATGGTACATGGTACATAGTAGAGGGTACATGATAGATGGTACATGGTAGATGGTACATTATAGATGGTACATGGTAGATGGTACATGGTAGATGGTACATGGTTCATGGTAGATGGTTCAGGGTACATTGTAGATGGTACATGGTGCATGGTAGATGGTTCAGGGTACATGGTAGATGGTTTATGGTACATGGTTTATGGTACATGGTACATAGTAGAGGGTACATGGTAGATGGTACATTGTAGATGGTACATACGCCCCTGACTTCCATTCATGATCGAAAGGATTTACGTTTTTATGTAGATCAAACATTAAATAAACCAACAATAAAAACATATTGAAAGACAACTCTCAAAATAGGGATTGCACTCGAAGATCCAGTCAAATGTAAACATATTGCATACAGTACATATTTTTAGACATCAGTTAAAACTGTAAAGTACTAAATATTGCATAAACTGTAACTGGTTAGCATCATTCACGGCGTTTTTCACGACATTTGCAACACTCAGAACAATCAGGACATTCTCAACATTCGCGAATTTTGCGACATTCACGACATTTGCAGCATTCACGACATTTGCGACATTTGCAGCATTCACGACATTTGCGACATTCACGACATTCACGACATTTGCGAAATTTGCAACATTTGCGGCACTCACGACATTAGCGACATTTGCAGCATTCACGACATTTGCGACATTTGCAGCATTCACGGCATTTGCGACATTCACGACATTTGCGAAATTTGCAGCATTTGCGGCACTCACGACATTAGCGACATTTGCAGCATTCACGACATTTGCGACATTCACGACATTTGCGAAATTTGCAACATTTGCGGCACTCACGACATTAGCGACATTTGCAGCATTCACGACATTCACGACAATTGCGAAATTTGCAGCACTCACGACATTAGCGACATTTGCAGCATTCACAACATTTGCGAAATTTGCAACATTTGCAGCACTCACGACATTAGCGACATTTGCAGCATTCACAACATTTGCGACATTCACGACATTTGCAGCATTCACGACATTTGCCACATTTGCAGAACTCACGACATATGCGACATTCACGACATATCCGACATTTGCGACATTTACACCATTCACAACATTTGCGACATTCACGACATATGCGACATTTGCAGCATTCACGACATTTGCAGCATTCACGACATTTGTGACATTCACGACATTTGCAACATTTTCACCATTCACGACATTTGCAGCATTCACGACATTTGCAACATTCACGACATTTACAACATTTGCATCATTCACGACATTTGTGACATTCACGACATTTGCAACATTTGCAGCATTCAAGACATTTGCAGCATTCACGACATTCATAACATTTGCATCATTCAAGACATTCTCGACATTCGCAACGCTCACGACAACCCGTTGAACAATTCATATTTACACCAGAAATAAACGCCAACACTCCATGATGTTTCCTATCAAGAACCCCTTGTAATGAAACGGAATTTGCTAATAAAAACTGACAACATACAATTTGCAATAAGCATATAGCAGAAGACAATTGCCATGTCCCAATCGCCTTTCTATAGGACACTAACTTTTGTTTCGAAGTTGACCATTTTGTGCGGTAACAGAAATTTATATTTTTATAACTAAAGTACGTTTGGTGCTAATACAGACTTTAAGTTTAGTTTAAACTTATTTATTTTACAACAGTTATTACAACCTTATATTGATCTCTCTCGTTGGCACGGTGAAACGCGAGAGTGTGTTCTTGCGCTTAAGTAATCATGAGATTGACATATATTCCGGCTACCTACCATTGTCATTTAACACTTCAAGCAAATCCGTACACCAAGTGCGACCACTGGTTTCATGTTGACAAAGGAATTAGCTAAGTATTTAAAGGAACTTTTCTGTTCAGATCGAACCGTTTTTAAAATCCAACTTAACATTGAACAAATACAACTATTGAAAATAGATATTTGTTCAACACTTTGTAGACTAAGTGTTCATTGTATTACATGTAATTAAATTTCGGATTTGAGATTTGCCCCAGTGGACCTCTTCGTTTTCTAAAGTAATGAAACAATTTAGAAATGATGATTTTCACCCATATGTATCACTCTTCACAATGCTCAAAATAGTAAATTATAGATAATAGAATATCTTGCCTGTACACGCAGTTCTATTTTATCTCACTGTTACTCTGTTAACTTAAAGGACAGCTCGGATTTTCAAGTGACGCTAGTCCGCATGGGGGTAATCTTGTTAGCTGGGTGTTCTAGGCTCCCACAGATAGACACAACCATAAACATCCGTGCCGAGGATTAGCGAACAATTGAGGAGACTTTAGCCTTTATCATTCAATGATAATTCATGAGAAGACCATACCCATCATGAGTTTAAGAGTACAGCTTACAGTTTAGTACCATAAGTTTCATTATTTTGTGTGAGTGCCGTTGTGGATCCAGCAAAAGCAGTATTTCCGAAACATTTTGATCAAACAGATTTGTCAATTTCCTTTACAATAGTTTATTGTCTCTTCTTTGTTTAAATGGCCAATATCAAACACTTCATATTTCATATTTGGACAGTGATTGTTGACAGTACGTCATCAACGAGTCAATTTACCAATTGAAAGACAATAAAAATCCATTTAAATGTATTGAAGAACAGAGCAGCTAGGATCCCTGTGGTTGTCGTTATCACGCTAACGGGACCGTGAAGTGGCGGACGAACGGACACCGGAAGTCACCAGTGGGCTGTTTGCGGTCTGAGATGTGGACCAGGGTTTTAGAAATGACATTATTTACAATACTGTATGTCAAAGAGTACTTACTTATTTCAAGCAAGCTCATCTATTTTGAATAGTAAAAATATGCTACATGCCTTTGAGAAGTATTGAAGTTATACGTTAATTGGTAATCAAATCCGTTGAAACAAAGACCAAATCTATTGTTTGGAAAATTAATAGTTTGGAGTTTTGCTTCCATGATAATTGTTCATGTAAATCTCATTGTCTTACTTGTAAACCAAACATGATAACAAGCAATTGAGCCAAAACTACATTCGATACTTACGATTGTGAATGTAATGTTTGTTTATCAAGAGCTGGCGGTATTGTGATTTGTAAACTGGTTATTAATTTTGACAGTGACAAAGACACATTTGAGGAAAACGATATGAGTAGAGAGAATGAAATCAATGCATAATTCCATGACAAGCTAAGCGGATCAGTGACCGTCTTTACGTTCGATACTTAACAGCAGGTTTATGTGTGAGGCGTGTTTACTGCCGCCTTCCTTCTCCTGGTCACTGGAAGTGCTCACTGGACTTTGCTCGATCGTACACCGGCACTCAGCCTGGACTCTGGTGTACATGGACATAGAGGTAACAAATGAAATTCTTTTAAGCGATGACCAGGAGTAAAACATTTCATGAAAATGCTCATATATATATAAGAAGTACGAGTACACAAGGTAATGAGAATATAAAAAGGGTGTTTTCAAATTGACGAATAGTTCTGGTGGTTTTAAGAAATATACTGTTTAATAAGACTGAATGTCTACAATGTCACGTACGTTACAGAAAATGAAAGTTTCATCGTGTTTATTGAGACAGTTGATTTAATATTAAGCGAAACAGTATTTGTGCGATGGCATTTTAATGGATTCTTAATGAAACGACTAATTTAGGTGTCTATAGAAGTATGAAGTAATGTATTCGATCGTATGAAGCATTTCGCCTATCGCAGTTAATGAGATCGTGAGCAAAGAAGTGAAACGACCGGTTTTATATTTATTTGGAATAATTTACCACCAAAAAATGTGTCTTTATATGTGAAAGACATTCCTCACACAAAAAGCGGAAAACTGACCAAGAATTGTTGATGGTGGCCAAAATCATACATGAATGGAAATGTTGAATTGTGGTGGTTTTATTGTTCTTTGAGACCTATTCAATAGTTGATTATTCATAACTAGTCCACAGAGAAAATTGCACATAAAAACTATTGGTGAAAAATTGAAAGATTTTATCGGACTGGGACTATAAATAAGAAATAACAAATATAACGTTCTGTGCTAATTAGTTCTGTTTCGATGGACAAATTTCTCACTTCAAAACAAGGAATATTGGATTTTGCTAGTCTTTTGTAGTAAGATCGTTGAAATATTTTCAATAATTTACCTTAACACGGAAAATGTGAAATTTGAAGACTTTCGTTGGACGAATGAGGGAAAAGGAATATTGTAATCATCGACCTTATGTATGTATTATTTAACAAAAACGACGATGTTCACATAATATAGTAGTTTCATATAAGGATGTCTTTAAAGTATTGACATGATTATGAAAAATCTGGTATTTACTGAATAAGGTTAGTGAATTTAAAGCGGAAATCCGTATTTGAACTTCCCGTTTGGATACGCAGATATTGGCAGCTGTTTATTATTAAGATTCCATAATCTCTGATAGCGATAATTTCCACCTGACAGATAGCACTTCAAGCTTTTTGGTCATAAAGTCAACAAGTGAAGTATGCTGGTTATATCAATAGATAAGGGTTCGATATTTCAATTATGTATTACGCAATGTTGCCCTTTTGTTTACAAATTAGCGGATATTTTACATCGGGGCCTCTTGTTATATATTATTGTAAGAGAAATCTTACAAGCATTTCATTTTAACGACAAGTAGCTTATTTATACTGTATGTTTGCGTATTGTTCATATAAGGAGGCGTAAACCAATATTTACTGATGTTCTTAACTGGTAGATATTTTACAGAAGGTTTTAGTTCATTTAGTACTAAGACAGTTGCCACTACAAGCATACATGTTTGAAAATGGAATTATTTACGAAACTATATACAACAGAAGGTCAGATAATTTTAGTGAAATAATTATGAACCTATCAAAAATGACAAAATTGAATCGATGTTACACTCGGATTGACAGAAGTGAATTGTTGATTAAAGGATAAGAAATTACTTTTGAAAATTGAAAGAAGATTGTAAGATTATTCACATTAGATCTGTCTTATCACACAACGGGCGTTCGATCGCTTTTTCGATTTTTATATGCATACATATATTTTTGTTTTGGACAAATAAGATATAAAATCATTTAAAGTGGATTAAAAGTATCAAAAAGTCAATCATTTTCATTGTTAGCCAGGATTTCTATTCTTGAGTTTCATTCTGTTTTATGTGTGTTTTCAAACCGGTTTAGCGGCAAAACTTTGCTTCATGGTTGACATGTACTCTTTGAATCATATATCATGTTAAAACCTTAGTGGAAGTACTTCCTCTTTTCAAAAATAACCTAATATGAAGTCTTTGCAATTCTAATAATTCTATGTCGACGTTGAAACGTTTTCTCTGTTTTCCAGATTAACACGTCAGAGTTGTCTGTCGTGAGAGCCACTTCCCGTACCAGCCACTAGCTATGTCGGGGCGGCGGAAGATGACGGAACGGGAGGTGAAAGCGAGGCTCCTCAACAAGAAGGAAGAACGCGTGCTCGAGAAGACGTTCGGAACGTTAAATCTCGAGATGGGCTTCACGTATAACGTCCTGTCGCTGCGGGTACGAACCGTAAAAGCCAACTATAAACGTCTACGCGAGAGGGCAGACAAACTTAAATCTAACCTCAAGCCGGACGAAATCACCATGTTGCGGCAGTTGGAAGAAGAGGGAAAATTTAAACCTACCTCCTCATTTAACGTCAATGCGGCGATGAAGATTGCCGCCGCCGCGCACCGTCTAAACATGTACCCAGAGGGTATTAAACGTTCGAAAACAATGCTCTCCCCGCGGAGACAGAGTAGTGGTGAGAAATTAACGACTAACAGATCTAATACTGACATTAATTTGACGAAGAAACGGAGCAATTCTGTGACCGGCGTATTTATTGACGTTCCTCCGCCGGACAACTACGAGAGAAGAAATTCTGTTGACCTCGGAAAACCACAGATGGCCTCGATCCGCCCGGTAAGCGCCGCTGTCACATCGACGTTTGAGAAGGAAGATAGCTCACTCGACGTCAAAAAGGCAGAAGTGGTTCGCCCATCGACGTCAAACATTCTTGAACGTGAACAGACATCCATGTCAAGAGTTTCGTTTAAATCAACCGGGAAAAACTCATCCAGTCAGGACTTCACTGCCTATGAAGCTACCCCTCGTGATAAAGGAAGAAAGAAATCCGCCCATGATAAACTGCTGCTAATAGACGTCACTGATGAGTCGCTTGATTCAGGCCGTCAGAAAATATTTGAGGACAGACGGCATGAGTTATTGCAAGACGAACATCAATTCGCAAAGGTGTTGGTTAAACGAAAGGAAGATTTTCTCGAGAGAATAGACACATATTTAGAAGAAAATCCCCCTGTTCGATTTCACACTCCTATGCTAAGGGTTGACCTACCTCCTATTGACGTCAACGTCGATAGCGATGACGATGATGTTATGAAATACAGTCGGCGACGCCGGCCAGGACGCACGTACGACATAAAGAGGACGTACACGTCGGAGGAGGAGTACAAGCAGCAGGAGCGGGAGCTTTGGAAGGACATGAACAAAACCCGCTACCTCCGCGTGCCGGACGATATGCTGGATCTGTCAGGCGTCCAGACACTCGCCAAGGATCAGCTCAAACTGTTCCGGATCATGCAGTCGCAGGATTCAGCGCGGCTCGTTACCAAGGCTTGATCACAGGGAATGTGGGTTTTACGTATGAACAATTAAACATATATGTGTGATACATGAGCGTGGCATATGTATGATACATGTGTGTGACATATGTGTTGCATATGTGTGATTTATGTGTAAGGCATATGTGTGATACATGTATGTGGCATATGTGTGATACATCTGTGCGGCTTATATGTTGAACATATGTGTTGCATATGTGTGATTTATGTGTAAGGCATATGTGTGATACATGTCTGTGGCATATGTGTGATACATCTGTGCGGCTTATATGTTGAACATATGTGTTGCATATGTGTGATTTATGTGTAAGGCATATGTGTAATACATGTCTGTGGCATATGTGTGATACATCTGTGCGGCTTATATGCTGAACATGTGTGTGGCATATGTGTGATACATGTGTTGTGGCATATGTGTGATACATGTGTGTGGCATATGTGTGATACATCTGTGCGGCTTATATGTTGAACATGTGTGTTGCATATGTGTGATTTATGTGTAAGGCATATGTGTGATACATGTGTGTGGCATATGTGTGATAAATCTGTGCGGCTTATATGTTGAACATGTGTGTTGCATATGGGTGATTTATGTGTAAGGCATATGTGTGATACATGTCTGTGGCATATGTGTGATACATCTGTGCGGCTTATATGTTGAACATGTGTGTGGCAAATGTATGATACATGTGTGTGGCATATGTGTGATACATGTGTGTGGCATATGTGTGATACATCTGTGCGGCTTATATGTTGAACATGTGTGTGGCAAATGTGTGATACATGTGTGTGGCATATGTGTGATACATGTGTGTGGCATATGTGTGATACATCTGTGCGGCTTATATGTTGAACATGTGTGTGGCAAATGTGTGATACATGTGTGTGGCATATGTGTGATACATGTCTGTGGCATATGTGTGATACATCTGTGCGGCTTATATGTTGAACATGTGTGTGGCAAATGTGTGATACATGTGTGTGGCATATGTGTGATACATGTGTGCGACTTATAATAATGTTGTACATGTGTGTGGCATCTGTGTTACTTATGGTTGTGTGGAATATACGTTATACATTTTACTGTGAAAAATTAAACTGATAAAGAGTAGAACTATAAACATATATGTTATACATGTGTGTTTATTGCCACAATACTAATAAAACGATATGGGGTAGAACTCTAAATACTAAATTGGTTATTTGTACTTTCTAAAATGAAGATACCTGTCTTATCAAGACAACTAGGAGCATTTTCGTTCTTGAAAGAGTGCGTTTGACTGTTAAGAGTCTCTCCTTAAGGACAGACGTTTGAAACGAACCCGCTCCTAGAAGTACCAGTAGCATCAAGGCACGTTTTCGTTCTTTGGGGTAGAAAAAAGATAGCCAAAACATTTAAAACTATATGCATTTGCAGAATTGTAAATTCGCAAAATAAAAACAGTTTATGCATAACACTATTAAAATGTATTCGTATGAATACAAACTTTTATTAAATACATTTGATGGCGGTAGCCGGAACAAATAACAGCCCGTTTCAGGAATATTTTCTACTGAACTGTTGTTGAACTAGTAGGCTCCAACAATTCTACAAAACCGACTTTCGTATTTTTAAGATATGCCTAAGATGTGTTATACTATGCAGTATCTAAACTACAATACTAAGTTAATGACTCCTTTAAACCCGTGGTCGTATTCATAAAACTGCTTATGTCATTTCTTCACTTGATTATATTTTTTGAAGCTATATTAAAGGAAATGTATTAGTGTTTTTTAACATATAAATTGCATTTTTTTAAAAAAAAAATAACATAAATTAAGTACCTCAGATATCATCAGGTTATTAAGGAATATGACCAGAAAGATACTTGGGTTAAGAAATTGACTTTTTATGAAGACCGACCCTGTGATCATTCATCGAAGATTGGCGTCACATGAACTTGACACCAACTTTTACTTAACTATCACAAAAAGAGTACTTAGGCGTGTGTCTACAGTACGCTGGCCTGAAATGAAAAACGCAATTTCTTAAAATAACAAATACTTCAATACAATATTCGCTTAAAATTTTAACTGCCATATTTGCTTATGCACTTGAAAAACGTACATTAGGATTACAACTAATTGAAATACAACATTTATTTTACGGTTTACAAATTACTACGGCGGCACTAATGGGAAATTGTCTATACATGACAAAATAACAACCGGATGTATTCCTATGTTTTTATTGGACATTTATGTTCAACTTTATAATAAGCAACGGTTTATCGAAGCATTGCACATGATCTAGAATAAAACACATACTTATTAAAGCCTCAAAGACAATAAATACATATACAGATCTATACATGTCACAAACTGCTGTCGTAAAAAAGAAACAAAAAGTACACACAACAGTTTTGATTGTCTACGAGTATTTTGATATTAGTACCCTGTGGTCACGAATAAAGTATGTTATTATAAACAGGATCGAACAAGGGCTAATACATACTAGTAGTTTGTACATGATAATATATATTCACTCGCTGTCGCCAGCGATGAAAGTGTCGACATGTTTAAGCAAAAATGATATTTACAAACTTAAAACATATACAACAATATAATTTCATAATGATATCACAATTTTATCATAATTCATCAACCTTTTCACTCAAAAGGCGGACTACTTTTAATGCAATTCGAAGGTAAATAATAGTTACGAAATCAATACAGTGGCTATAAGAAAACCCGCGGCAACATGTAACATTAAATTCTAACGATGTCAGGTTAAAATAGTATGGGGTACTTGATGAGGTTTCCGTTGTCCCAGGCGAGAAGGGCGCTGCTCCTGCGGTCCGAGGTGTTTGTGTAAAATGAAAACATGGTGTTTCGCCGGAAGGGGATCTTGAGGTTGATGTCCGCACTGCCCCGTTCCCCGTTGTACAGGTCAAATGTGTCTTTGATGCGCGCGCGCTTCACCTGGCCATCTTCCTGTATCAGGTAAAGGATCCCGCACGCTATGATCGAGTTCGTGTACTGACCCACTTCAAAAGGAAGCTTCCGCCACACGCGCTTGACTTCCAGAGTCACGGGATCCAGTTTCATCACGTGCAACTTTGAGGAACTACCCCTCGGCCGGCCGTATACGACCCACAACCCATTTTCGTCTGCTATGACGTCATAGTATGATTTACTTCCCTTGTATAGGTACTCGCTATCATTGAAATGACTATGCGGAATATGCACGGCCGAAGCGACGTCGTGAAGCCCTAAATCGTATTTCACAACGTGTTGTTTTCCAGAAAACTGATAATAAAAAGAATTGTTGTAGATGGCGTGTTGAGTGCCGTGGTAACGGTTGAAGCGCAGGTTGTAACGTTTGTCAGGGATGCGGTTCTTTAGGTTCTGAAGGCTAGAGAACTCCTCCAGTTGTTGCCCATGGTAGTCACGTGACAGCCAGAACTTCTGGGGCTGCAGGGGATCCGCTAGGAACGAGCCGTGCACCGAGACGTCATGACGCACGAAAATGGGCGTGGACACACGCTTGATCCGGCACACTGACGAAAAGCAAGAAAACGCATAAAAGTAATGGATTTAGTCTCTTTGGAAACTATTTTTAGTTAAACAATATGTTGAGAGTATCATTGGGATTGTCAATCTGAGATTCACAACTGCATGGTACTTATTTCGAACGTCCATTCGTTAATCCTGATCAATGAGCCCTAAGCAAAATTATTCTCCATTATGTTTACAGACAAAAGATAAAATTAAATTATGTTGTCTCAGGGGCTATCATGCAGACGTTTTATTGAAATATAGGCTCCGTATGGACAAAGTAACAATAGCAGAACAAAACCATGCTTCAAACCGGACACATTTCTGATTGTTTCTGAAGTGTAGGTTAGATCCAACTATTCCGCTGAGCTCTTCACATACCAGTTTACAAAGCTATTTGGGACTAACAAATTGAGATATTCAAACGTAAGAAAAAAGGAAGGAAGGTCATTTTTATGTTTTAGTATATTTAGTTTACAAATTATTCTGTTTAGGCTAACTAACCGTGTAATGGTTTGTTATGTTAGTGTGACCAGCGACAAGCGACTGTTAATGCAAGGCAGAGCACTGAGAGTGTAAGTGAGCATGCAACATCCGGGCTTCCAGACTTGTCCCCGAGCTCTCCAACTTCCGGCTCGTTATTGACGAACCGCCGTGTGGAGCCGTGTGAAGAACTGTAGTACCCGCCTGAAATTGGCCAAGTCGATGAAACAAAGGATAATACAATTATTACACTGCTAACAAAGTCGTTCTGAAATGTACTGATTGACAGCCAGGGCTTGTACTGCCTCTAGAGCTCGATGTTCGTCTTGATTTGCTTCGATGTCAATTTTATACAACAAGTCTAGTCGAATATATGAAAATCTAATAAATAAAGTCATTAGTCTGGAAAAGAAGCCTTGGTGATAAGGAAGCACTCGAGTGGTTAGAGACAGTGACATGCCAACCACGATTCAGCAAGCATTTTGAACATGCCGTATACCGGACGTTCGAGAAGGGAGACTTGGGGGAACCGTCGATAGCGTCGTCGTGAACGTAGTTGACGTCGTAGACAGCGTTGACGTCGACGTTGTCGTGCTGGCTGGTGGTGATATACGAAAAAAACATACAGGAACAAGTTCATTTTATGTTAAATTTGAGAAAAATATACTTGTAATTAAAAATCAGATGAGACCGTACCTTGCGAGTCCAATTTATCTTTGTCCGGGGTTCGCTTGTAAGCATCTCCGCATTGGCTAGCTGCAATATGAAAAAGAAGAAAACATAATCTTAGAACGTATAACAGACGTGTAGTAGTATACCTGAATATACAAACGTAGACATGTAAACGCACGTGTGTATAGTAGCTTGATAGAACCCTTCTTACCATGGCAGTATCCGGGATCTCCCTTGGCGCCCTTGTGGCCGGCTGGCCCCTGTGGCCCGGGGAACCCCTGCATCCCGTAACCTGTAACCCAAAGATTGTAATACAGAACTCTGCTATAATGTAATGGGTCATTCTTATTGATGAGCATGAGCTACGAAGAGTTGTGAAGCATGCGTGTTGTTTCTTGTGAAAACAACCAACAAATGGTATGGTAGTAAGGTTAAATAGGATGTAAGTAAGTAAGTCAGAAGGTAAGTCAGTAAGTAAGTCAGAAGGTAAGCCAGTAATAGGTCAGAAGGTGGGCCTGTCAGTAAGTCAGAAGGTAAGCAAGTAAGTAGGTCAGAAGGTAAGCCAGTAAGTAAGTCAGAAGGTAAGTCAGAAGGTGAGACAGTAAGTAAGTCAGAAGTTAAGCCAGTAAGTAGGTCAGAAGGTAGGCCAGTAAGTAAGTCAGAAGGTAGGCCAGTAAGTAAGTCAGAGGTTAAGTCAGTAAGTAAGTCAGAAGGTGAAACAGTAAGTAAGTCAGAAGGTAAGACAGTAAGTAAGACAGAAGGTAAGACAGTAAGTAAGTCAGAAGGTAAGACAGTCAGTAAGTCAGAAGGTAAGACAGTCAGTAGGTCAGAAGGTAAGACAGTAAGTAAGTCAGAGGGTAAGCCAGTTAGTAACTCAGAAGGTAAGTCAGTAAGTAAGTCAGAAGGTAAGTCAGTAAGTAAGTCAGAAGGTAAGTCAGAAGATAAGACAGAAGGTAAGTCAGAAGGGGAGACAGTAAGTAGGTCAGAAGGTAAGACAGTCAGTAAGTCAGAAGGTAAGACAGTAAGTAAGTCAGAAGGTAAGACAGTCAGTAGGTCGAAAGGTAAAACAGTCAGTAAGTCACAAAAGTAAGACAGTCAGTAAATCAGAAATTGAGACAGTAAATAAGTCAGAAGGTAAGCCAGTAAGTAATTCAGTAAGTAAGTCAGAAGATTAAACAGTAAGTAAGTCAGAAGGTAAGACAGTCAGTAAGTCAGAAGAGTAGACGGTAAGTAAATCAGAAAGTGAGACAGTAAATAAGTCAGAAGGTAAGCCAGTAAGTAATTCAGTAAGTAAGTCAGAAGATAAGACAGAAGGTAAGTCAGAAGGTAAGACAGTAAATAAGTCAGAAGATAAGACAGTCAGTAAATCAGAAGGTAAGACAGTAAGTAAGTCAGAAGGTAAGACAGTCAGAAAGTCAGAAGGCAAGACAGTCAGTAAGTCAGAAGAGTAAGACAGTCAGTAAATCAGAAATTGAGACAGTAAATAAGTCAGAAGGTAAGCCAGTAAGTAATTCAGTAAGTAAGTCAGAAGGTAAGACAGTCAGTAAGTCAGAAGGTAAGACAGTCAGTAAGTCAGAAGAGTAAGATAGTCAGTAAATCAGAAATTGAGACAGTAAATAAGTCAGAAGGTAAGCCAGTAAGTAATTCAGTAAGTAAGTCAGAAGATTAAACAGTAAGTAAGTCAGAAGGTAAGACAGTAAGTTAGTAAGAAGGTAAGTCAGTAAGTAAGTCAGAAGGTAAGTCAGAAGATAAGACAAAAGGTAAGTCAGAAGGTGAGACAGTAAGTAAGTCAGAAGGTAAGACAGCCAGTAAGTCAGATGGGTAGACAGTAAGTAAGTCAGAAGGTAAGACAGTAAGTAAGTGAGAAGGTAAGACAGTAAGTAAGTCAGAAGAGTAGACGGTAAGTAAATCAGAAATTGAGACAGTAAATTAGTCAGAAGGTAAGCCAGTAAGTTATTCAGTAAGTACGTCAGAAGATTAAACAGTAAGTAAGTCAGAAGGTAAGACAGTAAGTAAGTCAGAAGAGTAGACAGTAAGTAAGTCTCAGAAGAGTAGACGGTAAGTTAGTCAGAAGGTAACACAGTAAGTAAGTCAGAATGTAAGACAGTAATTAAGTAAAAATATTAGACAGTATGTAAGTCAGAAGAGTAGACGGTAAGTAAGTCAGAAGTTAAGTCAGTAAGTAAGTCAGAAGGTTCGACAGTAAGTAAGTCAGAAGGTGAGACAGTCAGTAAGTCAGAAGTTAAGTCAGTAAGTAAGTCAGAAAGTTAGACAGTATGTTAGTCAGAAGGTAAGACAGTCAGTAAGGCAGAAGTTAAGTCAGTAAGTAACTCAGAAGGTTAGACAGTCAGTAAGTCAGAAGTTAAGACAGTAAGTAAGTCAGAAGATGAGACAGTAAGTAAGTCAGAAGTTAAGTCAGTAAGTAACTCAGAAGGTTAGACAGTCAGTAAGTCAAAAGTTAAGTAAGTAAGTAAGTCAGAAGGTGAGACAGTAAGAGAGTCAGAAAGTAAGACATTCAGTAGGTCAGAAATTAAGACAGTAAGTAAGTCAGAAGGTAAGACAGTAAGTAAGTCAGAAGGTAAGACAGTCAGTAAGTCAGAAGGTAAGTCTATAAGTAAGTCAGAAGGTGGGACGGTAAGTAAGTCAGAAGGTGAGACAGTCAGTAAGTCAGAAGGTAAGACAGTCAGTAAGTCAGAAGGTAAGGCAGTCAGGTAGTCAGAAGAGTAGACGGTAAGTAAATCAGAAGGTGAGACGGTAAATAAGTCAGAAGGTAAGCCAGTAAGTAATTCAGTAAGTAAGTCAGAAGATTAAACAATAATTAAGTCAGAAGGTAAAACAGTAAGTAAGTCAGAAGATTAAACAGTAAGTAAGTCATAAGAGTAGACGGTAAGTAAGTCAGAAGGTAAGACAGTAAGTAAGTCAGAAGATTAAACAGTAAGTAAGTCAGAAGAGTAGACAGTAAGTAAGTCAGAAGGTGAGACAGTAAGTAAGTCAGATAGTAAGACAGTAAACAAGTCAGAAGATTAGACAGTTTATATGTCAGAAGGTCAGACAGTAAGTAAGTCAAAAGATAAATAGTAGGTAAGTTAGTAGGTAACTAAGAAGGTTAGTTAATAGATAAGTTAATAGCCATAACAGTTGGTAGGTTAGTACTTAAAGTTACCTTTTTCTCCTTTTAGACCTGCGAATCCTGCGTAGGCATGAACGGGAAAACATATTGGTAGGGTAATACATCACACACTAGATGATAACAAAACCAGTTTAGAGATAGCTTTATAGAAAGATATGTACTTTAAACCTATTTTTAGGTTTTAAAGGATATTAGTTAAAAACTTTCGAAATAACATTTAAACTATTTCGGAGACCACTTTAAGGTTTTTCACTGGATTGGTGGGATCTTAAATAGAGCTAAATTTGCTTACTAGTATTTAAATATTAATTACACTTCTTAATCAACGGTTATAAACATGGCTTTAGGCAGACTACTAATCAATAGGAAAGACAATTCCGCGTCAGATTTATACTTATCAGTTACAACCTGTGATGTGTGCGTGGGTGTGGGCGTTTGTACGTGATCTGAATAGACACCACATGCATGTGTGAGTTAGTGTGCTCGAGCACATGGACATGTCACGTGGTCCACGTATTGCAGTGCTCACCTTTGTCGCCTTTGTATCCGTTGAAGCCGATCAGCCCGCGTATGCCTTTCTCGCCCTTCTGTCCCACACCTACACGTGCAACATGCAAGAGAAAACACCACCTACACACCACGTGCCATAACATGCACGAGCCAGATTGTAAGAAATTTCTCAAATACATGTTAATTATCATCCCTTCATTCATTATATTCTGTTCAATGATATCACTGGTATTCAAGGCATCATTTCTGATTCAATATGATTGGGTATGAAAATATAGCCTAAGACCATTAAACCTGAAAATATCAAGGGCTCGCTTTAACAGCCTTCTAAACAAACGTACACGACCAGCTTAATTGGGCATATACACAAGTAGGCCTTCTGTGACCAAATTTCAAAATTCTAGTGGTATACGCTGCAATTCATCGCAAACCCTAATACCTGAACAATATACATGTACAGTTGCTCATACTATTGTGCCATCAATTGGTAGGCCCTAATTGCTCATATTCACAGTTTAAAGGATGATAACTCTGCTCCTACTGTTCAACACACGACGTAAAACCGAGCCGACATGGTCATGACAACTGGTGAATTCATTGGTTTGGTCAGTTAGCCAAATTGTTTATTAATTGCTCAATAGTTATTTAATGCTAACCATCACTCAATCAAATCATCAAAATGTGTAAACTTGCAAAAATAATTCACCTGGCTGATTTTTGTACGTGAAGTTATGCTGCTTTATGACCTAGCGGAGCGAAGCTTACTGCAAAGCGCCTCTCGGTGTTAAGTTGTTACATGTAAGTTCCATAGATTTTAATAATGCGTGTTCCAAAACTCCATAGGCGTAGGTCCTGTATGTTTATGTTTTCTTTATAATGTCAAAGACATAACTTAAGTCCTACGTAATTACCTTCAACACAAACAGTTGGGTTACCACTAAAGCGGGTGAAATCTAATTCCATTAATTAAGTACCATGATACTTGGTGAAATAGTTATAGCGATATGGTTGTAGGTCAAAAAGGGCAATTACTCTAATCCTACTCAGTGAATTTCCGACGTCAACCCCAAAATGCACAACTTAACACGCTCATTTTTCAGGAGTCGATGTGTATAGGAGCAGAGCTTGTCACAGGGTGGACCGACTTACATCACAGGGCAGACCGACTTACATCACAGGGTGGACCGACTTACATCACAGGGTGGACCGCCTAACATCACAGGGTGGACCGACTTACATCACAGGGTGGACCGACTTACATCACAATCACAGGGTGGACCGACTTACATAAAAGGGTGGACCGACTTACATAACAGGGCAGACCGACTTACATCACAGGGTGGACCGACTTACATCACAGGGCAGACCGACTTACATCACAGGGTGGACCGACTTACATCACAGGGTGGACCGACTTACATCACAATCACAGGGTGGACCGACTTACATAAAAGGGTGGACCGACTTACATAACAGGGCAGACCGACTTACATCACAGGGTGGACCGACTTACATCACAGGGCAGACCGACTTACATCACAGGGTGGACCGACTTACATCACAGGGCAGACCGACTTACATCACAGGGCAGACCTTCTTACATCACAGGGTGGACCGACTTACATCACAGGGTGGACAGATTTACAAGAGAAAATCTATCTAAATTGCCACCCCTCTGTATTGGGGCAGTTCAACCATATACATTGTCTTCATACTTTCTTGGAACGCGGAGTAACTAAACAGATCTAAACTATGTGGTAAGCGTGCACACTGAGAGCTATTGCAAGGTGATGTGTTCAAACATAAATTTGAACTGCTGTTTTACACAGGGTGCCAACACAGACGCCTAGTTGGGAGGAGGATGTTTGACATGTATACCTTTGTCACCCTTGTAGCCATAGTAACCAATGGGGCCTCTCGTTCCTTTTTCTCCTTTAAAAGGTTTGCCTTGTGGATTGTATAATATTTGAAATTTTACAAACAAGAACTAGGTCGCAATACAATATACTGTTATAACCAAGAGACTGCCATTGCATGTTAACACCACTACCAAACCTTCGCTGAATATAATATTAGTGTCCGGAAACTTTATTATTTATTAGTTATTTAACCGGTCATATTTTCCTAAATTGTATCCAGTGTTACCCTTGACCTCTCCGACCTTATATATGTGACCTTGAGTTTGGAATTGTAACTAAACGCCAAGAAAATATCCCCCAGTTATCCATGTTTAAGTTACAGCTATGGTACTGTATGGCAGGAAGATAAATAGTTTAGATAATCTACGCGTAACAAACCGACACGTCGTCGCTTGCCGTCGGACAATCGAGAGGTATTACAAAGTAATGTGGACTTTTCAAAAATATTCATGCAATTCATTTCTTAGCAACACATAACAACTTTCAAACTATCCGAAAAAGGTATGTAAAGTTTCAACCAAAGCGGTGAATTATTATGAATTTATGGTGTTTTAAGAACAGCCCTGTCGCGGACTCCGGAGCACGACGTCCATGACGTTCAGTTTTAATGTCGTGGACAGACGATGTTCATGATAAATGAAATTGACTTTGAAGGGGCTAGACACCAGATGATACAATTGCAAGGAAAAAAGAAAATTTTCAAAGGACCTACATAAAATTGCCATCGTTGAGTACAACGCATTGAATCTTACTTTCATCTTTCGCAGTTTATGCGCATTTTTTTCAATTTGAAATTTACTTAGGTTGTCTACCAGGTAAATCCCAGCTTTAAAATAGCTTCGGTATATTTATCTGTACTCAAAGAGATATGATTTAAACTGGGAAAACATTATGCGCTATTTTAAACGGGAAGCACAGTTGAGACAGCAACATGATTGTTGCGTTTTTTATTTGGACCATGTAAAGTGATGTATTATCGCCCTCCTACCAGCTCGCATTGACAATTCTAAGCTTGTTTTGATGAAATACTGTATTTGCCGATTTTTGGACCAGCTGATGTCTATAGCCCCTTTAAATAAAACAATGGAAGCCGACAAGCAGTCTTTTAAATCACGTGTCCAGTTAAGCAGCTCCTATTAAAATTGTTCCGTAACAAATTTCTGAAATTCGGCCCCCCGGTGAATAAATCGTCATTTGAACAATAGATCCTATATACTTCTTTACTATCATCTTGTAATATAAAATATCTTAAGTCACAAACGACAGCCCAACCATTAAATTTTGCCGTGTTTGTTTTGGTCCGTCGTTATTCGCCCTTTTCAAAGTATTTACGACAACGAACAATTGTGCAGTGCTCGTTCTTTCCTTCAGATTACCTTCTTGTATTGCATTTATTGTATCAGTAATTAAGTGTTTGCCCTACATTTTCAGCCAATCAGGGGCGATTGATTTTTGAAATGTTTAGATGACATGAAGAAAAATCTTAAAGGAATAGGCGGAGGGAGCGTTGCATACGAATCCTTTTTAATCATTAAGATATTACTTCAGGTCATCTGTCTTAATATACAGTCTTATTGGCTGACACGTTGTATGGAAGTATACAGTTGTGTAGCGTATGCTAAATGGTATGTACCCGAGGCCTACTAGGTACTCAATCCAATAAATGAAAGTTTGAAATGTTTTTTGTTGTTCAGTTAAGAGACATAGAATCTGTAAAGATATTATGTATTACCTAGAGCCGTGCATTCGTAAGCTTTAAAAAGTCCACGTAATTTTGTATCACCCTTTCTAATAAAGTAAGTTATTGAATATACCGTTGTAAACCGAGGCATGTTGACGGCTTTGCTATGAAATGTGTTTTAAACTATTCTTACACGTGCAGTTGGCACCATTGATGTTCATGGCTGTTCCCGGGTCGCCGGGCTCCCCCTTGAGACCTTTATGTCCCGGCATGCCCGGGTTTCCGGCCTTCCCTGGGTTCCCCGACTGTCCAGGAAGTCCCCGCTTTCCCCGCCGCCCGGACGGACCAGTGATGCCGTTTACTCCAGGAAGGCCTTGAAAATAACACAGAATGGCTAATTATGTAGTCTGCAGATTCGCAGGAAAATTAGTTGATGAATAGAAAGAGGGCAGCGTAGGCGGCATCAGGCATTATTGTCAGTCGAATATGGGTGTTTGTTGGATACTTTACGGGTAAGAAGTGTCGATGTTTACCTTGCGGTCCTCGGGGTCCGTCTGCTCCTGGCTCGCCGACTCGTCCCGTCTCTCCGCGGCTTCCTTTCTGTCCCATCTGACCTGTAGTCGCGCGCATTGCATAGCATAAAAAGGGGCTTGTATGAAAGACACATTAACTTGCTATCATGACGACAAATAGAATGTTCTCGCAATATCAGGTTGCCGATGCCGCCAAAAGAAATTCCTATAAAACGTCTTGTTTATAATGATGATAACATTTACTTGAAAAGTATGAAAATGTCACGTGACGATATTTCACATTTGGTAAACCAACTAATAAAAGAACAAGCATGATAGCACAATGATACACTTGTGTGTGGCACATGCTTCACGAAGAGTTCGAATATTTCAGCATATACATACCGTCCACCCCGGGTGGTCCCATGTGGCCCGGATGCCCGGGGCGGCCCTGGTCCCCCTTTTGGCCCGGGGATCCCGGCGGTCCCGGTGGTCCTGAAGCGGGTGCCCCTACCAACAAAGCGTTGCATTATCATCATCATCAAGGGATTATTAATTTCACATAAGGATAGTATTGCCATGGTATTCTTATACTTCGGACTTAACGATGGTTGTGTTGTCGTTTTATGAAAAACTACGATAGTTTAATACATGTTCAGTCATCGTAGAGATTCGTCAAAGTAGACTGACTTGTCAAGTTGAATATACAATTTGGCTTAATTAAATTGTGCAGCCGCGGTCATGTTTTATGTGGTCTACCAGTATGCAGATTTTGATTCCGGGAAACTTTGACATAAGCTATGGCACAGAAACTATTAACGAGACATCTTAACTAGAGGCTTTGTGCAAATTTTTTTGAACGTTATAAATGGGGGTCCAGCTTAAATTATTTTTGCGGAAATTTAAGTGAGGGACATGTTCAGTGAAAACAAACAATGTTTCAGCTTATACATTCAATACCTCTTTAGATAAGGCCTCTGGACACATAGGTTAAATTTCCGAAAGGAGCTTACAGGGTTGGTCTTCGGGTAAACCTACTTTCCAGGTCAATAAATCCTTCGAAAATACCTAAACACCCAAAAGAATCCGCCAATCGTTTCGCACTTAAATTTGCGTCGGACCCCCTAATCATCGTCGAATAACCCCGAAAAATATTTACGCTATGCTTCGTTGTGTACAGTGGGCAAGTTGGCCGGAAAAAAATATCATTAATTATTAATGAGGCATTTTTATTGGTTCCTCAAGGTATCAGATCCTTTCCCGTAGAAAAATATTATGGCGAAAGCCAGAATCAAACCGGATCCGCCTTTTCTGTACAATAATTTTGGCAAACAGTAAAAACCACTTGGCCATGGAGATGTCACTCTGCCTCATGCATATTCATTAAAGCGAAATTGAGTCAGTCAATTGTTCAACGGTATATATGAAGTATAACGGAATAAAGATCCGTGGATGCCGACGATGCTCCTGCTGAGGTGGAAGTCAATATTCAACTTAGGTCAATCTTATAGTTACTCATCACTGACTTTATTCACCCTTTTGGCTAGTTATTCATGGCAAGTAATCCGATTAGCTACATCGTTCTTAGATCCTATTAAGTTCAATATTGAATATCAGCCCAGAGTAAAACATAGTAAAACATTTTGTGTATAACTGTTACATTACCATTACATATGTCAGAAAGATGCAGGGCCCGTGTCACAATAAAGATCTTAGTGTCATACATTTTCGTTAAATTGCAACACATTTTTGCAAATTTAACATTAACGAGATTAGAATCTCACACAAAGTTAAGGAAATAAAAAAAATCAACGTGTTGCCATTTGAGGCGTTTATAAACATTTTAGCTTTTTTTAAGGTACGACTAAAATCTTGTATTGAACGGGCCACAGAGACAAACTTTTGAAATGCTGTATATAGTAAGAATCCTTTAAGGACATCGATTTCGTTATAACATTAATTTAAATTCAGAAAAATAAGCATTTCCTTTGGTGAAGATCAATAAAATGCAAGCTAGTACTGTTACCAATTAATTATGCATGGGCGTGTTAATACTGGACATCCGTCGTGATTTCATCGCTCTTCCGGTACATTTGAATGATAGAAATCTAGGCAGAATTCATGAGAATTGTTACCAGAGATGTGTGATTAGATATGCACCGGCATCGGCTGCTTTTTTTCTGTGTGTGATTAATTACCCGGGGCTGACTACGAACTGCAACCAACTTCTTATTTTCTATACAAATCGGTATAAAATGTAATTTGGGAAAACTGGTATTGTTAGTCGAACACATTTCATCAATATCTCATTTCTGTTTTCTATAAAATTCTCTTATTTCGCGTTTGTCGACGATTTGGGGAAATTAGTCCGCAATCAAACGAGACATAAAGCGCTAAACTGGCGATAATGGGAGGAGGGAGATATTGGATGTGTTCAGTAATCAAAATTACTCAAGGCATGCCGACCCTTCTCTTCTGCTGATATTGCAGCATCTGTCCCCAAATACCGTGATGGTGATTGGAAGGTATTAACGAATACAATTACAAAAGGGCGAGACGGTTACTTTGGAGACAAAATATGGGTCACATGGGTCAGGGTTTGGGTAAGGGTTTCCACGACAATTGAAGGAGGTAGATTTGGGCGGACATTCAGTTTTGTGTCGATAAAATGAGCATTGGATACAAGCTTCATGAACATATTTCAAGGGGTTTAAGAGATATAGATTGGACATGACATCATATGACTCGAACCATTGACCTTACACTATGACCTTGAATATGGGTGTTTCACGTCGTCTCACGGTGGTGAACATTTGACCCTAGTTTGTTAAAGACCATTCAACGGGTTTAAACGATACGGTGCAGACACGAAAGCTATGACACAAACCTTTGACTTTTGAATTGTGACCTTGACATTGAATCGACACGTCTGTGGCCTGTTTCCATAAAGGTCTTACTCGTGGAAGGGAATTACATTAGTGTCATATTTTATTACTTGGCACCATTTTGATATTGAATTCGCACAACGTCTCGATGTAATGGACATTTGACCCGAGATTCATTAACATTCTTCAATGGGTTTAGATGATTTGTGGCGGACACGTCTTATGTGGCTCGAACATTAGACCAAAAACTGAGATATTGGGCTTGAGCCGTCGAGCCTGGAAATATGGTTCTGCATTCTTGGTTCTTGAAATGATAAACAGTTAACCCGAGGTTCATGAAAGTCCTTCCGAAGGGTTTGGGAGATACGACGCGGATACGAAAGTGTAACAACCGGAGGACGGAAGGATATCCACGCTATACAATATGCCCTCCCCCCCTGCATGGCATGGTGCATACTTGACAGGTAAATGACTAACCGGTGTCACTTATTTTATACATATAGGGTTCATCGTCTTTAAAAGGCAGCATTTTCTACACATATACACGCCCACATTACACATATAACATATACGTAATCGATGACAATTAAGGTTCATACTGAAGGATTCTGGCTGAACAGAGTAGCATGAGACGATACACTGATATCAGGGAAGAAGTAAAGCTAATTGAACTGTTGAAGAGGCAACATTTACCAGCGATGTTAGACAGTTAAAGAAACTACATCTATCATGTATCAGTTGAATATACAACATCTACCATGAATCAGTTGAATAAACAACATCTACCATGAATCAGTTGAATATACAACATCTACCATGAATCAGTTGAATATACAACATATACCATGAATCAGTTGAATATACAACATTTACCATGAATCAGTTGAATAAACAACATCTACCATGAATCAGTTGAATATACAACATTTACCATGAATCAGTTGAATATACAACACAACATCTACCATGAATCAGTTGAATATACAACATCTACCATGAATCAGTTGAATATACAACATTTACCATGAATCAGTTGAATAAACAACATCTACCATGAATCAGTTGAATATACAACATATACCATGAATCAGTTGAATATACAACATCTACCATGAATCAGTTGAATATACAACATCTACCATGAATCAGTTGAATAAAATTATATCAGAAACGTAGGACAGTTGATGAGCCAACGTTGACAATAAATCAAGAGGACAGTTTTAAAGAAAGCAATTACCAGGTCAGGATGTCAAGTGTGGAACCAGTTAAACTTGTAAAAAATGACGGTGTATGCAGAACATATCCAGTACAGAACCAAATCATCCATGTTACTTACCAGGAATAGAGGATCCACAGCGTTCATGTAGCAGTGTCCAGCAAAACTCATCTGCACTCTGAAAATGATAGCATATTGTACTGTCAAAACAAATGCATATCTGGGTTTATTCCATTATGACTTTTTATGTTCTTGGTCAAAACTGCAATGTACTTTTACATCTTTGTAATATTCTTCAATTTTATATATATATATATATATAATATTTTCTTTTTTATTTTATTTTTGTTTTTGCATTTTAAATTATGATACAGAAATTGAATAAGCCGTTATTTTATGACATATCATTATAGTATATCATACTTATGTGTCGTACACAAGTTAACAATATCAACGAATGCATTAGAAGCCGGTAATAACAGCTTTGTGCTTTTTGTTTCTATGTGCTTAGCTATACTAAGATGTCATACTGACAGATTTATGGAGCAAATAAGCGCGTAAATTATTAATGGCTCCAGCGTTACGAGGAAGTTATTGCCGTGGCGGTTACAGCCGTGCCAACACCGCGGGAAGGGTTTGCTGTAGGTGCAATTCTAAGACAGCCTGCCATCCATAAATAACAAACCCATCACTGCCGTGTATAGAGTTCAACACTTACATTATTGTACATTTTACTTACTCCGGTACGCTCATAAATATTGAAGACATACGTTTGATAGTCAGTAGACCGTTATCTTCCTCTAAGATAATATCAAGATATTATTTAAACTTTTTATTTCTTTTAAAGAACACCTTGTTGCATCGTTACGGCGACGAATGGCACAGCAAGGACACTAACATCTATCCTTAAAAACCGAAGTTTCGTGCTTTTATGTCGACTTTCGACATCAATTATCGTTGCACATGTCCACTTCGCATCTAAAAAGTGTGTATCATATAACACTGGATAAGTACGAGTGATGGTTTTGCATATATCTTAAGAAGTCACAAAACTCTCACCAGATACTTTATCACTGTAAAAGCTGGCACCGGCGTATAATTTTCTCGCAAAACTGGTTCTGACGAATTAAAAATAGTTCTAGTAAGACATCTCCGTCAGGTTTGAAATCCTCTGTGAATTGTTATTAAATTTGCGTTTATTGGTGATACATCCGCCGGGTTGAAATTAGTGCCCATTAGCAGACTGCATCACCATCGATGAAAAGCGATGAAAGCCGAATCTGTCGGAGACGAGCACAAAAGGATCGTCACTTTCCTCGTCCAGTTCCTAGTTTAGGTAGAACGCCGTTTTTATGTTTCACCAATAAGCTTAAATGGATATCAATTTGTCTGAGAACTTCCTTATGTAGCGTTCAAGTTATTTTGCAAATATCGATTAAACACCTGACCTTATATTATATTGATACTTTCTCCACATTAGTTGCTTGTTTTATGCGAGATGACCTTCACTCAAAACTGAGAAATCAGTATCGAGCCCCACCATAAGCGATTTTCGCTAAATGGACACGTTTACTTGATCTACAATTAAGCTGTGATGAATGGCACACAGTTGCCAGAGAGTGCAACTCGCCGCATAGTTAAACCCGTGTCTTCTTCTAAAATGCTTCATGTTCGAATCATGTTGAATTATTTTATTTTTTGTCGTCATTTTGAAATCATGCCGAACTCATGTTTTTACTCAGAGATATCTGTTGCACGCTAGTTTGAATATTTGAAAACAAGGCTCTACATTAAAACATGTCATCATACAGAAAGCATTCGTGTCTGAAACTGTAACTAGGAGAATCTGTCGGAGGGAAATGAATAAACAACACGTTTTGTAATTGAAGAGCGTATCAGGATTTCTTGTAAAACATATTTTAGTTTTAGGAATTGCAAATTTATTCCACCCCTGAAGGCATGTAAAGGAACTCTGGAATGTGATGCAAATGTTAGTGGCGTTTATGGTGGGGCAGCATGCGACGCCTCCTGTAAACATGCCAGCCGATGATCACCGGGATCGCGCACACCTTGTTGAATCATTCCAATGTTATCGTTATTTATGGATCGCTCTATCGTTGAACCTCGTCTCGTTTTTTCGTGTTTGTATTTCATTTTGTTTGTGTGTTTTCACTTTATTGAAGCTGTATAGGACCACAATTTCCCCTGATCACAATATTCACAGGCGGGAAAATATGATCACATTTCTCACAGGTGGGAAAGGTAGCTTCTCGTTTGTCAGACATTTCGAACACATTTGTGATCGAGGTCTGTTTTGTATGTCCAAAGAAATCATATGTTTCCCTTTTATAAATCAACATACATCATAATAATATTTTTCTCATATGATTATTTATACAAATTGAAAACTATGTTATTATTCTAGTGGTATCAAAAATATTTCCTTTCTTAGAGTCGTTGTAGACATTTTTGTTAGATTTGTATAATCGATATTTTGTTGCTGTTTATATAGATGTCGTTGCTGTTGATTACGATGTTGTGGTTGGCCTTGTTTTGGTGCATGAAAGATCTAAATGTGGCCGTTGTAATTTAAATAATTTTATCTCATCTTCTACAAAGAAATACCTACTGTTTTTGTCATTATAATGGAATGCATGTAAAGGCGGAGCTTGTATAATGGTTCTAGTAGTTGGTACTGGGAATGAGGAGATATACGCATGGCCCATCCACCCTCTCCCCCAGTTCGCCGTCAGGTAGAGTAAACAAGTTTATTTTGTAATCAATATATTGGAGACAAAAAAACTAGAATACTCCAAAAACAATTTTGGCTAAAAAAAGATCACATTTTCTTTGGGGGCTACCCGAAAGTTTCCCAATCCCCCTTGGCGAACATTTTAAACCATATGTTTAATGTCGGTTCAAAGGAATAGGTGATTTCAAAAAGTTGTGCACACAGGTATTTATTTATATAATTATATACTAACTTTTTTCATGAAAAATTGTGGAATATTTTTTAAAATGACATATATTCACTATCTTGACAAAATAAATAAATAAGAAGAAAAAATATTAAAAAAAAATAATAATATATTACTGTGTCCAGGCAATATGACGAGCACATGTGGTTGTGCACCTAAGTTACGCTCCCTCTAACAATAGTTTAAACAGTATTTATTCCCGAAATGGACATGTAAACACTTATTAAAAAATATTAACAATATTAAAACAGTAAGGATCGGAAAATAAGTTACTTAAAACTTATGTTTATTGCTTTCCTTGCGTCATGTAGTCAAATAAGCTGAAAGTGTACATTTGCGGTCAAAAAGCCATTATTTACAGACGAGTTAAAAATACATGTAATGATAGATACTGTTATCACGTTTAATAAATGTAGCTACATGTATATACTTGGGTTAATATTTCATGCATTACACTAGTTTCAATAGTTTGTACACAACCCCGAAATACAACGCTTTAGCAGTCCTTCTTTGAAGATGATAATTTTATGAACCTCTGCTGCACACATAGATGTCCCTCTGTTAAGGGTAAGTCCCCAGGGGAGATCGTTATCTCTGTGATGAGTGTAAGGGAAACATTATCAGAAAATGGGAGACACTTTCAATACAACGCTGCAGACGCATAAGGGAGATTCAAGGGTGTTTTTTTCTGTGAAAATCGTGATTAAGAAAATTGCAACCGAGCTTTGGACGGCAATGCATATTTCGATTTCTGTATGAACCGACATTGTTAAGTAAGTTTAGATTTGAAAATTTCTAACATTAGTTCCTGGAACCGCCCCTGCAAACCGACAACCTCTTGCGCGGGATACAAGCAGACGTCATATCCACATACTTGTGTCGAGGACCAATTAGAAATTCGATAACAAGTAGCAGAACAATGAAAATTGTGCTGTTTCCATTCACAATCTTAAGCAATTATGATGTTAGTGTGTCCAATTTATAACATATTGAAAAGTATTCTCAAATGGAGGGTTCAAAGGACAAACCTCCCACTCACTTTTGACCCTAATCTAAGTTATGAATCAACATCATAAACAACAACAACCTCATCATCATTATCATCATCACCAGAACCAGAACCACCATCATCGTCATACCTCAGAGCTGTAGGCTGTGAGGATTACGATCATAAACTTCCTAGACCTTGGAAAATATGATCTGGGAAACTTATGTTCCTTTAAAGTGACAGGATATTTATCCAAGTTTTGAACAAAATATGAAACACAAAATCATGATATACGTCCTTTTCTACATAGAGCATTGTTCTTTTGTACAGCCAGGGCTGACAATGGGGGAAAAAGAAAACTTCCATCGAGTGATGCCAATATTTGCATAATTGTGTTAGGCGTCATTTCCTGCCGTGGCGATTATAGTAATTTTGTTTAAGGGAACCCGAACGACAGGAAAATGACAGGACCGCTAATTCCAGGCCTCGTGTTTGCCTTACCCTGATAAAAGGACAAACAGTTCATGGATTCAAAACTTGACAGCGCAAATATAACCTTTGGTTGTGATTGCATTAAATGACTGCGCAAATATAACCTTTGGTTTGAATTGGAGTGTATATTCGTGCATACAGTTTCTCTGTAATTAGCTGAAATAGAGTTACGGTTCTTGTGCACTGCACTTTCTCTCATTGTGCTTTACCATTGTATTAAGTTTTGATAAATTCCATCTAATAGTTTGAAGTTAATGTCTGGAAAAAAATGACAGCAAATAAAACAAATAAAGGGCAATAACTCAGTAATTCGCTAAAGTAGAGTTATGGTTCTTGAACACTGCACTTCCTCTCATTGTGCTTTACCATTGTATGAAGTTCCAATCAATTCCATCCAGTACTTTTCAAGTTATACTCCGGACAGCGTAAATTGTAACGGACCGACCGACAAACCGATCGACCGACCGACCACAGGGTGACTCCAATATACCTCATTCAAACTTCGTTTGTCGGGGGTATAAATATCAACTATTGATTTCCGGTCCTGATAAAAAAATTCGACCCTCTCGTGCACTGTGTTGGCGGTTACTCGATAAGTCGCATTACCGGCTTACGCACGTGTCTTCGACTTTTCAATTCGGACAAGACACACTTGATGTATTTTATTAGTATTGAAAATGTTTTAAATAGTTTTAATTTACTTCACATCCAAAGAGTTCGGTTTTAAATAGTACATGGTTTTAGTTGCATGATCTTAGCCATAAAATGTTGACTTTAAAACAAAACAAAATATCACGTGCCCTATGGACATTTACGCAAGAATCATGAATTGTTTTATCCTCACAGAATAACGACTTACATGATATTCCCTTTGTCTGTCGTTTCGTTTGTATTTTATACCATAGCAATTGTCCTAACGATTCGCATTCTCGTTTCGAATTGTTTGATGGTGTCTGACCATGCATTATTGCATCACATTGTATACAGCATTACACGCACTAACATGGTTATCTAACAGTGAAATAATTACAGGCGTAGTTTTTGCTGATTGAAGACTGTTAAATATAAAACTAATTGTATTTTCAAAGCAGATGATCATTCCTGATTTGAATCATCATAGTCGGTACTATTTTCTCCGATTGTTCCGTGTGTTCCGAGGTCCTCTCCGCGAGAAAGTAGTTGAGTGTAAATTAACGCCAAGACAAATGACAAATTAAACGGGCCGGGAAGGCGACATTGTCAAAGCTGTAGACCTCCGGGAATAAATGTTTCATTTGGCGTTATTTTTTATAATTCAATATTAATCACCTGTTCGTGAGGCGAATCGAGGCGATAAGGTAATTCATTAAAAGATACAGAGCCTCCAAAGAAACTGCGGCCTTCAAACTGTAGATACGGCAGTGGTAATCAGCCGCACGTAGAAATAATAAAGCATGTTCAAACGTAAAAGAATGCATTTCTCCTCTCCTTCGCTATGTCAAAAATATTAAATTAAAATTGCAGCTGCATGCCGCTCTTTTTACAAACTGCTTCGTTTAATGTGACGTCTATGATGTCTGTGACGTATTTTTGACGCGCGTTACCCAGCGACATCACTGTAATGCTCAATGAAATGGACGCAACGAAGAAAACTCCAACAGTAAGAAAAGCCTATACAGCGATAAACACCATGAATAAAAATTGTAATAAAAGATATACCATTATGTAGTTCATACTTATGCATTTTGCAATCATAATGGGCACAACTTTAATGCTAGTATAGTGACTCAGTAACACTTTTCAGTTCATCTAACTTATCAGTTCTACGCATTTTTCTAAATATCAATTTCCAGGTAGAATCATTTAATATTTTCCAAAACGCAAAAAATATTGTGAATCAAAATGTATTGTCATTTTCATAATAACGTGGGAATTAATATCAAATGTCGTTCATACTATCTTTTTTCAATTAGTTTGTAGATGCATCCACAGAAGGCTGACGGGCGACCTGTCGTGCGGGTGTGTTTTTGTGTGGAGAAGTGGCCTAGTTACGACTCGACTGTGGAACGCGTTGCAATAGAAACCTTCAGAGCGGACGGAGAGGAGTTAAGGGTCCCACTGGACTATGCCGGCGCAGATAAATGGTTCATCGAGACATTGTAGGGAGTACATTGAACAAGCGGCTTAGTTACGACACTTGTGTCTACTGAGCCCTTTAGAACACTTGCATGAAAAACTTTATTGCATGTATTATACTGCATTGTGCGATGTTATATAGGAATGACGTCTGGCAACTGGTCAATAGCCTCACTTACATGAGATTGCGGCAAACGTTCAGAAGAACCAGATCCTATTAAAATATTTTATGAAAACGCACTTTCAGTAGCTTAAAATAGGAACTTCCTTTTGCAAAAAAATATATTTGTTATATGAAACTCAAAACTATCAGAAGCGGAATTGATGGCTTGTGTTGTGAGATAGCTATAGCACGGGTGCCTCTTTCAGATAACACGCCATTTCGTTCTATGAGAATAATGGTTTCAGAATCAGTTTAATGACTGACATAAATTCTCTGACAAACGAAACATTTCTTAATGATTAGTTAACAAATGTTCGCTTGCTACAGCTTTGTAATACTTCCAACATCACACAAAACGTTATAAATGTTGATATTTACCAACTGTACAGTAAAACAATATCATAATAATGGAATAAAGAGATACGGATACAAGTATGAGGTATGATGAACTATTTCAGCCTCCCGACAGAGAATACTTTCTACTTCAAACTCACTTTGTACAATCCCTTAAAACCTGAGCACGTGTTCAGACCCGTGATTGGGTCCGGGACCACAACCTGCCGTGAGACGGATTGGCGCGTGCTGCATGTCGGGGCGGTTCCGCTCAATGTCGAGCTCATGTACGGCCGGCCGGGGGAGGTAGTCACGGTGTCAATGTCAACCATTTCGGCCGGTGGCAATTCTGCATCGCTCTTCGAGCCACTCAAGCTATGGCAAACAGGTTGGTTCATAATCAGTATTTTAAATGATTTATTTAAGTTTTGCATTATATCGGGAGACTTCTTACTGGGTAAAGAACGTTTAAAAATACATAATTGTTGCCCTTAAACTTTCTTGCAATAACGATTATAAGATTTAAAATTTGCATTGATTATGATGCTAGTAAGGCGACGTTTTTGTACATGTATATGCTATCACTGTCATCAAAGAACCATATAGTTGGTGAAATGTGTGATTAATCCATAGTCTAAGTATTAAATATATGTTTTAAGCTCCCTGGGAGGACCAGCATGGATGGAACCTTAGGGGACCAGAGGCACCGCTACACCAGGACTACTTCCACACCGTGGAGACGACCGTTGTCAACGGCCATGTATTCGCCGCCATTAAGCCCCCGGCCATCCAAGGGCAAATGGTCAGCGCGAGGCTGTCACGACTATTGTCGCATGATAATCCGTCCGCCGAGGGGAGAGTCTCAGCAGAAATACACGGTGATCATCAAGTGAAGGTGTATCAAGTGAAGGTGATAGATCGTGCGGTTACGTGTGATCACTTGTCCAGTGGCTGGTGGCACCAGGAATCAGGCGATGGACACCACGACATAATGGTATAAGTCATTAGATGTGTTTGATCATGATACTTCACCCGCCACGTCCCGCCATTTCCCGGCTACTGTATGATTCATTTCGTGTGACACACGCCTGCTAAATTTCTGTTAAAATTCCACGTTGTCTTCTGTAATTATAGTTTTAAAATGGTGCCATTTCTAACAAAAATAGGTGTAATTAAATTGTCAAATGTTTTCCTGAAGATTATATAAACGACGCAGAAAGAAACAAGAACACAACTGCCATCCAAATATAATGGATGTTTTAAGAATGATGTATGTAACCAGATTTACAGTTAAAAATATTTACTTTATTGTTTTAGGCGCCCGGTTTCAAAATCAATACAAAAGAAATGGAAAAGGCAGCAAACAGGAAGATCCTCACGACAAGGAACGGGGAAAAGAGGTCCCAGCTCGGGTTATCAAGAGTTGGCCTAGTGTACGCTTACATCGGGATAGGCCTGGGGCTGGCTGGAGTTGCTTTATGGCGCTCAAGATAAAGACTTCATTTAAACTATTTTTTTTATAATAATTATTATCTTTGTTTCCTGAGCATTATTTGAGAACTGCAAGTATTTGAAATCGTTTTAAAACATGCGTTAAAGCAAATTTCTTGCTTGTTGTGGTCCGAGCACACAATTATACACCGTGGATTCACAAAGAGATAAGAATATACAAGTGACATATTCAAAGAAAGTTTTTATAAACCGTTATTAACGCGATGTGCTATTTTTGTCCAATAAAAGTCAGGCAATGATCATTGGCACCCATATAAACACATATTGTCCGTCTAGAAACTCAAGCAAACCTTGCTAAGAGTACTCCGTAGTGGCGCTTCCTAGTCCAAATAATTGTACGTTAACGGATTTTTTTAGATTTTTGATATGGCAAATCCTTCACGTACAAATTGTTTAGTATCAAAAGTGGGTAGTTGTTCCGATCAGGATTCCGGGTTAACGCATATAGCGTCTATAAAATATCATAAAAACAAGAAATATTACCAGATAATGTTATTTTATATTAGTTCCGTACACAAAAAATAAATATCCAACTTATAATTATGAGTTTGACGGCTTTCTTCATTTCATTCTGTCAAAACATAACGATATATACATGAAGGGCACCTGCAAGGCTTTAGGGCACAGTTTTAAATCGCTCGGAACATTTCGGCCATGGCAGAGTTGCCGAGTTGTTACGATTGTGCAACGAGGTCTATCTCGAAGCTTTGTCGGAGGAGGCCGAGTTATTACGATTGTATCGAGTTGTTCCCCTTCGCATAATTGTTTTCTGTGTCAGTCAACTTTCGTTTTATTGGAAAGGTAAACAACTTGTTTTAATGCATTAAATGCTTGTTAAGTGCAAAATAACATTTCACTTACATGGTAAAATATGAATATAACTTTTTATGATCAATTTCAACCATAAAATACTTCACTTAAAACAATTTCAATATTTTTAAAACACCCCCGTTTTTTGCACATTCCCGTTTAGACGTTAGGGATTGGAAGAATCCCGTATAACACGTCTATTATTTTAGACTATGGCGCTTCCGTGCTGGCCCGTAATGAATAACCATCTCCGGCCAGCAGCTAATTTCACGCCACATCAAGACTGACTGCAGCGCTATCAATTCCACTTATTTTTCTAACATAATGCCAGTGTACAAACCATATTTTAAACCGTGCTTCCTGATTTACAATAGAAATGCCGATATTCAATCGAACAATTACATTTTTTGTTGATACGGTACAAGAAGAGTCATAGCAAACAGGGCTTTAATGGATCCGCCTATTGTTCGGCTGGCTCCTGCACCTGGGAGTCAATAGTTTCTGGGATTCTTAGAGAACCACCGTCACTGTGACACAAGAGTAAACATCAGTAACGGCATAATGGTCTTGTATTTACTTGTTTTGAAGATAAATATGATTTGTAAATATGGTGTAAACATTGCGTAAAACATCGACCGATCGACTGCTATGAATGTGGTATCGCGTGATTTAAAAAAAAAACACACCAAATAAGTGAATATTGCATGAACAATTTTTTTTTTTTTAAATATAGCTGTTGCTATGGGTTTCCATATTTTAGATTTAGTAAAATAAATACAGATTACATCGATAGTTAACGTCCAGTGAAATTATACAACACATAAATAACTTCTTTACTTATTATACAAATAGTCTAAAGCACACAACATCCACTCATAGACTCATTGCTACATTCAGTACACTGACCTGTTTCGTGGAGGAGAGAGGGTCGAACGTCTGGTAACTCCTCAGTGCGGATCGCTTGTACTGCCTCTTCTTGTTGTACGGCGTCGTTCCTTTACCACCGGCTATCATTTGTTCATAAACAAAGTTCGATAGTGAAACAGGAGCAGGTTGAGTGAGGAGAGTGTCAGACAGTTTTGAAATAGCTTTTTCTATTGTGTCTGTTGTCCCTGAGAGGCGACGGATCTCCATCAGGCACGTAACGAGGCCAAGGGCCAATAGAACTATAAGACTCACTGACAAACAGTTGAACACATTTTGCACAGAGAATAAATCTTTACTTCGCAATTTTCCCTTCACTTGAACCTTCCCGTTAGAATGTTGTGTTACTCCCATGGTTGCTCAAATAGTATTCATATGAACGCAGTGAGAGCTATTTCATCACGTCCGCTCCACTTGTTTAATCCTCGAGCCCGCGCTACTCCGGCCTGAAACAATGACATCACATAGCTACTGAGCCAGTATAAATGTATTGATAATTACTATATAAAATATTATCGTTTCCAATTTAATCAAGAAAGTTCTAAGAAGGGTTTTTATGTTGTAATGTGTCTTGAATGAGGCGACAAAGAGCGGCGTTTATTACCTTCCTCGGCGGTTGGCCGCGCTGTCCAATCAATATGGACGGTAGGGCCGCTCCGTTCAATCAGCAATTATCAGCATTTATGTCATTGCATCCTATCTGCACATCAATCACCAACATTATTGTCTTTTTAAATCCCATTTACAAGCAAACCAAGATTCTTCTGGCTGAATCAAATTACATATTTTTGCGTAATTTCCTCCAATAAATGGCGCTTTTATAAATTATGAAACATGTAATTTTGTTTTTATTTAAGTAAATCTCGTTCAATCGATCGTTTAATAAATAGTTCAAGAAAGGAATTTCGAACGTGTGTCCATTGATATATTATAGGGGTGACAAGATATACTATGATTTTGATTATATGTGCCATCGTTTGACTGTCGGGGCGTCATGTACGAATATAAAAATACACCCAATTGTTAGTCTTCCCTACCATATTCCAGGAAAGCGGAAAAGAAATTAACAGAAATTATTTGAGAGTATAAAGACAATGAATCTGAATATTGTCAAGCACGGCAGTCTAAATTTATGGTGGCTGTCGACGCAGCCTCTCCAAGGACCTCTGCGTTTGCCGATTCTAGGACAGGCGCCCTTTTACTCACTGTCCTCAATGATTATAGGCAAAACCTGCGCATGACGCCAACCTACAGCAAGATAAATGTCACCAGAAAATGGATGGGACAAATTAATGAAAGACGTCTAACGGTAATTTAATAAATATATTGTGCTAATGTTGGCCCACGACTTTCCTTGTAGAATGCATTATAACGTCAAAATCGCAGTTGAATATGTTAGATAAACAGGTTGAGTCATAAACTAAATCAAATTTTAATTTTGAAAATGTGTTTTTGTTTACAATTTTAACTCTGAACGTTCTTAACAATATCTTTTGTGAGTTGCTATTTTCTTGACATTTAACTGCTGGTAGTAAAACAAAATGTGCGTTCTTTGTTTGAGCCAGAAACAGTATTGTCAATAATATAAGTTGCCTTGCGTGTAAGTCCTGCACTTCAAGTTTGTGTCCTTGAGCAGTCCCACATGAGTCTTGTTCGTCCGAAGTTTCCGAAGGTTAGAAAATGATTATGGAACGTAAACGTTTAAAAGTACTGTAATGCAAATGCTCTAAACTAATTCCACGATAAACATACGAGTACATTCTTAGTTTATTTTACAGCCACCCAGCAGTGTAGACGAGTTTTGTACTATTAAATTAATCAACAGCTGAGCTGAAAGTCTTCGTCGCTCGTTAAGATTGTCAACGTATTTGTTATAGTAAATTTACTATTATAATCATGTGTTGCTTGGTTATTCCGGTTTAAATAATATACTAGTCATAATTAAATATAACCGATGTCCTTGATATAGGACCTTAAAAAATGAGCATTATATGTCTATAAAAACTATCATTGTTCAGGAAGGTAATTGCAATACCCGTTAAGGTACGGTGCATCGTTTGAACATCACAGGAAATTAATTTACATTACATATACATTTATGAAAGAGGCATTTTAGAAATCAACAATATTCAAACAAAAGATCACTCACCTGCAAATGAATATGAACGCTCCTTTAGCGTTTTTCAATTCAAAACGCTAAGTAACTTTAATACCGTATTAGCTCCTTTGAATTAATTTTATACTCCTCCAACTACATCAATTTTGCGGATATGTGTTTCTACTCGAACACATATATTCCAAGTTTTCACTCTAGACAGCGATAATAAGGTATTATGTTCGTAAACAAAGTAGCGTTTTTCTCCTAGAGGGAGGCAGCAGATTATCAGATGGAGCCTGGAAGAACCACCAAGCAAGGCGGCAGATCGCCTATCGACTTCATTACGTCTATGTAAACTGTTTACGCCAAGTCGATTGGATAACAGTGATTGTACGGTTGTACGAATTGTCTCTAAATGCAGTTCCAATGATTGGGAAAGAAAACTAGTCGTCCACAAAAAGTTATGGGATTTAGGGTCCCGTGTGGATAAAACTTCATGGTCATTTGACAGAACCAGCCCTAACAAAGTTCTGAGAAAATTCAAGAGAAAAAATGATTTTACTGTTTGCTCAGTTAAAATGTCAAACAGGGATGTTTAAGTGTGCTTTTTCGTTTTTCACTTTTTGCAATTAACGATCATATGCCTACAAAATATAGTTTAAGTACATGTAAATAATTTTTCATTTGATTCCATTGTAGGATTAACACCTTTTAACTGTTTTATTTACTGTAAAAAATATATTGAATTGAGCAGTTAAGCCGTCCTTTTGAATTGATTTGCATAAAAAAGTCTTAAAAGCATTTGCTTTCAGGAACTATAACGGGGTAAACAATAAGCTTATTTACTCCATTTTAATAAAAACACACACCTGGGGGTCCCTTCCAGAAAATGCATTTAACAAATACATGTAGTAAATGTTTTTCTTTCAAACTGCAATAAACAAAACAAACACAGAGATTTGAACTGGCATTTAGGTGGAGCTCTCGCACCAGTTTAAACATCAAGTGAGTTATTTCCCATTCTTATCATGCGCACGCAATTAAGGCAGTTACCCACACCTCAGCTTATAACGATATTTTGATATTTGTGGCATGTATATGCTGTCTTCCAACGTTGACTCAAGGTAAGTGTTTGGCATTGATCCTTCTCCGCTTGTCTCTGTCGTTTCAAACAAAAAACAGTCGCGAAATATAATTATAATTATTATTATATTTCTCTAAAACAAGAAAGTAACCTCTGTGCAAAATTACATATTTTATTGCATTATTTTATTTCGTTTTTAGTTGGTGGTAATATAATGTTATGTTTAATTTACTAAAATAGTTTAATTTATTATACGGGCCAACGAAGCGGGTTTTTTTTTGCATTTAATAACAAAATTTATTAAGTTAACCAATGCCAGTAACATTTCGATAGAAACACATATGGAACGCCGGCACTGTCTTTCGTAATCCAAAAACTTTATAATTGTGTTTGTTTCTTATTACATTATGTACCAAGTGCTTAACATGGTGTACAAACATAGTTATGTTATGTCAGTTTATCTTTATATGTTGTGGTTTTGTACTTATAGTATGACAGTTTTTATTATGTTTGAAATGTCATCGAAGACGGCTGCCAAAATATTCCATATTGGTAATGAATTTCTTCATGCGCATTAGTTGTACTATTTTGTCCGATTTTTTTTTAATGATATTGTTTTAAAAACATGATTTTACTTAATTACAGGGCATTTTGAACAAGTCGAAGTGTATCAATGCGTCCATGAAGCCTAAAATGGTTTGTGTACTTATCAATAGGCGCGTTTCATTTAGAAATGGTTTGGATATTCTATCCATATGAAAAATTAGATTCATTTTGAGATATTGAAATTGATGTCCACATTTCCATTATATCATTTTTGGAATATTTATGACTCAGATAATACCGTGAAAGCAACAATTACAAGCATAGCTGAAGCAGCGTTGTCGATCGTAAACATTTTCATAGGTGAGCATAGGCTAGGTTCACGAAAATAGATGAATGACACCGGATTGCACCATAATGTAAATTTCCCTTGCCAGCATTATGTTCACTTTTTTTTTACAAATAATAGTTATCATAAGTTCTTGATTCCGAAAAACATTGTGTTTTTGCGTTGATAATTTCCGTCGTAGAAACCAATGTTTTACCATTATGGTCGTTTTTTCTGCCGTTTTATGGCCCTTTTTTTTATAAATTTTTGAATGTGTTCTCACCTGTCATAATGTGATTACATCAACTTTTGCCGACACACCAACTGCAATATGAAAAAATCGAAATTGGTGAACGCTGCCGCCACATTTAAAAATGAAAAATCTCGCATCCGTTGGTCGATTTTCAAATAGGCCATGAGGAATTATTATGCGTTTGAGTTTTTTGCAGTATTTCTTAAATGTGCTGTATATATGAAAAAGAAAAACACTCTCCCGACACGTGACTATTCCATTGCGTACAGTCAAACATGTATTAAGTGGCCACCCTTGGGAAATGATCAAAGTGGCTGCTTAAGACAGGTGGCCACTTAATCCAGGTTTGACATTTCCGCCACATTAGCTTTATTCAGAGATGGATTATGTTTCTTAACCACGACCTCACACCACAATCAATAACATCTGTATCAATATTATTGAAGAAGGTTGAATACAAATACATTTGTATAGATAAAATAACTTTATTTCAAATTTATAAATAAAATACATTAAATAAATGATTCAATGCATAAACAAAACACACCACATATCAGTCTACACATTTACACAACTACATGTACATACACATTTTCCCGACATGTGACTATTCCATTGCGTACAAAAAATGTATTATGCGGATACATCTTTATAGCATGTAGACATTTTATTACGGTATGTGCATACTTTATTATATTATGTCCATACTTTATTATATTATGTGCAAATATCATTATATTATGTCCATACTTTATTATATTACGTGCAAATATCATTATATTATGTCCATACTTTATTATATTGTGTAGATTATTATTAATATTATGCACTTCCTTATTTGTATTCTGTACAATAGTGCTTATAAGGATAATCGTTATATTATGTAGATTCATCTTTACATCTTGTGTTTATGGAATACTTTGCCCGGGACTATTTCACAAGGTATTTTTTCTTCAACATTCACCCGTAAAATGCAAGCGTTTATTGAGTAAGCGCGACTCATCAGTAACGAGTGCAAAATGGAGAAAATGGAAGCGATTCTTCAAAAGTTAAAGTTGAATAACAATATCCCATGTTTCATTAAAGAAAAATCATTTTGCACACGGTAGTAATTTATTTACTTTGCACACGATGCACTATACTCCCAATCACTCACGCCCTTTCATTTTCTGGTGTCGAGGCAAAATATCACCCCGCGAAAAGCATCCACTACGTAATAATAAAGTAACCACTACATACCAAAGCTTGCACATAATATAATAAAATTACTACTACATAACAAAGTTTGCACAAGATGTAATAAAGTTACGACATAATAAAAGTAAAATAATCAACTACATAATATAATAAAGTATGGACATTATATAATGATATTTGCACATAATATAATAAAGTATGGACATAATAATGATATTTGCACAAAATATAATAAAGTATGGACATAATATGATGATATTTGCACATAATATAATAAAGTATGGACATTATAATGATATTTGCACATAATATAATAAAGTATGGACATAATATGATGATATTTGCACATAATATAATAAGTTACAACCCGATATCGGCGATGAGTGCGTTTAGTCCCACGAGGGTGAAAATGAAAATGACGAATGTGAAAATTGAGAATGAAAATTGAGAATGAAAATTGAGAATGAAAATTTACAATGAAAATTGAGAATGAAAATTGAAAATGAAAATTGAAAATGAAAATTGAGAATGAAAATTTACAATGAAAATTGAAAATGAAAATTGAAAATGAAAATTGAAAATCATCAGAGAAAATGAAAATTGAAAATGAAAATTGAAAATCATCAGAGAAAAAAATGAGCGTCTTGGTATCAGATACAAAAACAAAGTAATTTATTTCAAGTTTTTATTTTGTGAAACAAGATAATTGTCACAATCAATCGAAAACTTTCTTCAACCACGTCAGGGTTAGCCGGCCAAGATTGCAAGATTTTCAAATCGGTGGAAGAAACATGACAAACAATAGTTTCTCATTCGCACTTTTGGTGGCGTTTCATCAGCCTTACAATCATTACAGTACCACACATGCTTAAAACAGTTTTGGCAGTAGCCAGCTGGAGGGAAAATGTTCAAAAGATCATGTCGTTGACAAGGTTCTACGGTAAAGACTCCAGCACAACACAATTGGCATTCCCAACAAAACCTTTTAAAATAATCATTGTACTGTAGTCCAGCAAACCCAACGATGTCAGTATATCGTTTTGCCATAGTTAGTGAAAAGTACAGTCACTACTGTATGTTTAAATAGTTTGAAGTACTCTAAAAAGCGTATACATTATTTCTCGAACTTGCATTCAACAACTTTGCAAACCAATGTTAGAAATTTGAGCTAACTAGCGTATTGCGGTTGTCTACAGC